>NC_089198.1:14970785-15338285 GCF_963930695.1 Labrus bergylta
AGGACAAAGTGGCCCTAACCGCAGGGATCATCTTCATTATTGCTGGTCAGATTTTAGACACAATTTATAAACAGAATGAATTTACTTTCTTAATCTAATCTAATCTTAAAACACATCTCAACACGCTGCTGTTTGTTTTACACTGACCACAATAATGGAACAACATCCCAACATGATTTAACAGGCAGTGATTATTTCGTATACTTAGGCTAAATAAAAATGATACACTAAAATATATAATATAATGTAACAAAATCAATTCTATTTGTACTTTTCTTCAGGTCTTCTTACTCTGGTAGGAACGTGTTGGTACGGACACAGAATAGCCAAAGAATTCTACGACCCCTTCACTCCCACTAACTCCAGGTGAGCTCACCTTTCTCTGCCCTGTCAGTCTGTATTTCACACTCATCATAACTGAAGGTGTGTGTAATGAGACAGGGGAAGGAACTTGGGTAAGCTAACTGTAATTGTACAGAGGATTAGGGCCACTCTAAAAAGTCAGAATTGTGAACATTTTCTCAGTCAGAACTTCAAACTACTTTTTTTTGAGTGGCCCTAATCCTTTTCTGTCTCATTGTGCTGTTGTTCTTGTAGCAGTCAAAAATAAAAATATGGTCTATATTTCTTTAAATTTTACACATTAGAAGAACTGTATGAAAATACATTGAAAAGATACAAGCTTCAGCCTGCTGCAGCGTGGTGTATATTAACTTTGTTTGGTTTAGCATATAGGGAAAGATTGCAAACAGAATGAAACAGGTCTGAGGACAGTGAGGATGCTAAGCTACCAGTGTAGACATAGGGAGTTACTACAGGGAGGTAAGGATAATGAACTGCTATAAAATCAAGTATCTTCATTGCCACCATAGATTTCAGTTTAAATGCTAACATTAAGGTTGGCTAAGCTAAAGTAAGCTAACATGGCCTCGGTCTTTTTTGTGCGTTTCTTTATAGAAATGTCTTTGTGGTATCTGAACAGTGCGATTGAATCAAAGCTAATTCAATAGGCTATGAACAGTTTGTTTTCAGACTTGCATGTTGTAATTGATGGAAGGTTTTGTAGTTTGACCCATGTACTGTCTGAATGATTCCCAGGTATGAGTTTGGAAGTGCTCTGTATGTTGGATGGGGATCTGCCTTCCTCATCATGATAGGAGGGAGCTTCTTCTGCTGCAACTGCTCTAGTAAGAGCTCAGGGAAATCCCAGCGCTACCCTCCATCCCGCTCTGCAGACCAGCCGGGCAGAGACTACGTCTAAAGATAATATCGCCGTCCTGCTCAAGGTCAAACACTCCATTCATAGAGTCAGCAGGCGACAATCCCTCAGATTTGTTGTTGCAGAGATGTACTGAGACCGGGAAACTTCGGTTCAACACTTGAAATCAAACGTTTTAAAGTGAAAATATAGATGCTCAGAATATTTAATGGCATTTTCTGGGCTTTAGTTTGACCCAACAATCTTTATGTAACAACTTTGATCTCTTCAGTATGGATCTGAATTGTGGGCCTCTTTGCTTTTTGTCTCAGCTTTATTGTACATTCAACATGTTCTTTAATTTGATGTAAAATATAATCCTCATCACTTTCCTTCTTTTGAAAGTTTTTCTTGATAAGTACCTTGTGCTTGGTCATTAAAGGATAAGATGAGCATTAGCCTGTATTTGTCTTGTTGGTTATTCATCCCATGTGAACCTTAAAACAACAATGTGTTAGTGTCTCTTAAAACCTTTGGATTTCATCCTTATGTTTAAGAACAAATGGAGTCAGCCAAAATGTCTTCTGTTCAGTGTAAATAGGGACATGATTAAAAGAGCGCTCATGGCTCCTGTAGAGAGAGGATCAGATTCATAAATGTATCTGTTTCATTAGCACCAAACCTAAAAGGACACATAACCATTTTTCAAAAGATCACAGCAAAAGATGAGAGACCTTTCTGTTCTTTAAGCATTAAAAGATTGACTTGGAGTGGTGTCAAAGCCTTTAAAAAAAGAGAAGCAGAAATGTGTAGCCTGAGGAAAGACTAAACTCATGCACAAAGAGACATACCTCAGACCACAGGCTCATGTCCCAGCATGCCTCTGTGCTCTCAGTTCATGAAGGCGTGATTACAAAGAACGTATTTTTAAATCACACTCTCAACTTTCTCAAATGGAACAAATGTTGAGAGTTTAAATCCCCCATACAACCAGCGCATGAACACATATAACATCTTTTAATCCTCTTTTTTAGCCACATCAGGAAAACCAAGTTGTCTCCCGTGTTGGCCCTTTCTCTCACAGTAAGCAGTGATGCTGTAGCGGAGAGCACCCCCATCTGGTGATCCTCGAGCAGGGTGAGGGCTTTTAAAAAGATAACGATGACATTTTTAAAAATGAAAACAAAAACCCAAAGAAAATACAGAATACATGAATATAATAGAAACTAAAAATCTAAAACAAAACATGACATTCAAATAAATAACTCAGACTTTTATTTACATGATCACTTCTTTTACAAAAGCAAAAGAAGTGAGAAAGAAAGAAGAAAGGTATTTCCCCATATGACTTCATCACTGAGTGGGCACAAAGCTGAATAAATAGACACACAGGCGTGTGCATGTTTGTGTGTAATGAGCAGCAGACACCTACATTGTTGCTATCGCGTGAAAACTTGAATTTTGAGGATTTTGTAGACATTACTTCCATTTAACCATATATATTACTTCATGACAATTGTTTTATTTTGAAGTGAAGAACTTTTACATATATTTTTACAGTAAAATCTGCATTTTTAAATCATTTTGGAGAAGTCACAGATAATAAAGTTAACAAGAATCAATCATGAAGACCCTTCTTCCTCTTTAACCACAGACACTGTTGCAGCAGGCCGTTTTCAAAGGACGTGCACTCACATACCAAGTATTGTGGTTGTGATGTGGTGATGGGAAGATATTCACTACTTTTTTCTGTAACTTCCTGGAATTAATCTTAAAATGTTTCACCACATGGGGTGGCATGACCTCACAGTAGGGACTTGGGTTGGGAACAGGAAGGTTACGAGTTCAAGTACAAGTGCGTACCAAAGTATGGTAGCTGGAGGGTCACTTCCCGAGTACTGCTGAGGTGCCCTTGAATAATATACCTTTAGTACACCTTATACAAGTCTGCCACAGAGGGTGTCTTCTTCTTTTTCGACCACTGTTTAAACCACTGTTTCATGCTCATATCCACTCTGAATAATGTTATAATCTGCTAATATACAGTTGTACTTTATAAATAGTCTTTAATATATATATATACACATATATAACTCTATACTGTTTTTTACAGACAGATTGGTCCGTTTTGGTACGAAATACAGTCAGTCAAAACTTCAGGCTGTGAGGGGGGCGTGTCCCATCCTGCCCATGTCAAGAGCTATATGAAATATTATTTTGCCAAATACAAGATAACAAAATGTAGTGCCTGGTGTACACCACCAGAGGCCTCCTAAAGTTTATTCAACAAATCCTCTATATAGCACACGTGAAAAGGCAAAAGTGACTGAGTTTTTCCACTAGAGGTCACTAGTGGACCAAATGTGTTGAATTTCCAATCCAACACCTGACACAGACTCTGTAGCTGTCAATAAAAAGTCTTAATACTTAAAAATAATTAATTTAACCTCTGCCTTTAGAGGATAAAGTATCAAACAAACTTTAACTAGCTGAATGATCACAACTGTTCTAATCATATATTGAATGATGTTGTTTTGGAGGAGGTTCAACTATTTTAACATCTTTATTCTTAGGTACATTAAAGCGAATAAAAAAAATGCATTTTTAACAAAATCACATGTTTTTAAGTCCAACTAAGTTGTATGATTAAATTTAAATAATAATTGGATATGTAATATGAACATGTATAATTAAATCACTACAGAAAATGACTCCCTAAAAACACACTAAATGATAGAAGAAGTAAATCTTTTGTAAGAGGAAGCTTTATTTTATTTGTTTAATCCCACCTGTGGAACATTTGTTCTTTGTGTTGTTAGCTATCAACACATATAGTCCTAAAACAACACATACACACACACACACACACACACACACACACACACACACACACACACGATAGCTGTGCTGATCATTAACTGACTCATCACCCCATTATGTCTTTGCTCTACTTAAAACATTTTAAAAAGATGAGGTCTTACACAATTTGTTTTCTGTGGTTTCAGAAGCTTTTTAATTAAAGCCTCGAGGCCATTGAAGTAGCAGGGTCAGAATTTTGGAAGGATACAAGCATTGGACCTTAGTGACCGACAACCTGCTCTCAGATTAGACCTCTGATCTTCAGCACATCTAAGCGTCTTAATGAATGTACACTAAGTGCTCAAATCCTATCTCCCAAAAGTTCCATGTGTGCTCGACTCACCTTTGCATGGCACTTCTCATCTAATATGAATCAATCTGCATTTCAGCAAATAACCCTTACAATGTGAGGATTTGATGCAATAAAACAGAATGACATTTTTTATGATCTTTGTAAAACAGCTCAACGATTAGGCTGATGAAGTGCATTGACACAGCAGCACTTAACTCGAGGGTCTCCCCCCTCTTGTGGATCAGTTATAGTATCTGGACCAGGACCAAAGAGAAACTCAGACTGCTGCAATCAGCAGAGTGCATCTGACAGACAAGAAAAAAAAAAAATCAATGAGTGGGTACGAAATCAAATGGAAAACTAAAAGGCTGCTAAAATCCTTCCTCCATCCAGTATCACATGTGGCCTTCTGAATATTACAAAACCACTCAGAACAGAACAGAAGTGGATCTTTAGGCAGCCTGTCAGCTACAGCCAACGCAGATTGTCTGCAGGAAATTTCTGTATCACACCTGATTCTGGGTCTTTAAAATCATCACTTTTTAGCAGGATTTCTTTAACACTAAAATAAAAGTATATAAATAAAGTAACAAGAACGTTCTCTTTAGATGAAGAATTTATTTTTATTCACCTTCTCTTTTACCTTTTTATTACACAGGACAGCTGAGGTCAGCTGAGTGACAGATCAGGGAGGAGAGAGTTGAGATGATGTGCAGCAAAGGGCAGAGGGGTGGAATCAAACCCAAGCTGCTGGGAGGAACAGACCCCTGCACAGGGGGAATACTTCATGAACAGGCTCTCTAATGTCATCCCTTAAATCACAGCCTATATTAAAGTGAATCTTTATGTACATAATGACAACACATACTGTAAATCTTCTTCATCTCTCCTCATACTTTAAGTGACTTTTAAAGCTGAAGCACTTTTTAAAATACATGTTTCACTCAGTTTATAGTATAACTGTTAGCCTCTTAACACTACTGAGATATAACTCATCAAATCATTTAAGTAAGGAAAAACTTTTTTCTGTGTTTTGACTTCACTTCATTTCAGGAGGAAAATGATGAAATGTACTCCTCAGCACTGATCAAACAGCTCGTCATTATGAAGAATACAAATCATCTACTGATGAGATTTTAAAATAAGACACAGGATGCATTGTTAAAGCTTTTTATCCTTGCCAATAGCATAAAGCTGTTTAGTTTGGAACCAGGATTGTTAGAAAGAATATAAAAGGTAATCCTGAAAGTATGAAAGGTGGAGACTGTATCCACTATGACATCAGAGTGAAGAAATGGTGAACACTTCACATCTGGAGTGACTGAGGTTTTGTAAAGACACACAAAGTGTGTTTGATAATATGCGAGAGTCTTACTGAAATATGTTTATGGTGTTATGGCTTCAAAATAAACTTCCAGATAAGCCGCTGCTGAGCGTGTTTAACACACGCGATCAAAAAAAAGAAAAACAACCTTCGATCTAAAGTCAACCTCAGAATTTATTAACAAAAAACTTTCATCAAAAAATTTGGCGACTAAATAAAATAAACAAATCAGGTCGCTCTCATTTCAGCTTCGCTGCCTTTTACAGTCGAAAACACTGTTGCTGTTACACATGTATGTCTGGTGGATTAATTTACTGTGTATATTTTTCATTTTTCATTTTTTCATTTGTTTTCCTTTAATGAAAAACTGCTGCGTTGTCTAAACGTGCATGTGACTGACATTATCAAGGGACCAGGATGTGCTTTTCCGTCTTTTCCGTTTTGTCCTGGATGGGGGAGTCTTTGCTGTTTCCGATTATCTCTTTATCCATCCAAAAAAGCAACACACATATTTCAAGAAAAAAAACAGTGTGTAATGAAATCGAATAACATATTCTTAAGCAACAGAAATGTTTCTTTCACATCATTGCACTGGTAACAGTTAAATAACAATGTAACAATCACAGTGGACATGTAGCCTACTTGCTTTTTGTTTGAATGAGAATTACGTTTATTTTCACACTTTAAAGCTCCAATCAGGAGTTTTTATCTCGTTATAAAACAGACTTGAATTATTCATGATTTACTTGTATTACCTACAAAAACAAACTAGACCCTCAGAAAGAAGATTTATCTGTTAGTGCTGTCACAGGGTCATTGTCAGACGAGGAGCACACTACAGGAACAGACTTTGTTTACATTTTCCACAGCAAAGATTTACAGTGAGTAATACGTTTGGCTGTTAAAAGACAGAAGGAGGATAGTTTTATTAATCACACACACACACACACACACACACACACACACACACACACACACACACACACACACACACACACACACACACACACACACACACACACACACACACACACACACACACACACACACACACACACACACACACACACACACAGCCTTGTCAAAAGGATGCGCAAAAGTCACACAACGTAAAAGATCCTCATAGGAGCTTCAATGTAAACAAATAACAAACTGATGATATATTTCCTGGTCTATGAATTCAGACTACTACTTGAAGTGAAACATTGTTCACTGCAAGAGCTTGACTGCTGGATGGACAAATAACCGTCCGCTGGCACACTTGATTATTAATGCAGTCTGGAACATTTTCTTCCATATTTCCATCCTCTGTGGGGGTTTATTTAAAAAGGGCACAAATAAATGACATCCTGTCGAAGGTGTTTCCTCCTTCATTTATTGTCCTAATTAATTGATGCGGTTCTTTTAAGAAATAAAGACATAGAGTGAGTGTGATTTAGGAGATAAGGGTGCACACAAACAAACACACAAACACACACACACACACGCGCACACACACACACACACACACACACACACACACACACACACACACACACACACACACACACACACACACAGACCAGATGATCCTTGAGGCTCAACTAATGAGATCAGCTTGACGTCAAGATTTTTCATTCAACTTGGCAGGGAGTCTAAATCTTTAATGTGTGTGTCTGTGGCTACATGCATGCATGCTGTCTGTGTGAGTGGGTGTGTGTGTGTGAGTGTGTGTGTGTGTGTGTGTGTGTGTGTGTGTGTGTGTGTGTGTGTGTGTGTGTGTGTGTGTGTGTGTGTGTGTGTGCGTGCGTATTTGTGTGTGTATGTATGTCGTTTTATTTACTTCATATACTTCATCTCGACATTCATTATCACTCAATCAGACTGTGCTGACCTCCTCCTACACCTGGATCACAGTCTGAACAAAACAAATGAGCGTTTCCATGGTAACCAGGGTCTCGCCCTCCATATTTACCAAGAGCAAACAGGAGTGGAGTGCTTTTAATGTCTCCATGTGCGGCAAGACATGGAAAACAGGAAGGAGACACATGTTCATGTGAGGCGTGCTTATGATGCATTTATTTGCAATTAAAATGCAGCTCACTTTTTGGAGTTATGTTTTTGTTTTTTGTCAAATATGGAACAATTTTAGTCCATGTTATGTAGGCTTTGATCAACTACACAATAACAGTTCAGAAAACCGAAAATTTGATGAAAACCTTTTTCTATAAGTATGGTTGAGTACTTGAAAAGCTACATCATTAATCAGAAAAAATCCCAACAACCTCTGCAGCAGTAGGCTATACAGTAGGCTACTGCATTGCAGTAAAACTGACACACAACTTCCTTCAATGTATTAACAACTTACTCAAGTGCATTCAAGTTATTATTCACCTTTCACAAATCTTCTTTTCTGGTCAAATAAAATAAATAAGCTGACAAATCAACTTAGCAGCTGCTGGACACAGTAAATTCAATTTAAATACATACAGTACTTTGCTAGTTTTCTCCTCATGCTTCTAAATCTATTGAGAATCTCTCTCTCTCTCTCTCTCCTTCAGGAGCAGATTAAGGCTATAAGGATGCCTGGCAGAAGCCTCCACACAGATATGGTGCAAGATGTTGAGGAAAGTGATTTAAAGAAGGAGACACTGCCAGGCATCACCACAGCTCCTCCTACCCTGAGGAAGCCAGTTTAAGTAAATCAGACCCTTCATCTAAGACCATAGTCTAACCAGAGAAACATCATTAAGTGGATCATTAAGGTTTTAGGAGTAAAAGTTTGTCAAGATGTACTCTTTTTTAAATATACATTTTTATCACTGAACAAGAATATTTAGATTAGATTTTACTTCAGAGACACAAATCTGAACTAAACTCTTCCTGAATGTTGTTGAACCAGAGCTGCACACACAAGTGTATGTGCTCTCAATGCTCACTGCTTTAACTACTAAGGTGGCTAAAAAGGTCCAAATGTATAACTCACATGAAATCATGATAAAATAGTACAATTAATTCTACTCGCATTCTACTGTCAGTAGATTTTAATAGAGGGACAGGTTTGGAGTCAATAGAAAAAAGAAAAAGAAAAATGTCTATGGTGAAATGTACCCTTCATTAATCTGTCCCATTACTTTATTACAGTCCTGATGGTCTATCTTATGATGTTTCAATGTAAACTCTAAAACTGATATGACTTTATGGGGCTCCACAGACATTAAAATGTTTACATGCACTTGCTGAACATGAAACAGTTAAATATAAAGCCTTAATGAATATGAGATGGAGCCAATCTCGTCCCTCTATCTGTTGGCCTCTGAAAAGTTTCTTCTTAAACAAATCCAGTTAAACCTCCACGTGGCAGACACATGGTTCTGATCTTGAGACATGGACAGCCAAAAATAATTCACCGTTTCTCAAAGCGTCTTCACTGCTTGCACTAGCTGCCAGCTCGAGGGTTTCTTTGTAGTGTGTCACTTCAATTGCTGCTTTATTGCATATACATAATTTGAATCATGCAACATAAACTTCTTTAATAATAATTATCTTGGTTTTTATTGTTGCTGATAGGATGCAGCAGGGACAAATAATTGGTATTGCATAAAGCAAGAGGGTATGATTTCTCTGCACATTGAGCATGAAACTCCAAATATGAGGGGTCTGGGTAAAGCTTTGGGCCCAGTATAGACCCTAAATATGACCTCAAACTGTCATTCAAAACTGAACACATTTTTGTATTTTTTACTTTGGCTGATTTAACTTGACATCAGATGATTTTTGGTGGTTCTTTGATGAGAGTTACTGAGAGTGATTTGTCTGACTTTAACAGGTGTATGACTCAGAGTAATGGTTCATCAAAAAAAAACAAAGCCAAGTTTACATTGTTAGAAACATGAACAACGTCTTAAAGCAATGAATCTGGACCTAGGAGGACGCTTTTCATGTCCTTTTCAAAGCTTAGTAATGTCAATTCAAAACGTTCGGACTAAATTTAGACCCTATATCAATGTGACTTTAAATAAGAAACCTCAGAAAGTTGCTGCCTCTTTGTAGGATAATAATCTTCAACAGGTTGTAATGTGGTTTCAGAATGATGAAAACAATAGGAGAATAATACTATACCATATGTAGGCTCAAAAAGGTGATTCTGTTCAACTGACTGATATTTAGCATGTGTCATTTTAAATCTATATTTGTATTTACAGTTGCTTGAAAATGAGAGCATAGATCTTCCTAATAGGGATCCAAAGCTTGGGGTAAGTCCTTTATATTTATTTACTACCCCTGGCTATGCCCCCTATTCTAAAATTATTATTTCCATTATCATATCCATCAGTCCAAATACATCTGTGCTGAGTTAGTCTGTGAATATATTTAATTTAAGCAGCATGTAAGTACCCCAAGGTTGTAACTTGTACCCTTTTCTAAAGGATAATAATCATGAGTATTTAATTTATGCTGAATAACACACAGAGACAAACACAGAGAGTGTTTCAGCATAACTTCTGTTCTGTGACAGTTTATGGCCATATACTTCAAGTTTCATTCTTACTTCTTTCAATAACAACATCAGTTGTTAACGGTAACAGGAGAGAGGGTTCATTGAAGAATTAAAGAACTGACAATTGCATTTTTTCTCAGATTTAGGAGGGTTTAAGAGAAGAAGAAAAAAACTGCTATAAAGGTATAAAAATTGTATCCAAAGTATAACAAGTTGTTCTAAAGGGCCAACAGAAGGAGTTCTCAATAACGGGACCATAATTAAATGTTCTTTTTTGTTCCTTTGCAATCATCTAGCGATTCAATTCAACCAGTGTTTCTCTTCATTACTGATGACCTACTTTTAGATTTTCATTTTTCTCTGTTATGAAAACACTTCTCTTCCTCCAGAGAAACGCACATCAAATATTCATGACATAGCTTTTAAAGGTGTTCGTTTCAAACTCTTTTTTTCAAAGTTCACTTTGAGACAGCTTTGACTTGACAAAGCACAGCCAGTGCTGCCTTAGCCTAAAGGGAGATAAGACATGTGAACTATGAGATGCATGCCAAATAAGTAACATTACTGTATGAAACATGGTATGTGACATGTTGAGGTGTACTTTATATCAATTTATAAGCCCAAAAAACCTTCAGGTAAATATGGTCGTTCTCCTTGATTCTGCATTTAAAAGAGAAAAACTCCTTGTAAAAAAACACAATATTTATTTAAAAAACTTTTTATGTATCCCTTAGAGGTTTTTCACTTTTCACGACAATGTTTCATCTTTTTAAAGAGCAGAATGTTAAAGATTTCAAGGATAAAAAACAAGAAACAAAAAGTATTCAAATGAAGACAGATGAGGTTGTCTGAGGTAACAAGTGATGCATATGCATTCCACATGCAGTGAACAAACTAGTTAGCAAACAATGGATTGAATGGTGCGTGTAATGACCTGAACTGCCCTATAGCATAACTCTCCGCTATCTGACTGGCAAGGACCCAGTGTACAAAAAGCATGTTACACAGCCCGACCCCCCCACTCCTTTATGAGACGCTGGGCAGAGCTGATGTTCCCAGAGGAACTCTTGTTATATAAGTCTGGAATAACTGTGATTTGTATCAAGCAACCCGAATGCCACCACTTGTTGAGTTTGAACTGATATTTGTACTCGCGTTGGAGTGCTTTTGCTTTGTTTTTACGAAGCCTCAATTGTTGTCATGTTTGTTTTGTTTTTTTGTTTCTGGGCCTTTAATGCCAACCCATTAGAGAGACAGGACAGTGGACGGAGTTGGAAATCAGGGAGAAAGAGTAGGGAATGACACAAGGCAAAGGAGTCAGAGGCTGGATTCGAGCCCGCCCGCCTCAAGGACTGCAGCGTCTGCACATGAGACAGATGAACCATCCAGTAGGCCACCAGCGCCTCATTGCCATCATGTTTTGAACACTTTCTCTTATCAAGTAAATTGATAAGAGAAAAAATGACCTAACTGTACCTTGACCCAGCTTCCTCATGAGAAGACATCTGCAGCATGTTGTCTTACGATCTAATAGCTACTAATTCATCCACTCCAAGATTAGCATGAGCAACAAGTTAAGTTAAGCCAGCTAGCTGTTACTGATCTGTAATGCGTACATCTTGGTTGTTTGCTTTAAAATATTTGCTTATGAAGTCAACTTCGAACTGCAAGTCAGTCAAAATACAAAAAACGTCAAAGCATTTTCTGAGGTTACTAGCTAGCAATTACTGCCATTAAGCAAACAGGGAAATGTTAAGAAAGCTAACAAAAACAATAGAGGGCCCCTACATGAATCAAATACTCTGCTGATGTTGACCTGAGTTATCTCCTGATGTTTACCATCGTCCCTTTCACCCAGACAGGCTGTCGATAAAACTTGGAGTTTTGGTCCTTTGCTCTGTGACATCCTTTGGGCTGCTTGCGTATTGGCATAAGTCTTTATTTCTATTCAAATGTTGGTTAGTGTCACACATTGTTGGTACTCTTAGGTCAAGACAGGAAATTAGGAACTAAGATGAGTGCCTACACGTAACATCTTTTGGATTTTCTATGAAAAAATAGTACGGATTGATTTTCATTAAACAAGTTCTAATTTTTAAAAGTTTGATCACAAACCTTTATCATATTACCAACACAGAGCATGCTTTTAATCTTCTTCATTACAACAACTTTAAAAGTCACATTTCTGCACACTTTCCCACAGGTCAGTAGTCATAATAAAATATGAAAGAGGGGCTGCCTTTACAGATTCCTTCATTCTGCTGAAATTCCACAGAAAACTAAGCAAATGACACACGGGTCTTCATAAATGCCTTATAAAGTGTTTAAATCAATTCTTTTCATGGAGTCACACAAGGAAAAAGGCGAAGTGAAGGCTTCTGCTAATGAAAAGAACACTCCAAATAGAAACTTCAATTGCATTTAGTCCCACAGTAGTCATGGGAAGCTCACAGCATCCAGATTCAAGCACAGTGAGTACGCAGTGTTCTCTTCTGATTCAATTTGCTTAGAACATGCGAGTGTCACTCAGAGGACAGGCAGAAAGTAGGAGGAGATGACAACAGGAAGCTGTGAGCGCCCTGCTGCTGTTATTACAGTCAACTGGCCAAAATGTACTATTCTGATGCTTTTATTGGACTCTCTCCAACCCCCAGAATACATCTGCAGAGATATTCAGTCAATACTACTAATCTCCAGCATGCAAAGATTACAAAAGACAATCTTCAGAAGAGAATCCAGGATTAGTGCATTGTTTATTAAATGAAACAATCAACATTTTGGCAAAGATTTGTACATTTTCTCCATGTCAAAATCTTTAATTACCATACTCTCATCCATACAACAAAACTGCCAGTATAAATAGTAAGTAATAATCAGGATTCATTATGAATGGTCTGACATTGTTAACCACACAGCATGCGATTGTTTCCTCTTTGAGTGGCCTAACAGCCCACGAGCGACGCAGTACAAAACAGCGGGACGCAATCGTTTCTATTTACATTTCTGTCGCTCGCAAACACCTGGGCGAGGAATGAAGGAGGAGAAGGCAGCGGGAAAACTTCTGATTTCTTTAGCTTTTCTTACTCAACAGAGCTTTTTGGGCTTGTTTTAGAAAGAAGAGATAGTGATTAAAATGCTGTGCTTTGAATTGTGTTAACACTGAAGACATTTTTTTTTGTTTATTTGGCTCACCACGGGCCTTTGAATGACGGTTAGAGCCGAGTAGTGAATGAATAAAGGGATGCAGGTAAGAGAGCAAATTATTCGGGCTTGAAGTTGGACAGATGTAGAAGGAGAGTGGACATGAGGTAACCAGAGGGGTCGAAAGTCTTCCACTCCTGTCACTCATGGAGACATGGATGAGGACGGAGGGGGCTCTACAAGGTAGGCAGTGTCTAACAGGAAATCTTCTCTTTGATCTTTCACTTTTCTCACTCAACAGAGCTTGTTAGTTTGTTTTACAAAGTGGCGGTAGTGGTGCATTAATAATATCAACATCCAAACAAATGACATGCTTTGACTTGTGTCAACCTGGATCACTGTGACAAACCTTTGAATGTGGTTAGAAGTAAATATTTAACGGATGCTGTGTGGACAGCAAGCTGTGTACAGTTGTCTCAGGTTGATCTAAATGTTGTGTTGGTTACTTTCTGCCTCTGACTCGAAAAGGATGACCAAGGGAGAGAGCTCAGGTGAACAGCAGGATGTTCAAGCTCCAGCATCAGTTATGGACCCTAAAGAGCTAATCTTGGCCTTTAAGCCGCGGGTCACTAAGTGTTCATCCGACAGTGATTCATCCGTCTACGGAAAAATCAAAGCAGCGACTGCTGTGCTGGCAGTCTGTCCTGCTGGTTTGTCAGAGCCAGTGGAGAAATCACATTAGAAGACCACACTCACACACACACACACACACACACACACACACACACACACACACACACACACACACACACACAAACACTGGTTGGAGTTTGAAATACTGGCAATCATTCTAGGTACAAAGCCAACGGCTCTCTTTGAGGGGTGATTACAGAAAATGTTGCAGGCCTGTTGAGATGTGATGGTTTCAGTATTCGACTACAGACAATGATGTCATTACTTGCAAAAGGTAATCATGCATGTAGCTTAGCCAATGATCAATAATAACGGTATATAACGGCATGGATTTGAGAGATAAGTCATTTCATACTAAACGTATTTTCAGGAAACACTTAAAGAGGTTTAGTTGCCCCTTAAATACAGAACTTTTTTAGGGTACATCAGATAGACGTCAAGGTATTAACCTCTTAACACCTGCCCAGCACCAAAATCCCCCACAGCTACAGTTTATGACCACCTGGTGAACAATGGAGAATTCATCTACTTACTTCGTAATCAGGAGTTGGAGGAGAACAAAAGAAGAGCTTAAAGTGGAGAAAATATTGGACTTTCATTCATCAGATTCAGAGTGAATGCTAATGATGCTCCTGACATACGACCTGTTTACTGATAATCAATGTTAGAGTTTGTCAAAAGACAAATAACTGTACTTTTAGGATTATGAAGTAAAACTTGCAGAGTTTTTGGTTTTACTTGTGTAAAAGAAATGAAAAACTGCAGTTTCCACAGTCAAGATCAAAACCTCGGTAAGTTAAAAAATGAACTTACCCCAAAGAATTAAAAGTTATTTTCATGTCATAACAGAATTTTTCTGTAATATTTTATCCAAATTAATTTGCTTTTTTCTGAAGATAGCATACAGTCACATCTTTTCAAAGATAATTAAGAAAAGTGACATTGAAAGGTTAAGATGGAAGTTATAATGATATATAAAGATTCTTCAAATTAAATTCAGTTAAAAAATATACTAAACTAAACTAAACTTAAACATATTAACATCATATAAGGCAAATATAGTGAGTATTCAAATTGTTACGTTTAAAGATGTAATTGTCAGTGGTGGGCAAAGTAACTGAAGGCCACACTTAAAGTTAAACTTCATATCAGAAAATGACTCTGAGGAGCGTCTGGCATTCAAAGTCTGACATGACTAAACGGAAAATAGTAGCTTTAAAATCCTTAATTCACATTTGCACTTGATTTACCTTGCTTCTTCTTCTTCTCCTTCCCCTTTTTTTTCTTGGAGGTTTTTAATATGATGGCCTCCTTCAGTTTTTTGCTTCTAAACCAAAATCCAAAATCTTTGGACTCAACCAAAATTTGAGTGATGTAGATTTTTAGGGAAATGTGTCACTGTAGAAGTACACATGTACACAAGTATTTGAGTAAAAGTGAAATGTTAGAGACATTTAAAAACACAAGTAAAGTACTGGTACTCCAAAAAGAATACTGTAACAAAGTCCTATAACTTGGTTAAAATACACCACTGGTATTAATCTTAATGTGTGCCTAGTGTATATTAGTTGATTTGAACATATTGATGATGAGGATTTAAGAACTAGAGTTTGACACAAAACATAACATAAAAAAAAAATCACCATAAAAGTAAAGTTTTGATACACATTGCTTTGCAGGCCCTTCAGTTGTCAAATAAAAATCATGTTTGTGGATGTAGGCTTGTTTCATTTGCAGTCAAAAAACAGATTAAGAGCTTTAGCTTGCAGTCTGGTAAACTATTCACTGGCTTGAGGGTAACATTTGCTCAGTCTCCTCAGGGGATCTTGGACGTAATGCAGCTGTATCTAACTCAAGTTGTGCTATAGCAGCATAACTTATGTGATGTCACACTACTGTCATTTTTTTTTTAATTTCACACACTGCTGTGATGTTCAAGTGGGTTTAAAGCTTCATGTGACTTTTGTTTGGAAGTCAAAAATTGAAAAAAATGAATGTGTTTTGCAGAGTTTTTAGTTGTACATATTTGAATCTTGTACAACAACAGCTGGATGTTGTCTATCAGATCTTGCTCCTTTTGTTTGTTTTTTTTAAGATTTATATTTGGGCTTTTTGTGCCTTTAATGGAAGGACAGTGGATAGAGTCGAAAATCAGGGAGAGAGAGTCGGCAATGACATGTGGGAAAGGAGCCACAGGCTGGGTTCGAATCTGGGCCGCCTGCTTGGAGGACTGTAGCCTCCATACATGGGGCGCGCAGATAACCCCAACTTATGTTAGCATTTAGGATAAACCGAGAAAAAAGAATCAAGCAGATTTTTCCTCCAATAAAAATTGGATCTGCATGTTTAATACATTTAGACTGCCATCCCTCTGTAGGGCGGTCTTTTGGAGTTTATTTTCCCTAGTTCCTGACTCCCTAAACAACAATAGTTTTCCCTCCTTCTCATCCCATTTTCTTTACTCTACTTCTCCACATCGCCAAATTGCCATTACTATTGAACGCATTCTCTTGTACATCCATGAGATTTGAACCTATCTATACAGCCAGCAGAAACTGATTTTCAACCAAATGGTCAAACAAAGCAGAGCTGCATGTGATGGTTTCCATCCTTTCCAGTGTTCTGGCACAGGAATGTGATCTCTCAATCCACCCAGATCTCCTGTGGCGGACTGTGAACTGTGTGTGAACTGTCCGACCTGGATAAGGATCATCAGCTCGAGCAGGTCTCACAGGGCGTGAATCAAGATCATATCCTAGAACAAAGACCTAAATAATCCCCAGAAAGGATCAACCATGGTGACACTAGAGAGAAGAAATACACCACCTTCTGTCAAAAAGGTAAGTATAGGTTGGTTGAGGTGGGGGTACGACACACACACACACACACACACACACACACACACACACACACACACACCCAACCACACACACACACACACACACACACACACCCAACCACACACACACACACACACACACACACCCAACCACACACACACACACACACACACACACACACACACACCCAACCACCCACCCACACACACACACACACACCCAACCACCCACCCACACACACACACACACACCCAACCACCCACCCACACACACACACACACACACCCAACCACCCACCCACACACACACACACACACACACACCCAACCACCCACCCACACACACACACACACACGCACACACACACACCCAACCACACACACACACACACACACATACACACACCCAACCACACACACTTTTGTGTTGAGCGGAGAAGAAGAACAAAAATGAAGCCCGGTATATCTTCTTCCTAAACAATTATTTAAAAAACTTAAAAACTAAAAAAACGATATAAAACTCAAACGCCTGTGTGTATTTTAGAAGTTAGAGTTTACGCTGAGGTCCATCCAACACCTCAGAGTTTTGTATCATATCCCGGTAAGTGATCGGACATATTCTCCTGATTTAGTATATCCTGTTTTCTGTAATGGATAGTTGAATTGATTTTTGTCTTTATATTCCAAGTTAACCCTCACGAGTTTAATTATCTGCCACTCACGCAATCAGACATAGGTAGGCCTACAGTCTGTTTCCTTCTATTCAAAGTTTGTTTCCATCTATTGTTTTTTTTATTTCATTATTTAACCTTTTTGTTTTCTCTGTAAACTACTTACAGATCTTGTGGATGCTGCAGAAAGGCATCACTCTGAAAGCCGCATGAAGGGAGCCGTGTGGAATCATTGGGGGAAGAGGAAGATGGTGAAAGTTTAGTGGTTGAAGCAGAAGACACTTGTCTGGACATCACTCCTCTGGATACTTCCAACCCTAGTCCTCCTCTTAGATCTGGTCACACTTCAAACCCTCAAACATCCCCGGCTAAGACATCCTTCAGCGTCCAAGTTGTATCAGGTAATTCGATTTTACTTGTTTTAAAACTTTTATTTTGGTTTTAAAACAGCCTGATGGTTAGTGCTTTGAATGATCTGATCTCTGATTACAGATGACGCTTTTGTTGACGTATTGTATTCTCATAGGTTAATATTTGTCCTAGGTTTCAGGTGTTTTTTACTTTTGTACTATGTATGGGGAGGTGGGTGGATATATCTCAATCTGTTGTCATCATCCCACAGCTGAGAATGAGTCTGCAGTTACAGCTCCTTTGAGGCCTCTAAACACATGAAGCTCATCCTTTGAGACGACTGGTCTCAACTCCTGTCAGACGATCAGGGGTCTATCTTTGGGGTCTACTCGACGTAGGAAGCGTCATAGAACCAGATCAACTGCAACTGCAAGGAGATTGGTCAGAAGTAAGTATGTTCTTCGGCCTTTGGGAATAACTTTTCACACACACACACACACACACACACACCCACACACACACACACACACACACACACACACACACACACCCACACCCACCCATCCAACCACCCACACACACACACAAAAACCTCTTTACCCACCCTGCAAAACGAGTCAAACCAAACAGATCAAAAAGAGATTGAACCTCTGCTACAAAACCAGTCAAACCAAACAGATCAAGATAAGTTTGAACCGCACTTCCTCCGCCTCACATAATACACCCTTAAACACGTCAGCCTCCTTACAGAGCCCCCCTGCTCCACAGCAGGGAGAGAATTTGAGTGAGACACCGAGGAGGAACACAGCTACCCAAAGATCGTCAAACGAGCTTTTTAATCAACTTGTAATCGGACGCCCCCTCGCCATCCCTCCATCCTGCAATGCCCCCGATTTTGCCAGGTTTTATCAAGATGCGATAGAAATACTCAAGAATTGGCACAGTTGTAAAGGATACTGTCAGGTCTGCAATGATCCCATTTGTCCTACACAAGAGCATTAACCTGCATTGTGTTCAGTCTGTCACAGGATATGTAGGTCACAGTCTTGTTTTGACGGACACAAAGAGGCTGAAGACGTTGTCAGTAAGTGCGAGCAGAAAAAAATATGCCCAACATGCAAACGGTTTCACCATGTTGCTCAAGGTACAGATAGCACAGTGCATCAGTGTCAGGGGTCGAAATGTAAAATCTGTGAGGAGAAATTCGGGTTCGTTGATACTGATCACCAGTGTTACATCCAACCTGAACCTCCAGATGCAAAGCAGCCAAACTTGATTTTTTTTAAGATTTTGAAACGTTCGTTAGTGAGAAGGGTGAGCACATTCCCTTTCTGGTGTGTACCAAAACACCAAAAAGGTGAAGAATGGTTCTCTTATGGTCTGAATTGCACCCGAGACTTTTTCCTACATTTCAGAAGTAATCATTACAGGGGAGCAACACTGATAGCGCACAACGCTAAAGGTTTTGATAGCTACCTGGTGATCAAGGGCTTTGGATGACAAATCCAAATTCAATAAGCCCTTACTTCTGGGGGTCAAAGGTTACCATCAATCAAATTTTATGAGCTATACTTACCTTTTTGACAGAAGGTGGTGTATTTCTTCTCTGACACTGTTCTTCACCTGCTTTCATGTTGAAAGATGCTGGAAAGTTACGTTATTTTATAATATTGCAATATCAACCCCAGCATTACCAAGGACTACCCCTTTAAGAAGTCACCTCTTAATTCATGTAGTGTTAAGAATGAACACATTAACACTGGGAAGTTACAGCTTCATTGACGCCTTCACTCATTCTGTAAGCAGCTTGTGGATGCAGTATTTAACAGTGTAGGTTACAGCCAAATCCAGCAGACGTGTTAATTTATTATGTTTCCCTTCTCTTGTCTCTCTCTCTGACCGTGTCCCTGCACCTCCCAGCAAGCTGATCCAGGCAGAGGACACTGACTGTTCCTGGAAATCTGCCACCTGCAGGTGTCAAATGCAGGGCGGTGGCAGCGACCCCTCCTCTTACCACATAGCTGGTACCCAAATAACCTCTGATGATCTGTCCCATGTTCATCACTGCCCTCATTTCACACCTTCACATCATCGCGGTTGTTTACCTCCAGCTCGGGTTACACTGGTGGTTGTGCTTTGGCAAGTCTTGTGAAACCAAAGAGATGACCTGGAATTCGATCCTTTGACCCCTATGTGAAAGGTATGCTTGTGACAAAGCTGCACTCACATGATTTCCCCTCCTTTCTTAAAATACCAGACACTTTTAGAGTTATTTTCATCAATTTATGGGCAAAAATATAGCAGTATCAACAGCCTTCAAAATAAATACAACATTCAACACATAAAAACATTTGTGATGAAGTTAGAAATCTTCTGTTCACCAGTCTAGCACAAAACACAGCTGCACTTTGGACATGTGATCATATTTCATGTCACTCTCCGCAAACTGGATTTACCATCTCAGTGCATAGTTTGACCCTGAATGGTGGGGGGAATGTGAGCCATTGGTGACACAAGGCAAACAGGGAACATATTATCAAAAACATGGCCGCCTATAGAGCAAAGAGTTAAAAAAGAGAGTGTGTATACACTACAATAAACTACAAGAAGAAGACACAATTACAAAGCAACCAAAAAAGATATGAATCGTGATAGCACCCTGGAATGACTTCACAGAGGAGTAAAAATACTTTGTGTGTCATGTGTGCAGAAGCATTGTGGTACAAACAAAAAGTTAAAAGGACACAAGGTCAAGCTACCTCAAGGCCAGACAACTCTGACGCAAGAATGAACATTTGTTTTGACACACGTTCAAGTTAATTATTGACTTCAATCTGCTGAAGATTTGAGTAAAGCTGAGAAAAGTTCATTTTTTTGTCAGACTAAACAATAACTTAATGGACCAAGCCTCCTAAACCGCAACTTTAAAGCCACAGCCTGCTCCCTGCTGCACAAAACGGAATATTTTGGCTTGAGCTTTGCTTCTATGAGGTTTTTGGTTGCAAGGATCCAATTTCTCAAAGCACCATGTTGTTCAACACGGTTTAAGTCTTTTCAGGTTTCCAAAGATCACATGAACCTCACTCTGAGTCCTTATGCTGGAATTTGTCATATTGACTTTTCGAATCAGTCGACTCACCACATCACTGCGAATCAATTTCAAGCCTGGAGATCTAATGAAAGTTTGTGGAAGTTGCTAGGTGTTAGATAAAGAACTTTAATACATATATTGCTAAGAATGTTGGGAATTGTAGTGCACCTAAAAACACAGAATGATTTAAGACAGGTATTTTTGAAATACATGTTTTGGTGACACTTGAATTTAAGAGCTTAAGGTACACAAAATGTTTCTTAGTTACTAAGTAAGGAATGAGGAGCTAACTACCAGTTAATCACGAGTTAATGGTTAGATCGTGAGTGACTCCTCGTCAAATCAGAGAGTAACTAATGATTACTTAATAGAGAATGACTGAGAACAAGAACGTTACAGAGAATATTCTAGAAATGGTTTTAGCATGAAAAGTTCCCAAAATGTTTTAGGATAATGTTCTCTGAAAATGTTTGCTAACTTTCTGAAAAAGTTAAGCGACAATATTGTTAGAACGTTACGGCCTCATGTTCTTGCAAACGTTTTTAGTGGGAAGTCTTTTTTAAGATCCAAGAATGTTACAGGATAACGTCCTCTAAAACGTTCTGAAAATATTTGGGAAATGATTTCCAACCATCTATTAATTATCTATACTGCTTGTCCCATGCAGACGTTCCAAAAGTCCCATACACACCCATATAAATACCAGTTTTTATAGGAGATGTTAACATGTTTACAGGCTAGTACAAAAAATGAAATTGGTCTGAATGGCTCATGTGTTTATCAGCACCAAATGTACAGCCAACCTGACTGACAGGCTGGTGCTGGGCAGCCGTTTGTCAGAATTCTATTTGTCTGTCATTATGTTGGCTAAAGTTCAATCGGGAAAGACAAGTAAATGATTCAAAGATAAATATGGTCCCTGATGTCATTTGAGGCTGAGGGGATGAAAAGCTGATCAAACTGAAGAATGGGGTTGACTGGAACTGCCGAAGCTGAGGCGATGAAGAGGCTGATCAAACTGAAGAATTGGGTTGACCGGATGATGGTGCTGTGATGCTGTGATCTGCATGATGCTGATGGGATGAAGAAGGTGATGAAACGTCAAAAGCTTGATGGTGAAGGGTATATGGAGGGTCGTACGTAACGACGGCATTTGGCTGTTAGATAGATGTGACCGGATGGTATGAACAGCTGATGATTACAAGAAAATGAGTGAGCATGCGTGGAAGAGTGACATAGTATGAACACTAAAACCAATGAGCAGAATACAGTCGACAGCATTTCCAGCACAGCGACTTATTCTAGGCAAAAAGTTCTCTCCTTTGGTCACCTGTCATATTACAGTACTGTTTATCTTATCTATCAGTGGATCGCTAATCATTAGCTACTCTTAAAATTTGAAGAGGAATCAGTCACAATCTCCATTAACTCATGATTAACTAGTAGAGCTTTCCTCTTTCGTTAGTAACTGTGCAAAATCTTGTGTACCTTATTGTAAAGTGTTCTTAGAGATTGGTACAGTTAATTAAACATTTTGTTGTTGAAGTCTGTTAAGCATTAATCTGTTAACAAAGATGTTCTATATTAGTTAAAACGGTTACTTCCGTTATCTGAAGATAAAATTAATCTTTACGTTAATGGGTATTACAAAAAACAACAAAAACATCAGCTTTTTTCAATGTCAATAGAGTGGAGTCCTTAAGAGGCCATGATGACTCAGATAACTCAAATGAGCCCGCCTGCCTGCAGTGTGTTTTCTCATTATCCCAGTTATTTACTGCCGTTCTTTGTCTATCACTCATGATACATCCAGGATTCATGTGATTCCAACCGTGTAAACCATTTGAAGCTCCAACCAAAACAGTAACCAAAATCTACACATCTGTCAGACCACTGATAAACAAACATGTCTTTCTGAATCATGTCTTTTCTAACCCTCTTTCACTGTTCTCTTCTGGTCACATTTTTATTTTTTAAATGGTCCTGCTGCATCGGCAAAGATCTTCACCATCCAAATCCAGTAAAAGATTTAATCAAAATGCATTACATCCACAAAGATCCACGGATTGCTTCAAAATTCATGCCACTGTTGCCAATTTTCAACTGTATTCTCTGTGCTAATTCATAAACTCTGACCTTTCGATGAACACTTCATTTGACCAATCAGGGCCTTCCAATCACAGTTCCTAGGCTGCTATAGATAAATGCCAGAAATGTTCTTACTCAAAATCACCATCGGATTCATGACATGTGCATACCAGTCAATTTTGTTCCCACCACCTTGTGTATGTTAGTGAATCAGAATCATTTTAAATTAACCTGTAAAACCTGAACAAGACTTAACAAGCAAAAACAGGACTACAACTCCTTGTTGTGGTAAGCACTGCTAAGGTTTGTCCCAGCTGTTCTTTTCCCAGTTCTATTTTACTCTATTCCCCCAGTTTTCTGTTGTTGTTTTGTTTTCATTTCTTTTTTCTCTCATTATTTTTTACTTATTTTTGGCGCATCTCTGCCCGATAGAAAAAAGCAAGTATGTACAACTATCTGTGTGTGTGTGTGTGTGTGTGTGTGTGTGTGTGTGTGTGTGTGTGTGTGTGTGTGGCTGCTTCTCGATCTGTTCTGTCTTTATTAATGTTATCAAAAGTCTACGTCTGTAACAGTGATCATATAATGACTTGGGCTACTAATCCATAGTGATTTGGTGCAGGGCTGTTTTGGGCGGGTTGGGGATGGCTGCGGCAGGTACCTTGGCAGGTGCTTTCTTGGTGGTATGGCGGACGGCTGGTGGGCAGTGGCTGGGGCAAGATATTTACCCTCTCTGACTCTCAAACAAGGAAAACAACAACACAAAACTATAGAAATTATAGTTAAACATAGAACTAACTAAAACCAGACAAAACAAATCAATTCAGGGAGAAATGAAGGTGTCACCCCTCAATGGTCAAACTGCCTCCATACGGTCTGGTAGTTGACCACTCTGGGAAAAGGCACTGGTCTTGTCAGGCACTCTCCTCTGGGTCTGGGTGTGGCTCTATAGACAATAGATCTCCGCATGAATCCCAAAAATAAACAAATAAGAAATTACCAGTGTGGGCGCTCCTTGTCTGCCATGCCTGCTCTGCCTATGGTTGTGCTGCTAGCGGTGCGGCTTGGTGGGGGCCTAGTTGCGTGCCTCTCTGATGGCCTTCTCTGGCCCTGCACTTCATTGCTGTGAAGGCTCATGGTGGATGGTGTGGCATTGTAACATTTTGGTTGTAACATTTTGGTTGCAGTTGATTATTATAGCACATTTGTTGTATGATTGCTGTGCAGTATGGTATAAAAGTTGGGGGGGGGGGGGGGGGGGGGGGGAATAATAATATTGTTTTCTTCATGGTTGCATTCTGTGGCCTAAGTTGTGGGTGGCAACTGTACTTTTGCCTTATAATCGTGTGTACAGTACGTCCGAATGCACTGGTGATTATTGCATCATGTCTCATTATCTTCTAGAATGTGCCCTGGAGTGTGATCCCTGTGCATTGAGAGTTTGTGTGCATGTGTGTTTGTATGTGCGTGGGTGTGTGTTTGTGGGTGTGTGGGTGTGTGGATGGGTGGGTACGCTTGTGTGTGGGGAGCTGGACTGTTTAACCTGTTATGTGTCATTAGGCTTTGTATTCGTGTGTATAGTATACTCAAGTTCTTGGGTTGTCCATTGCTCTGGCAATTGACTTTATATGCTCTTCATATAAGGACATCGAATTGATGTATCAGGACGAGAGCGGTGTGTCTTGGGGCTTAGATGGCGTTAAAGGGAATTACGTAGTTGCAGCAGTTCTGTACATACATTGGCAGTCGGAAAATCAGCTGATAAGTCATTTGTCACACTCTTAACATGTTTTGAGGTCACACTCTTCAAACGTGTTCCGACGGTCTGATTCTGAAGGCACAGGCTGCAATTTCTTTCAGCAAGGCTAAATCTTTACACTTTCTTGGACGTAAATCAAAATCATGTATGTTTCTGATGTATGTACTAATTAGAGCTCTCAAGAACTGCCGTCAATGTTGTGCTTTGCCTCTGTACAATGCCTGTCAGCACCTGTGTGTCCAATCGGACTCAAAGCTGATCATTTGCGCTTCCTGACATTGTTCCCTTTTCTAGATCCTTGCTTGTGTTATACTTACTGATGTACGTCGCTTTGGATAAAAGTGTCTGCTAAGTGAATTGTAGAATTGTTCCCTGCATGCCTTTAAATAGGCTCCAATTAGTCAGCTGGTTTTGGTGACAGCTGCGATATTTCATGGCACTGTTAGTGGGAGTGGTCAAGGATTAAATGAAAGTCAAAACCGTTACATTTCAATATGTACAGTCATATTCGTGATTGTAAACTCTTTCAGTTAGGATGAAAGATTTATGATTTTAGATGAATAGAAGAATAATAAGGAGGAACTGCATAGGATTTTGTGTTTATTTTATACATTTAGTCAATGCATTAGTAAATTCACGTTTATAATTATTTTCTATTTAACGTTTGTATATAATAAAATATATATATATATTACTAAATGTATTTTGAATATGTCGTGCTTTATGTTTGTTGATATTTTCTGAGAAAGCAGGTCCATCATCATTTGTGCAAACACATGGTCGGAGGAAGTTCTAACTTTGTTCGCAGAGAAAGAATAAATTCAAGTAAGAATATATTGATGAATCTCAGATTTGTGCGGCACACTTTCGAACAAAGAGTTTAAGAACAGATTTGTCATTAAAGCTGATAAAAATATCAAGAAAATAAGAAGGCATATGTCATTTTATTTATAACAAATGTAGATATTATGACCATAGTAACCTTATTTATAAAAACAAGTAAATCTGTGTAAACTGCTTTCAGTCTTCTCTGCAGTTTCTCGAAACAGGTTTAAAAAAAAAAAGAAGAACAAAGGCATTTGGGGTCTGGGGAAAAATCCAAGCAGTAAAACATCAAACGCCTCGGTGCAATATGGATGATAAAAGCACAACATCTGCTCTGAGTGATGCTCACCAGCATTCCTGAAACAAACTGCACATATATTTTAGCTGTCAGAGGAGACATGTGAATCTCCCACACAGCCCTGCTGAGAGGGCCAGATATTTTCAGCTGGCATATTATCTTAGCAACAGTAAAAAGTTTAAACTTACCCATTTGTCTGACTTAAACACAGGTTAAACAGTAACCCACTTTCAAATACTCTGAACGCAGACCTATAGCATGGTGCTTTATTTGTTCCCTCATCTGTTTCTTTATTTAGATGTATTTTGGGGGGTTATTTCTGCCTTTATGTTGGAACACAGGACAGTGGACAGAGTCAGAGATCTGGAGGAGAGAGTGGGGAACTACAGCATCTGAACAGGGGGCACACAACCAAAACCACTAGGCCATGAGGGTCCGCCTCACAGGTTTTTTTGGATAGCAGATGTTTCTCTTTTAGAACATGTAATAAATCACAAGTTGTTGGATTAACTGAAAAGGCTGAAAACTAAATAAAACACAGATTCCTTTAGTGGGCTTTAGTGAGAGGCTTTTCCTCTACGTCCAATGGCAGCCACTGCATAGCTTGCATATTTACAGCATGGTGTTGTATGCTTTTAATGCAAACCCCTGCTTGAGGTTGAGGGCGGATCTGTGACAAGAACACACTGTAAGGAATTTTCCACTCCTGGGGAGATGTTTCCACTGAGATAAAAGACTGAGAGTGTAAATGTCTAACAAGGAAGCATTGATTAAGTACTACATTTATGATGTCATTTATTTCCTCCTCCCTTTCCTCTGAATTTCAAAAGAACAGATGATGATGACTCAGTAATCACTTGCTATTGTAATTTTCTATTCCTGTCAAACGTCTGCAATCAACAGGAGCTATCATGTGTGAAACACTTTTACATTGTTTTGCCTTTGTTGTACATTTACTTTTTTGAATGCAGAGAGCAAGGTGGATTTTGTTTATGTTATGGATTGTATACAGGAGGGGAGGGGATAACAGAAAAGGTTTGTTGTTTTTGTCGTTGCTGAAAGGAGGGAGGGCTTTTGATTTGGGAAAGAAGAGCACAACATACTGTATGTCGCTATGCAAGCAGCTCCAGCCTTCATCTAGTTATCAACAAGCATTCATCCATTATGTATTTATATGTTAAAAAAAGAAGAAGAAACAGTGACAGCTGTAGGTCAAAAAATGAAATGGCTGGAATATTTTTATGAACAAGATCAATGACTTTGTTAAGTTTGTCACTATTTCTCCCCTCTTGTTTTATTATAATACATTAAGTGAAGTTAGAAATGCCTGATATGAGGCTCACTTCAGTGACTATATAATAACATAAAAGCAGAGAAACCAGGTATAAGATGATGTAAGCAATTAAGAGAATGATCATTTCCCTACACAGGTTTACATTAAAAGGCCCCTTCTTAAATGTTATACAGTTGTTATTTATTGTGACATGATGCTAAATAAGAGATATTTTGTGGAGGAAGTTGCCATCATGAACCGCTGTCATTTTTATGCATTCCCTAAGTTGAAATGATCTGCTTCAACATTTGTCTTTGCTTGGCAATTAGAGCAAAAACAGCGGCTAAAATGTCAGTTGTATAACCTCAGCAAACTAGCAACATTGTTCTCTGTCCTCAGGGCTCCGTGTTCCCGGTTCCCCTCTCTGAGGTATGCAGACCTCTGGCATCTTCAGTCCTGCTGCCAGCTCCACTTAGACTGTCGTGGATATGTAACACTGTACCTTTTTTTTTTCTTTTTTTTTTGACCAATATGGGACAAGATGGACCTTCTTTTTTTTTTTCTTTTTTTTTTTTTTTTAAAGGTTCCTGGAGTTACAATATTCACACGACACAGTTTAATTAGCAGATGATAAGAATGTCAGTCTCATGACGAGCCCGTTAATGACTTAACCCGCAGCTTACTGAAGCTCTCTGTTTAATTTGAGCCTTATCTTCAGAGCTTAAAAGTCAGCAACTTCTCTGCAGGTTCAGGTGCAGTCACATGACTTCAGCAAAGCGTAGCAACATGTAGATGATAAGCGGAAGGTTAAAATACTGTTCTTATAACATGCTTTAATGCTCCTTGCGTGCATGCAATAGGCGATGTAAAAACATCTACTACAGTGTGTCTCAAAGGAGAGCACCAGTTACGCCTGACATATCAAAACTACAAGCGCTTGTTTTTGCCAAGCCGACTGAAAATGTGTTAAAAAGTAAATGTCGCTGCCTTTGTTAATTTGGCATTGAAGAGCAATTCCACCATGTTTATAGTCGATGTCTAATCAATGTTGATGGTTCATTAAGACATTTAAAGCAATAAATCCCTCAACGTGTGCTTCACTGACGGACATGCTGGGTTTTCCAGAAGTGTCTACTGAATGATGTATTGCACATGAGCAGCCGCAGCCTCCCTATACATTCTACTCACAAATGTTGCACTCTGATGGTTTGATTCCAACTCTGGCATTGAGCTGCATGTTAAACCATCTCTCCCCCTTCTTACTTTTTCCTTTTACAATTTCAGCATATAAAAAATAAATAAACAATACATGTGCTGAATTACACTTTAATACCTAAACTTGAGTACATGACCAAACGACCACATTTCCCGCCGGGGTTAATAAAGTATCCCTGATGAAATGGGTATAGGGAGAGATGGAGAGGAACAGTACCAACGTTTTTATAGGGTTGGTTGGAAAAGCCCAAGCAGTGTTTCCGTATGAAATGTATTGGGACTGCAGTCAATAAAAAGGGTACTTTTTGTTTTTTTAAAGGCATTTCAAGTTGAATAATATCAAACACAGTTATACAAAAAAGGGCACTTAAGTTCATAAGTGCAGGGTGTTCAGGGTGTTTGTTACCACCAGGGATACTTTGGAGAACTGCAAGGGCTTATAGAGATTTGATCACTATGTTAATAAGAAAAATAAAAAATAATCAGTCATGCATGATTCCTAACATAATAATAGTATAAAAACGTACTTGGAAATGTTCATGTCCGTTTTTTTAAACCAAATGTTATTTTTAATATTCATTTTTGATGCAGTCAAACAAGCTGTCCCAATAAATCATGTTCACAATTGTTGTGTATCTTGTCAGGAGAAGGGGGAGTGGGACACAGGGGAGTATGACTCTAAATCTGTCTTATATCGATGCATTCAGCAAAGAATTGCCTTTCCGTTTTGTATCTGTGATGCGTTCAGGACACTCTGCAGGTAGCTGTTGAGCAGAAAGACAGCATTCCTTCTTCTTTTTCCTCGACCAAATTTTCCAACCTGCTCATATCCTAAAGGGGCATTTCCAGGAGAGGCACCCAGGATTACATTAATAACTTCCCTCATTCTCTCTCTCACACACACACACACACACACACACACACACACACACACACACACACACACACACACACACACACACACACACACACAAACACACACACACACACACAAACACACCTCTTGTTCCTGGCCAGCCATTCCCCCCCCCCCCCCCCCAGAGGCTTTGCTGTAAAACAACAGGGGAATCAGTCATGGTGACACGGTGAAACCTGGTACTTTTCCACCGATAACATACTCTGAGCGTGCATTATGTGTTTAAATTAACAGTACATATATTCCCTCCTATTTCATATAGATTACAAGATTTGGCTCATTTCTTCCTTCACTGACTCCCCTGGTATGGTACAAGTTTTTGTACCATAATAAAAGTCTTAATTTATATATTCATACACAAAAGAAGTTACTTAAAAGAGTGCAATTGTTATATTATAAGCAATAAATGACAATGCTACAATACAAGGAAGTAAAACACTTCAAAGAATGGAAAAGGTGTGCCAGATCTCATTGTTGCACTCAGTATTTATGGTAAGTAATCTTTGTCTGTCCATTAATATCTTTTCAATTAAAGTATTTATCTTAGTATTTATTTGTTGTCCAGGCCACACACAATGACTCGTCCCTTTCCATACGTCTGGATAGTGCTCCTCAGAGCTGACCTTTTTTTCTGCATGTACAATCCATTTGGCCACTTATAACTGAGGATGCATTCTTTGCTTTGGTGTAACAAAGCTACCATTCATGTGTTTGCCTCTAAGCATTTATACAGGGCTGGAACACGAGGACCCGAGTCCTCAAGTGACCCAGGGCCAATTGATATGATCCAAGTTTGGGGGATTTATGACTTCATAGACTTTGGGAAACTTTGTAAGTTTGGCCTACTTTTTGTTTCAATAATTGCCACCAGGGGCTCTCTGCACAGAGTCAGTGTTAAATCTAAAGCTGTTTCCACACATACACTCCTAGAAAATTCCTAGAAAATTTTCAGGACAGCCTGCCTGCCAAAATCTTCACATATCTTTTCCAGTCTACATGATTTTTTTAAAAAAGTCAATTTATTGTGCAAGTCCACCTAAAACTAGACTTTTAAAATACATGTTAACATAATAGTCTGACTAAAATCAGAAGAAGTTGAGTTTCTCGAAGTTGGACTAACACACCCAGATAATGTGGTCGGTTTATTTCCTCTTGTATGCATACAGCTCAATTGGCCCTAAACTGTCTAGGCATTTTGCATATGCTCCACAGTTTCCGCTATGTGCTTTGACTCAGAACTCATAAATGCTTAGAAGAAAGCCGTGGAGAAAACAAGACAACAGTATCAACATGGAGAGTGCTAGAGTAAAAAGAAAGAATGAAATGTTCAGAGCTGTAAAATTGTCCATGTTTTCACTTCTGTCAATAAATCGATTTAACTGTTGCTCAGTGGGTATGCTCTCTTCCTTTCCACAACTACAAAATCTCAAGCTAAGAAGAAAAAAATGAGATGGGAACTTATGAGATAAGTCCATCCACTCCATCTTTTGCCTGCTCCCCTTTTCAGAAAATGTGTGCTCGAACAGGCTGTCTGGGCATTTTCCCTTCATGACATCACAACGGGCACAGAAGACACAGAAACAGCCTGTTCTTTTTTTTTGCTTTAACAAGAAACTTCACATACATGGTTTAGGGAGCACCGAGACTTAGTCAAACTGCTTGAAAACGAATATGATATGTGACCTTTAAAGTAAGGCATTAAAAAAAGTTGGTCTCTGTGAGATTACATCACAAGAGAGGAAACTCGATGGTCTAACATGAAACTGCAGAGACTCGTCCTCTGTCTCTGTCGCTGAGCCCGACTCTGAAACCACAGACATGAAAGTCATGTCAGAGCAGAGTTCCTGTTTGATGGCAAGGCAGCAAACTGTTTCTTTGCGTATGAAACTTATCTTAGGGCCTTATTTGGCCACATCAGAAGACACACAGATAAAATGTGTTCTGAAATACTGAGACACAGAGTTGAGATGTATTAGCGTGCAATCTATTCTGATAACATACCTTTATGTTTCCACGGGCGTTCGAAAATATATGCACGAAGCAGTTTTCTCATAAACAAGAGCGGTTATGAATGCCATCAGTTGTTACTGATTCAGATTTACTTGATAGTGTGAGCTTTTCTGTGTGTTCAGTACTTCCGAGTAAGTCCCACACAGGAAAGCAGTTCAAAAATCCCCATGTTTCACACATCCATGCACTGATACTCAATGTTTCGTGGTTTATGTGCATCAGCAGCTGCTCAAAAATGACACTAAAGTTAGTGCTAAAAATAAAGCAAACGCTTCCTGTTAACAAACAAGCTATAAATTACACATATATTGTCCTTCTGTGGTTGTTTTTTGTATGTTAACAAAGAAAAACATAGAAAATCCTTGAAAAGTGGTTTTCTGTTTTCATGCTTCTCACTAAATTCAAGTGCACGCTCCTAGTGGAACAGAAACGCACACTTTCCTCTCTCGCCCCTCAGGCTATGTGAGTTTTGTCATATTTTACTGATGTGACCTTTGATCCTCTGTCAGACAACCATGTGCCTGGGTCATGTTTTGGGATAGGCTCGTTGATATCTGTCTGCGTCTAAGCCCCTAGGGGTCAGAGGAGTTCATGAAAGGGGGAGGGGAGCACTATAGAGGAACAGCAACAAATGTGTTCCAGCGTTGGCTGGCAAAATCCCAAGAAGTGTTGTTTTTTTAAAGACATGCATTCTACAGATGGGTCCTGCAGAAAATATGAATGAGCCACGTCTGTCTGATGTTTGGGTAACAGGCATACACAGGAAGAAGAAGAGAAACTTTTTTGAACCTGCTGTTTTGGTGTTTTTCACATCTGTTTTGAGAAATGTATCCATTTCCATTTGTTTAACTATCCTCATCATTTTTTTATCATCACAATGACGATATTATGGCTGTCGCAGATTTCATATTTTCCAAGACGACTGATACTTTTTAAATAACATTTTGTTTGGGAAACTGCAGGTTTTGATGCTTGGGCCACGTTTGTAGGCTTGTAAGCTGCTTTAGCTTACCAGTGAAGAATTGTGGTGAGACATCAGTCCGGTTGATTATAACAGGTACTTATTCACTTAGTGCAGTGTTCAAAAACACATAGGCTTTGTCCACAACCAATATACTTGAATCTTAGTTGATCTGGACACATTGTGTTTGACTTAAAAACTTGTGAAAGTAAGCACTTCACTTTGACAAAGCAATATCCTGGTACTTTCTGTTACTACATCATATCCCTGAAATAACAACGACTTCTTCCTCAAAGGGGAAGGCTCGACCGGTAACACTACATACAGCACTCATAACAGACAAGGTGCTATGATGGAGTTTAAGTCGTTTATATTTCTGCCACTCACTGACCAATGTTCACCTGGTTGCTTTTAGATTTTTAATGAAAAACATTTGCACGACTAAAAATAAGAGGAAGCTGTTTTTTATGGCAAAACAAATTCAGACCTCAATGCAAGACATAAATACAAGCTGATAGGATATTACATATTTGCAAAGCTAAGCAGAGGTACCATGTTTGTGTGATCATTTTGATTAGACTCCTAAATGAACAGATATCTGTACCACACATCTGCTTTACCTGATCTGTTTGTTACTGCAGTGAACTCCTTTCATGAAAATGTTAAAGGTTGCTGCCCTGATAAATGCAAGGAAAAGGCTATGTTATTGATTCTGTTCAACCTACAGCCTGAACAATCAACAAAAGAGGAAATTAGACGTTTATATTCTGCAGTGTTTCTGCTGAAGACCGACCAAGCTTTTTGTCTCTTCTCAGTCAGAGCAGAAAATGTCACTCCTTTCAGAGGATGTGAACGCGAACCATCCACAGAAAGTTAGGCCACTAAAGATAACCGCAGGGGAAAAAATGAAGAGTAAAAACATTAACGACAAATAGACCACTTTGTTGCCATAGCACCTGAGCGGCTGTAATTTAGACCTGTTGAGCTGCACATTTATTTCATGAGGTAGGATGAAGTCTGAGAGCCGACCTTCTCTGCAACATATGCCGAGTAAAAGAAGACACATTTAGATTCTTTTGTTGTAGTGTTTTTACAAGGTAGAAAAGTAATTTAATATTTGCATCTTATAACCTTCAAACATACATTAGAACATGTGTGATCCTAATAAGGTACTTTTACTAGATTCAGTTTTCATTGACATTTTCACATCTTTTCATAAGCTGTTAAAAACAGAGGTATATATAGGTACTGTAGTGCCAGTATGATTTTCTAGTCACAATTTCTACTTCTCAATTTCTACAGTTTTTCTGCTCTAACCTGCCTGAATGTTTTTAAAGCCTCACTTTAACTCACTTGTAATAATGACAGGCAAAGCTACCCTGCTTAAAGGGTATTCTCTATTAAATGAAAAACAGCCTGAAAAAACACCCGACCTTTTGTTACCTTTCGTTTTGATGGAATTGACATGAAGATGTGCCGCACACGAGAGAAAACAAAGCTGTGATCAGTAACGATGGCATTTAAAGAAGATAATGTTTCCATTAAAATACAATTTAAATCATTCTAACAATAAATCAAATACTTTCTAATTGGTTAGATTGATTTTGATAAACATGGGCTGTAAAGAAAGAAAAGGCCTGCCACATTCAAAAAGAAACACTCAACACACCTGGCAGGAGAGCTGATGCTTTGTATGCATTGAGGACATGAAGAAAGGAAAGATTAACAGCTGCATGGAACTAGTGAGGAGCATTACTGAAGGAGCACAAAGATAGATTCATAACGAGGTCATAATTAGTGCTGCTGTTGTGCAATTTATCAGCAGATCTGGAAGTTTTAAGTCAGTGTCATTGCACACTGGTGCATAAAATAATACTGACAGCACTCTATGATTAATGCCTCATTATTCTTATTCATGTTATTTACTACAAACAGTAGCTACTTAACCTGTTATTACCAGGTCGTTAAAGTGCAGTCCGTTTTTTTGTCGACTGATTTGTTGTTTAGTAGCAACAACTTTGTGTTCAGTCTAAAAAGCTAAAACAGTGATATTGGAGTCTTTTAGAGATAACTGAAGCATTTTGAAATACAAAAAAGTGTACACACACTGAGCTGTGAGGCAACTTGTGGCACAATCATTTACCAGTATAATTTCCCATACAGACAATCAATTCTCCCTTCAAACGTAGGCCTACATTAAACACACTTTACATGTTTTACACAGTTTACACTTCAATCAACTGAGCAACTTTTGACGCTTAAAAAGAGGTTTTTAAAGACAAAGCAGCATGTGAAACCAAACACACACGTGGCGGGGTAATGTTCGCTTTAAGAAATCTACTTAAACTGGATACTCGGAATTATTAGAAGATAGGATGACTGACTTTCTTCAACTCTTCTCTTCTAGGCACCAAAGGCAGGTTGGCGTACTGCGAGCGCAGCCTCTCATATTCCCCACAGTATTTATAACTTGGTCAGCTGACCTTGCACTTGGACACATCCACTACACTGGGAGAATAATCCACTTCGAAATAAACACATTGACTGATAAAGTCTAACACATAGCGCACAATTCAACAAAATACGTTGAATTATGAGTACTAATGTGATAATGTGTGCTCATGTGTTTAGTCTTGACGGTACAACATTGAAATAATGCTTACATTAGACTTACAATGTAATGCTTAGAGTGTGGCGCTCCCCCGCCCCACAGATAATGGTACGGCCCTGTGTTGAAATTCCGAGAATTGAGCTGCTCTGTTTCTTAGAACTGGATTCTCAGAACTGGTGATGCACAGAGTTTCGAGGAAACTTTCACAAGGTGACTTTTTTTTTCCTTCCTATTTTCTCAGCATTAGGTTCAGGAGTGTGGCGAGGCAGCAGGCACTGCTTCGGCTGCTCCCGGGCTGGATTTTTAATTCCTATATTTTTAGTATCTTTTAGCTAGAAGTGAAGTCCTAACAGACTTGAACTATGAAAGTTTTATACTGAGAGGTGCTGTGTCTGCTTGTGTTTTAGAGGGAAGTGCGACTGCAAGTGTGTGCGGATTTAATGTCAACACAAGTCGGTTTGGAAACGAGCAGCAATTTGGCGACGTTAACCTTTTTAGCGAAAGCAGCTGCGCATAAATCCGAGTTATTAGTCATTGTATTTGTTTTACTTGATTGCCTTCTATATTTGTATTTGAGTCACTATTTTGGAAGTTGCGAAAACCTATGAGACGTGCAATAGTTGCGCAACTGTATCGGTCTGTCTGCTTCATCTTGTTTTCTTTCTGCGCAGTTCTCTCCTGACTTCACTTTGCCAATGCTTGAGCTGAACACGTATCATTACTTCGACTTAATACTTCAAACGACACATTTCAAGTACAAGAGTGTCCCAAAACGTGACAGTTTAACATGATTTCTAACTTTGAAAAAGACTTGTGCTTGCCTGCTGTGCCAGCTATAACTAACAAACCACTCCTTAAAAATCACATCCTACTCAAGTGTATCGTCTCGATTTAGTGTCGGCCTAATTGGCTTAGAAAAGTGGAGCGATTAGTTTAGCAGGAGGGGAGCAAATAGTAATGGGTTAAAAGAGTTGAGTTCTACTTATGTCGGGGAACAGGAAACCTCTCTGTGTACTGGCAACCTAATCTGAGCAGTCAGGACGGAATGTGCTCAACGTCAAACACGTTTCTGTCTGCAGGCTGCCAGCAGCGAGCTGTTTGTTACATTATGTACATCTGCAGCAGGACAGGACAACACACACAGAAGCTTACATTAAGGGAACTTTTTAACATTAGAAGTCATGTTTGCATTGGAAAATATTGTTTTTTTTATTTTTCAAGTTTTATGTGTTTTCAAAATTATGGAAAACTTGATCCCAAGTTTATGCCAGAGCAAATCCACTATAATAATATCAGTTTTCAATAATACCTTGTTAACTTATCTGTTCTATTATATGGTAAAACACTGAATTAAAGTGTCAGGCCGGAGAAAACATACCTTTTTTTTTACTTTTCTCTTTACAATGACGCCTCCTCCTGATAAAACTCAGTCATGACACTTGTTCTATTTTAAAGCTTGTTTTGTTGATGAAGCCTGAATGCAGGTGGCCTGTTTCCACTCATAGTGTCAGTGAGAGCCAGAGGCGGTGACATACAATGAATTAACTGATTATGTCGATTTGATCAACTATAACCTGTTACAACTATAACTCGACTTTTTGCTCAAATTTTGGTATTTTATATGGACTTCTTTATATGGACAGTCTTTTTTACTAGACTGAAGAAAATCTCATCTAGACGGCAAATAAACTTAATCTGATTAACAAATGTAATGACTAATGGACATTTTGCCAGAGAATATGGTCGTCCATGCTCATACAAGTGGTGATATCCACACCTTGTTATGTTCCTGCAGGCTGCAGGGTGTGTAGCTGTGTTGGTTACCTTTGTTTGGTAGTGGAGTAGCAGATAACAAACAAACATGTTTTTTATTATTTCTGCCCTCGTACAGATTTTGAAAGCATGGCGACGACTACGGATGACTGCATCCAATTCACCCGACATGCATGCGATGTATTACTCAACTTCAACCGCCTCCGCAGCAGGAACATCCTGACCGATGTCACCATACAGGTGGACGGACAGCAGTTTCGTGCTCATAAGGCCATTTTGGTGGCCTGCAGGTATGCACAACTATAAGATCTGGCACACTTACTGCACCTGACAGCCACATGATATAAGTTCAGATCTCATCCCTTTTTATAAATGAATTTCCAGGAGTTATTGAATCTCAGATGTGCTTATGTTCAGCACTCATCATGCCTTTTTTTTCTTTTACAGCGGCTTCTTTTATTCTGTGTTCATGGACCCCAAGAACAGAAACCTCAGTGCCATAAGCTTAGACCCCAAAGTGGATCCCAAAGGTTTCTCAATCCTGCTGGACTTCATGTACACGTCCTGTCTGAACCTGAAGGACAGTCTGGCCGTTGCCACGATGAATACAGCGGTCTACCTCCAGATGGAGCATGTGGCCGACACCTGCCACAGGTTCATCAAGTCCAGGTAGAGAAAAACATGAAACACGCATGTTTAAGTGAAAAGGGAAAACGGTTTGAGTTTGAGTTAAATACTTAATGTTTCACCTGTTTCCACAGAAATCAGATTCTCAACATGACAGTTGAGGAGGTACAGATGAACTCATTATGTCTGCCCGAGGAGAGGCCTACTGCTGAAAAAGAGCAAGACTTTAGAAACATTCACACATCGAACTCCTCCTACATCCCCAATGTCTTCAGGGGGATCAACACTTCCGGCTCCTATCACGTCTACGGGGACCCCCAGGTCCCTTCTGTACAGCTTGAAGGTCCCCATAAGTCAAGCAACCTTACCAGAGGAGGGGCTCTGCCTCAGAAACAATGCTCCCAGGTGGCTCCCAGTGAGGCCAACACCAGCATCTCTGACCCTGTACCATCCCGCCCCAGTTTCCCCACCACCATCATGAGACCAGCAGGAGCTCAAGAGAGCCTTCAAAGACCTGCTACACCCATGGAGAAAGACAGCATTCAGCACCCGCAAAACAGCTGCCTCAGACTGTCTCCAGGTTTTCTTAAAGGTGTGATCAGTAGCCCTCAAAGCCCCCTGAGATCTGACTGCCAGCCCAACTCACCAACTGAGTCCAACAGCAGCAGAAGCGCCACACTAAGCCTTAATCAGTCGTCTGACTGTTCAAGCAACACCAAGGCTCGCAACTGGAAGAAGTACAAGCTGATCGTTATGAACCAAACACCTGACGAGAACGAGAAGGAGGTCCAGGGAGGCGACCCAGAATCTGAAGCCATCGCCATGTCCCCCACGCTGAGCCCGTATAGGAGAGAAGCTGAGGGAAACGGTGATGTTCAGACAGAAGAGGGAGCCGGTGAGCACAGAGAGGAAATCTTCATGTTTCAGAGTTCAGACAGCTTCAGCAGTAGCCCCTGCAGCAGCCTCGGGTAAGGACTGAAATTTAAGCTGAATATATTTTGGAAAGAGGGGAAAAAAAATGTAGAAAAAGCAATGAATTAAAATCCCTTCTGTGTGCAGCCAGCGCAGATGTTCCTCCTGTGGCTGTGACAGCCCTCGATGCATGGATATGGGTCATCTCTCTCCCGACTCATACAGCAGAGAAGAGGCCGCCATAATACACTCGCAGTGTTCCTCCTCCCCTGGTGGTAAGTGGACTCAACATGTACCATGCCAGGAATCTGTAGCTGCATTTCTTTTCCATCAAAATCAGAGGTTTATTTATTTATTGTACTTTTTTTTTTTTCTCTCCAGAAAACAACACATACTTCTGTAATGGCTGTGACTCTAAGTTCTTAGAAGAGGACTCCCTCAAAGACCACATGGTCCAGGTCCACAGCGATAAGCCGTACAAGTGCGACTGCTGCCAGGCCGCCTTCCGCTACAAGGGCAACCTGGCCAGCCATAAGACTGTTCACACTGGTAAGACTCATAAATCCTGCTTTGGCATTTAAAAGTCCAATTACATAAACCTCTTTTGAGATGACTCTTTCATTAATTCCTAAACCTCTTGCCGTCAACATCCAGGTGCGAAGCCATACCACTGCAACATCTGTGGTGCTCAGTTTAACCGACCAGCAAACCTCAAGACACACTCGCGCATCCACTCTGGAGAGAAGCCTTACAAGTGTGAGACCTGCGGCTCCAGATTTGTCCAGGTGAGGAACAAAAATGGCAGGAAATCCATACAAAAGTCAACCTGCTGCCTTCAAGTGTGCGTGTTCTAATATGAGTTGTAATTTCCCCTCCAGGTGGCCCATCTTCGCGCTCACGTGTTGATCCACACCGGAGAGAAGCCGTATCCGTGTGAGATCTGTGGCACACACTTTCGTCACCTTCAGACGCTCAAGAGCCACATGCGCATTCATACGGGAGAGAAGCCTTATCATGTAAGCTTCCTACTCCTTATCCTCTGTGTCTGCGACAGAGTAATCGCTCCCCTCCCCTGATGAACTGGTAGTTTTAAGTCCTGAGTGGTAATCCTAGACCGCTATAGCTGTGCTTGAACAAAAAAAAAAAAAAAAAACCTTCTAGTGATGGTCATTATTTTAAATCATTTGATTTTTTTTCTTTCCATCAGTGTGAAAAATGTGACCTCCACTTCAGACACAAGAGTCAGCTGAGGCTTCACCTCCGGCAGAAGCACGGCGCCGTCACCAACACCAAGGCCCAGTATCGAAGGACTCCCAGTAACGTCCTCACAGGCCTGATGAGCGCCTGCTGAATTCCTCCTGTGTGTCATTTGCCTTTTGCATCGGTCGCCATGTTGTCAAAAGATTTTTATGTTTTACATAGAAATACATAAATATTATATATATGTAGTATATGCCTTTTATGCATTTGTATATGATGCACATGACTTAATGTAAGCACTTTGGTAGTTCAAAGATTGTTGAAGTGTATGCTATGTGCACTGTGAATGTCTAACAGAGTGCATATTGTGAATGTGAATATGAGCAGGTATCTCTGTTTGGCCAATCACATATCAGTATATCAGCATTGAAGGACAGTCCTCTTTCTCGTTCAGATTGAGAATCACTGTTCCGCTTCTGCTTTATAGCTACTGGTGTGAATTAACTAAGTTATGTGCTCACTGTTCATGTTTCCTTAGTTTATTTTTGTAAATAAGATAATATATATTTTCAGATTGCCGTCTGCTGGCAGAGTACAAATATATTTACGCAGAGTTTTGTTTTTCTTACATGCAGTTAATAACACAAGGGCTTTTTATTTTGTCTTTAAAAGTTTGTGGTACGTATTGGAATATGAACAGATTGTTTCCCTTTTAAAAATGCGATGTAAATAGTTTATTTTTTCAAGCATTTCACTTGCTATATTCTTATTTATATTAGTTTTTTTGCTTTATTCTAACACATTGTGGTGCTGGAATGATACATCCACAGGATCATTGAAGGTATTTTAACTAACCGTATGTATCATAGTGCACTTGTACGAACCAGTATATTCACAGTGCCTTACATTCACATACTTCTCCCTGACATGAAAAACGTTAGTGTTATCATGATTCATTTCACATTTGGTACATTGCCCTAATGTCATGTGCAGGTTTGTCAGGTACTGCTAATCTTGTAGCTGATGATCTGTTTAATGTAGCTCTTGAAATGCAGATACACCAGGCCCCAAGCTGAAAAATGCTCAGGAAAATATGTCAGCAAATGTCTTTGTAACTGCAGAGAATAAATATATATATACATATATGTATGTATGACATGAAAATAAAATGTACACTATGTTATAATTGTTGCATCAATTGTGTTTTTGTTTATGTAAGATAGTTTTAAAAAAGAATACTTTTTTATTTTACTAGTGTGCAGCTATAATAAGGAAAAACAAAAAGCAGCACTTCTCTTGCTCCCCCTGGTGTTCACTCCTATGAATACTCATTTATTCTTCGCCACAGAAACCTGAATAAAAGGTCAGACTTGGAGATAAGTTCAGTTTTATGAGCTTGAATAAATACATGCAACTGTTAGAAACTTAAACATATACTTTACAAAAACATATACAAAAACACTTTTTTTTAACTTAACAAATTACTGAATGATATAAGTATATAAATTAATGTAAAATAAGTTTTAAATTATTTTTTTTAGTAAACACTTAACAATTAATATCTTTATCATTATTTCATATTAATGGATGTTTATGAATTATTATTTTTTGAAGAAATGTTTTCTGTTAAGAGACAAACGATATAAATAAGCTGTCAGCATACTGTGGTACAATAACCTTTAATTTAGCTCGGTCCCTGCAATAAAACAAAAGTATGATGAATTCAAAAGTACTGGAAGAAAAAGATAATTATGCGTATATACTGAAAGGGAATAATTCACACATTTAGAGAGCTAAGCTAATGAACATTATTTATCTGTTCAATAATTATCTTTGTTGGTTAAATTTGTCCTTTACAAACAGAAAATGGAATCAGTTAGTCCGCATTCAACTTAATGATAAACGTTTTGTTTTTCAACCTGTGTGGAGCCAAACAATAACCAATGAAACGGACCTTCTCAAATTATAGTGAAGTCAAGCGCCCCCTGCTGGCTAATTTGATAAAAACATTGGATTTTGTCAAATCCAGTGAAGTGGTAATTAATCAAGTGATTGACTATAGCACTACTTTTGAGTTAGTGTTTTTGAATAAAGCAGCTCTAGTCTTTCTAGGGTCTGCTATGCTTACAAAGTGAGTTTTCCAGATATAACCATGTTCCATGTACAGCACACTGCATAAATTGGCAAGTTATTTATAATAAAAAAATATTCTACAACAAATAATGACACACAAAAAGGGAAAAAAAACAAGCTTTAATTTGCATTTTATTTCCTCCTCCTTCAAGATACAGTACAACAGATTTATCAAATCTTTTATCTTCATGTGTTTTCTAGTCTAATCAAACATGTTGAAGCTATGAAGCACAGCCAGGTATTCAGAGTCAAATACATGAACATGGACCTGATAACTCTACACGTCACAAAATGTCATGTTTCTGTAGTGCTGTCCATTAAAGATGAGACACGTGTTTTATACATTTCATTTGAAAGGTTTTTTTCTGATTTGTCAGTCTTAAATTGATCTAAGTCTGTCGTCGTCATCATGTCGAGCAACTATTTGGTCGGAAGCTTTTGCTGCTTCTAAAACATGATCCTCTGAAGACATAAGTGATATATTCCTTTTTTGATGACACTTAAGAAGTGCCTTTGATTGACAAAAAAAAAGCTGCTCTAAGTTAATGATCCATTTGTTTCGATGTGAAGGCCTCAAGACTGTGATGAAATACAGCGACTATCTGTTCTCAAGTAGCAGCTTAGGCAGCTCTACTTCTCATTCATACTGACACAGACCACACACACACACACAAACACACAGAAACAAAAAGTGCAGCATTTACAAAGTAGGTGGAAAAAAAGTAAAACAAAACAGTAATCAAAAGTAAAAAGTCATATGAATGGACATATAAACTTATCATAGAGTACTTGCAGTTGATCAAAAGAAAAACTAAAAATGTAAATGTTATTGGCAGCTGGAGACCTTCAACCCTCTTTGTCCAGGATGGTTTTCACATCACCGAACACCTGAAAGAGACAAAATAGTGTAATCAGGAAACAAACAGGCCGGAAATGGTTATTTTTTTTACATTTCTTTGAGAGCTGCAATATGTAAGATATCTACTAAATTAAGCTATATAATGACCTTACTATATCATCAGACATTAAAGAAACATGCTATGTTGTTAAGAACTGGCTCCTCTGTCAACAGTGCAGCAGCCAGCATGTCCTCCTTCATGAGTTTCAATTTTGGTCTGGAATGGTCTTTTTTTGTTTTGACCAGAGACGGTAGGCGGTAACAAGTGTTGCATCGAGTGAAGCGGGCAAACAAACTGGTTCAGATAAAAACTGATTCTACCGACCAAAAAAGCCTTGTCATTTTTCTAATTCGATCCACGAACAGAAACGTGGTCAAACTAGGATAAATATTAGAGAGGTTAGAGCAGAGTGCAGAAAGGTTTCAAGGGTACAAACAGACTCTTGGGAGGAGGGGGCAGGAGGAGCTATGTTTGCCTATGTTTGATACAAGAGCAGGATGAGATCTTTTGAGAGGAAAAACACTGCTCACGCATGTACAAGACAAACTCAGATAGATACAAGTTACTACTTTGTTCACAGGAGGTTCCGAAATCTACAAAAACCAAAGGTTCAATTTGTTTCCCACAAAAAATACTGAATAAAAAAACAACAACTAATTTCAGAGTTGTACCGTATTTTCCGCACTATAAGGCGCACTTAAAAGCCTTTAATTTTCTCAAAAAACGACAGTGCGCCTTATAATCCGGAGCGCCTTATATATGGATCAATTGGTTAATTGGTTGATCCATACTGGTTGTACACGGCGCTCAGCGACACTGACTCGGATAATGACGAGAGGGAGCCGGGCATGTTGGATGCCGTACTCGCCCAACAATTCAATTCGGACAATGAAGAAGAAGAATTCGAGGGATTCGTGGACGGGGAATGAACTGAAAAAGTGAGCTTTACGTGTTATACGTAACTGAACAATGTTGAGTTATGCACTAACGTTTGAATTAGCGGTATCAGACTGTGTTTCTTTTACGTGTTTACAACTGAACAAGGCTGGGAGATATTGTGAATATGCACATTAACGTTTGAACAACGTTGAATGCACAGTTCATTCATATTTATATTTATATATTCACAATATCTTCCAGCCTTGTTCAGTTGTAAACACGTTCTATTCTATGCGCCTTATAATCCGGTGCGCCCTATATATGAAAACAGTTCTAAAATAGGCCATTCATTGAAGGTGCGCCTTATAATCCGGTGCGCCTTATAGTGCGGAAAATACGGTAAGTAGTATTTGAACCAGTAGACTATTAATTGTGTCTCCTACACCTTCGGGGGCCCATCTTAAGTGTATGTACACGGCAGATTGGCTTAATTTATAAAGTCATAAAAGCAGCTTGTAAGTCCATGTCAAGCTCAGATGTTTATGAAGGTGAGCAAAATACAGCTTTTCACGTAAAAACAGGTGAACAGATTAACAAAATTGATATCTACCAATATCCCTATGCCAGTGTCATATCACTTTTAGCTGCAAACAAATAGACCAACCCACTTGAACGTGTCCATTAAAGGATTGATAGGTTTCTCTTGAAATGTTTGGTAAGTGACACAGGCTTTTCAGGGCTCTACACCCCAAAACATCATTTTCGTAAGCATTAGCTGATGTTAACAGAAGTTTTCCAACAGCCACTGCCATTTTCTCACCTCGTCCACAGAGCGAGAGGCGTCTACAGTGCGCACCTTGCCGAGTTTCTCATACAGTGCAATGATTGGTCGTGTAGACTGCAGGTAGGTTTGGATTCTGCGTTAAAGAAAAACAGGCCTGGTTATCGGGGTCAGGTGACACAGAAGACTTGAAGGAGACATAAATGATGACAAAAACACATGTAGGTATCCAACAGTCCAATAAATGGATCACAAATCTATACTGATCAGATATGTTGGTTGAAATGCAGAAGTTCACCAGAACATGGAATCAATAAATGATCAACTACAGTAGTTAACACAACTAGTACATGGTTCATAACAGTTAAAGTCTAAAGTGTCTCGTTTTATTCGTGGTCCAGACTGACCTTTTCTCCAAACTTTCTCTGTTATCATCCGTGCGTCCGCTGACCTTCCCTCTTTCTAGACATCTGTCGATGCAAACCTGAGGATGATAAAAAAAAAACAAAGAAAATCTCAAGCTCAGTATAAAATCTATGTGAAGACATCAGCTCAGTTCCTTGTGTTAGTGTTAATAAAGCGAGACGGCTCTCTAGTTTCCATGACGTACCTCATTACTGCAGTCAAAGAAAAGCACAAACTTGACATCTGCTTTGCTATCCATGACGGTGTTCCAGCCCTCCAGGTTGTCCTCGTTGCGGGGAAAACCGTCTATGAGGAAGCGGAACTTTTTCTCATCTTGCTGCATGGTTTCTTCCATCGCCTTTCAAGACAGAAAGGAATCATTAAATGTTTTTTCTTATGATGTTTTTTTTTCTTATGATTGAATGAAGATGCAGCAGCACGAGTGGTCTTCAACCTTCCTAAAAGAGCACATGTCACTCCGCTGTTCATCTCCCTCCACTGGCTCCCAGGAACTAAACATCAAATTTAAAACTCTGCAGCTCGCTTACAAAACAGCAACAAAACGGCTCCTCCTTACTTTAACTCTCTCATATAGGTCTACACTCCCTCCCTCCCACTACGCCCTGCCAATGAAAGGCAGCTGATTCAACCTTCACAAAAGGTCTCTAACTAGACTCTTCTCCTCTGTCGCCACCCAGTGGTTGAACGAACGTTTAAGAATAAGCTAAAGACCCAACTCTTTCATGAACACATACACAATGATATTCATGATGATGATGATGATAGTAATGACGATGGTTTTGTTTGATAATGACTTGATAATGACGATATTTAGGATGGTTCTGATGCTGAGTAGAACTCTCAAGAACAGCTGTCGGTGTTGTGCTTTGCCTCTGGTCACTTCCTGTCAGCACCTGTCAGCACCTGTGTCTCCCATTGAACTTAAAGCTGTTCGTTTGCTCTTACTGACTTTGACTCCTCCTCTCTAGATCTTTGCTCGTGTTGTACTTACTCTCTGATGTACATCACTTTGGATAAAAGTGTCTGCTAAGTGAATTGTAGAATATTTTGAAGGTTCTTTATTCAATAAACAAATCAGAACCTGAGTCAAACAGAATGATCATAAAATACATCCACGAACTCATTCTGTAATTCTGTGTTTAAAAACCACCTGTATCACAGCTGTGCTGCCGCAGTTAACAAAACTTATGTATCACAGAGCAGCTATGATTTGTTAGCACTTAGAACAGTTTATAACAGATAGATGTTCGATCATTGGCAATGATTCATTTTCCAGTAACATCCACAAATCACTCTATTGCATCCAACAAGTTCAGAATGCAGCAACCTAGGCTTATTACTGGTTTTAACAGACTGCATCAAATCACCAGACTTACATTTTACTGACTTAAAAAACAGCAGAGTGGACACAAGAGCCCATTTCACGCAATGCACCAAACATTAGGCAGGTAGACTGTATGTGTGGATCCAACCCGAGTTTTTGACTCAAATTTTATCCAGACTTTGTCTCCAAGCTCACTTTTGAGATGTCAGCATTAAGTCAGGGTGAGCCAATGTTTGAACCTGTAAACTACCACGAGAAGGTGCCACCACGAGCAGCGTGATGAAGTCAGTGAAAAGTAAAGTTTCCCTACTGCTAGTCTCAGTTGTCATAATATTGTTTTTAAATTGTTGCCTTTGTCTTGTGGAAATGTTCCTGTACTTGTTGTAGAGATATTAACACAAAGACATTCACCCTTATGGGGACTCCGCCCACTACCCAGCCACCTCCTCACCTAAAGCCAACTGAGTATTAAAAAGGGCTCAGGTGTACATTTAGAAATATGTTACATGTTTTGTTTTTTTTCAAATACATTAGAGTGGACAGGTCTCAGATAAAGGAATGCGCTCCCAGGCATACTGTCTAGTATCTGAGCCTACTATGCAATCACAAACCTGACTTACAGCATGTTTTAGGTGCTTACCTTCCTGAGTAAATTGATAGTAATCTCCACAGGGACAATTTTTCCCTCTTTGATGTAGTTGGCAATGAGCTGTCCAAACTCAGACTCCTCTCTGGCTCGCTCCGCCCTCAGCAAGTCTCCAGCTGACAGATGGGTGTAGTTGTAGTTCTGAGAGACACAGATATTTTTGATTTAAGTTGATATTTCCTGCTAGAACCGTTCTCTTAAAGTATAACACACTTGAACTAGTCATAAACAAATTAGTCGAGAAGAAAGTGACGATTGGTTATGAATAAAGTCTGTGGACTTCTGCTCACACGGTCACTCTTCATTTACATAAAGCCCTCACAGGTTGAAAAAGGCTTTCCACACACAGGCCTGGAAGAAGTCCTGAATGAAAGGAACGTCTCTACACAGCTGTCATTCACGCTCAACTAGATCAACAGCAGCGCAGCCAACACCCAGTAATAATCGGTGAACAGAGTAGTTAAACATAGACTTTTAGAAGTAGTAATACAGAAAGATGTACTGCTGAAGGCACTCACGTCATACTTGATTTAAGAGCATTCTGCAGAAAGTTTTGACGGCCAAGAAACAACAAAAATCCCCATCTTACATCCGTTTGTTGACAAAATGCTCTCCAGATTTACAATTACCAAGACACAGTTTAGTTTATTTGCACATTTTTTGAAAGAAGAATCTAACAGAAAATTAAAAAAAATAATAATAATAATAATAAAACACACGTGTAGGTGAGGTAGAAACCCACGAGGGCTTATCTCAAAACCTCACCTTAAGAGATTAAACAAAGTTAAAGTAAAATACAGTAAGTGAGAATATTTACTATGAGGCGTTTTGACTACATAACATTTAAGAAAGAGCCACAATACACTGACTTTTTGGTGATACAGCTGTCAGAAATGAATGCTGATACTTTTTTAAACAACTATTGTACATAACATTTGTTCTCTGTAGAGCACATTTAATGAATGTGAGGAGATAAACTGTACAGCCTGTGTGGCTAAGTGGCTAGCTAGCTGCCAGGCTAACACACACAGGTTGACTTTAGAGGACAATGAAAAGTCACTGAATTGACTTTAAGCCTGGATGATAATAAAAGATAAGTGTATTCTGAGACGACCTAAATACTATTTATATCTCTACATGATACACCCTAATACAGAGTCTGTCATTGTCCTTTTCTCTCGTACCTCCACGATTCTGGAGCACTGGGTCCCTTTACCGGCTCCCGGCCCGCCCAGCACGAACACAACCTGCGGCTTCATCGTCAGCGACACCCGGTACAACAAGCTCGGCACCCTCTGAGACACGTAACCGAACACACGGCCGATCATAAACCAGCAGACAACAGGCGTTGGACCCGGCGGGGTGTGTGTATAATAAGCCGAAGTTGAATGCGTGTCAGTACCGGAGGATAGGAAGTACGATGAGCCACACCACACCACTTCCGCTGTTGACTCCCGCGACCAATGAGGTTCCACGAAGGAGTGACGTAGCCCGTGAAGCCACGCCCTTTGCACTTGTTATCTTTTTTTTTTTTTTTTTTTCAATGCAGAGGTCGGGTGACGCCCCTCCCCTGCCTCTCCAGCATCAGCACCTCCAAACCCGAGCGAGGCGAGCCCGCAGCAGGGGGAAGGATGCTCTCCGGTCCGCCAGGTTCTCCAGCGAGAGGAAACAGTGCGACGAGAACCGAGACAGTCTGGTGCGACCGGGTATAGTTACTGTTTTCTGCACGTTTATGATGCCTCGCTGCCTCCATTCATGATGCACCATTCATGCATCCACAAGAATGGAAGCACACAGCAAGGAAAACATTAAAATAGCCCGCTTTAGCCCTGTTGGCTCGCCATTATTAGACTCATCGTCGCTCATTTGATGTAGCTTCTTTTCATGTAGGTCAAGGTGATGAACAGCCGGATTTTGTCTTTTGAGCGCGCCGCGCGAATACAGGAAAAGCCAAGCAAACAAAAGGCATCCAGCACCCCCTCCTCTGACGCACCTGGCTGCCCTGTCGCTGCTTGACATGACAGCGCAGAGCCAGGCGCAGAGCAGCAGGATCAAGGGGCACCGACGTGCAGCCGGACGTTTGGACTCGACGAGTAGCAGAGAATCCTCCGGAGGCACGGCGGAGGAGGAGCAGCACCCCAGGGGAGGCCGGATTGCAGTTTCTGGGGACGAGCGCCAAGGGCAGTGCGGCAGTCAGCAGGCAGACCGGGGGGAGGAGGCTGCGGAGATCTGTGATACTTCCCCCCCAGGCCCCACTTTCTCCCTCTCAACTCCATATCATCCTGAAAATATGCTTGTGGATGTTTATATGTTTCATCAATGGTGACTGTGTCCTCCCCCCCCCACCCCCCCATATTTGTTTCTCTTCTGTTTTCCTTCCCAACCAATCACTGATCATGGGCAATTAAAGGATTAGATCTGCTCTTCAGGCAAGGGTGGAATCTGAAGGGGACTGATGTGCATACTGGTCAGGAAACATTTGCTCCCTTCTTCTCTGGTTTTGCTCATTTTGCTCGTTGCCTGCACTATGGGCTGTATTCAGAGCATTGCATGCAAGCCCCGCATCAAGCGGGAGAACATTGTGGTGTATGAGGTGTCAGCCTCCATTGACCAGTGTCCCACCATCATCGAGGAGAACTCACCGATTGTACTCCGCTACAAGACGCCGTACTTCAGGGCCTCAGCAGGTGTGGTGATGCCACCGGTGCCCCGCAATGAGACCTGGGTGGTTGGATGGATCCAAGCTTGTACTCAAATGGAGTTTTACAATACATATGGGGACATTGGCATGTAAGTGAACCGCAGAAACATCCTGTTAGAACTTTTGCCTCTAGGTGAGCTTTGTTGGTGCAATGTTTTGATGTGCACACTTCTTTTTACTTCTTTCGAACTCTGTCAAACATCTAAACCACAACCTGAACCAGCCAATGCAGAAAAAAAGCACATCCTCACACCCTGTTACTCTGTCCCCGTTGTCCTCCATCTGCAGGTCCAGCTGGGAGCTACCAGAGCTTCGAGAGGGTCGGGTCAAGGCCATCAGCGACTCAGACGGTGTCAGCTACCCGTGGTATGGCAACACCACAGAGACTGTCACCTTGACCGGGCCAACGTCCAAACCGTCCCGTCTGACGGTCAGCATGAACGACAACTTCTACCCCAGCGTGACCTGGGCAGTGCCCATCAGCAACAGTAACACGCCCATGTTGACCCACATCACCCGGGACCAGAGCTTCATCACCTGGCTGGTAGCCATGAACTCCGTCACCAAGGTAAGGCCAAAAACACATACGCGTTCCCAACTTAATAATAGTCTTAACTGTGTTGTTTGTTCTGTGTCTGTCCAGTTTAAGTGCTGGCGATACATCTATAGAAACAGAGCTTGCATTGCACACACAGACTGTGATATAATCATCTCCCCCTGCTCTTTTCCTTTCTGGTGTAAAGTTACAAAGTACCCCATCCTTGCTTTCTGCTGAAAATGCCCATCAGGAGACAGTCTAGCTCAAAGTGAGCATCAGCATTTCATTATTCTAGCCACTTTCTGAGCAGATGACGTGTCTTTTTCTACTCGAGGTTTCCGCCTGTTAAAAGAATACTGTTGCTCACTGTTGCTTGCTCATTAATGGATAATGAGCCTGTCATTATCTACCAATGAGGTAGTAAAAAAAAATGACAGTTTTGCACACTTCCGCATTGGCTTCATTTTACAACACTGGAGGTTGCCACTTGGTGTAGACCACGCCTGCGTGAAACAAACAAAAATATGCCGTGTGTGATAACATTCAGTATAGGCGATATGGAGTATTTTAAACAGAACCTGTGTGCACTACGTCCATCCTTAATCCTAAATAACTCGGAGAAAGCATTTTGTTTTTCACCACTAAATTTGCACCTAATAATCCAAATGTAGCTGATAGCTATAGAGCTTCATCTGACTGGATCAAAATGATCTTGAAGCATGGTCATTTTACTCGGGCCTCAACATAAAGAAATGTATGCATGCTTTGGAGAAAGCAGCTTGCGAACATAAAATCGGTTTTCTTATATTTTTTTGCGATAAATAAAGACTTTTGTGAGGTTTTCTTTGAATGCTCTTTAGTCAATAAAGGTGAAGCTGTGATTAATTGGGAAGCCGTTGTCTAGACCTGCTCTGAATGTCATGACGTGTCATGAGGCAACTTTTGTTGTGATTAGATCAAATTCATTGATTAGTATTGTCTAGTATAGTATAGAAATCATTCAACTCTATAGTATTAATAGAGATGTATTCCTCAAGGCTTTCATAGAGAAGGTTGTCAGGCTTGTTTTCTTCATGACTTTTTTGTAAGAAGAGGACGGGATTAAATTTCTTTCATGTGTCTTAACTTTAATTTGTATCAGATAAGCTTATTTACATAGGCTTAGCAATACACTTTTAATGAGAATGTAAGTTACCTCATCTATCAGCAGCAGAGGACATACTGCTTCGTGATGCACTGTCAACTTAAGACCTTACACAAGTAATCTTAGTGAACCTAGAATACACCACTCCATGCATACACACATCTTAATATTAACTGCTCTCCTCCTCCAGGAGCGTATCGTGTTGCAGACGGTGCGGTGGCGGATGCGCGTGGACATCGCCGTTGACCCCGACATGCCTCTGGGCTCTCGGGCCTCGTTGGTGGGCCGTCCTTACCAGGAGCAGCCACACATCCTCAACTACCAGGAGCCCATCCCTCCCAACGCGCTGGGGAGACCCAACGCCAACGACGCCCAAGTGCTGATGTGGAGGCCGAGGAGAGGGGCACCACTTGTGGTCATACCTCCAAAATAAGAGACTGAAATGCTTGCACAGACAAAAGTATTATCGTTCCCTCTTGCAGCAAAGGGAGTCATCAGGGTGATAAAGTCACGAAGCCTATCAGGGAAGAGAGAACTGATGGTTTCCCTGAGCTCAGGATGCCAGTGGCTCATTAATCCTGGAAGATTTAAGAGGAACATTATCGCAAGCCAGAGTGAATTTTACATCTTGGGTCTGGCACAATATAGAGTCAGGGCCCCAGTTTCATCAAGGCTTGTTTGGTCCTCGACCAGTTTTGTACTGCTTCAAAGAGTTCTGCCTGCTTTTTAGCGAAGAAGGAACGCTGATCACGGAGGTATCAGACCCAAACAAGAACTGCATCCTGCATCCTTATGTAGATCTTATTGCATGAGCCAGTGAGAGAGAGACAACAAACTGTCCTTGAGAAGTTGAAGAATAGCATTTGTTTTTATAACTTGATACCTGAAGACATTTTGATGGAAAAACCAGCCCCCCCCCCCAAAAAAAAAGAAGAAAAAAACCCTGCAGGCTGGTTAAACCTCATCAGTGCCAACAAAGGCCTTCCTCAGCACACTCAGTAATTATTGAAGGATGTATTCAGAACATTTAAAAGAGACAGCATATTATATGAATCTTTTTAGTTAAGATTAACTTGTGCATCTGTCAGATTGTATTAAGAGCACCCACCTTGCATAAAAATCAGGAAAAAAGAAAAACAAATCTGCTGTGGTTTTCTCTGGGTTTTTGCAAACACACCAAATGTGTGCACCAATATATTTTTCACTCACTTGCCTCTGTAGCGAAGCTGCTATTGTATTCAGATGGGTTACAAACTATCTCAGAGATGAGCCGGACGTGTTACCACAAAGAATAAATAACGTCAGCTCTGCTCTAAATAAGTGTGGTGTAAATTACTTGGAATAGTGCCATACAACAGATTTAAAACACTGAGGGTGATAGCAGGCGATTGATCATCGCTGGAATGGGGCTGAATTGTACTCAGACCCAAGGTCGATTTGACTGTAATCAGGCCATGTTGCGCTACCCAGTTACATAAATATTAACACAATTCTGAATGCCCTCTTAATACTTTCCATCATCTGGAATTAAATAAGACTGCATTTAAAAAGGGTATAGTTGAACTAGTGTCATTTTTTCAACAGGTAGACTGAGGAAATTTCACAGTTTCATGTCCTATGCTTAGCTTGTTTTATTTGGCTCTGTAGAGAATAACAGCACATAAAGGCCGTCCTGTGTCGTGGCTGTGGTCTGTCCCATAGCTTGGTCCAAGTCCCTGCCTGCCACTCCACGCACGAGTCACATGACTCATTCCTCCATCTGTGCTTCTCTCCAGGTTCATGCCTCACCTTCCCATCTGCCTCCTTCTTCTCTCCCCTGTCTGTCCACCCCGTCAACACACAATGTCTCAGTTCAAACACACATTAGCTCCTGAAACCATCAGACTTAGCCATCTGATAGCCATCAGCTATGGCAAGAAAAAAAACAGAGCAAAAGAAATTGGACAGATGCGCCTCAATTCTCTTGTCATTTGTCAGGGCCACTCTTGAATAAAAATGACCATTTCTTCTGCGAAAAGCACTCAGAAAGGGTAAATAGGTTATATTTATTCAGTGTGTCTACAGTTGTCACTACACAGCAGCTAGCTCAGACATCTGTTGCTATAGAGACAAGTTTGGTTTCACTGAGTGCACTGCAACTGGAACTGAAAAAAAAAAAACAGTTAAAAATATATTCATGGGTGTGCCTCACTGTGTGTCTGCACTAGTGTGTGTGTGAGAATGTGTACACATACAAACTTCATGCTCCAATTTAGCTGTTCATTTCCCTTTGAAGTAAGAAAAAAAGATCAAGGCAGAGCTGGTTGTTTCAGCATAAAAAATGCCATCATTTATTCATCTGTTCCTACATAAAAACATTATGTTTTTGTTTAAATAACACAGGAATGAGCTCCTTCATACAACTGCTCAGATTTTGAGAAGTAATGTGAGAGCAGTCATATCCCGTTTTATAAAAAAAAAAAAAAAGACATTCAGCATCTTTGAAAAGAGGTAACCCCTCCTCTCTGCAGCAAGTCTGCTCCTGATTCCACTGCTAGATGGATGCTTTGCAAAGGAATTTCCTCCCTTTGAGACAGGAGCTCCCAGCATACCTTTTTTGTACAGACACCCCTGCTGTCCCATAAAACATAAATACATGATTGACATACTGAACTACACAATTTAGGTGGGCAAATATCTGAAGCCATATTTTCATGTCGTTCTCCTGATTGCTTTAATCGAAACCTTGCATTACCATTAGAGCCTGTCAAATATAAGAATATGAGAGGTCGACCAATAAGAACATTTCCCTTTTAAATGTTCTTATTGGTGTCGACCAATATGGTAAATCTTTGAGCTGTTATAAAAGTGGACCTGTGTTTCTTTTTCACCAATATGACTGCACATACATGTGCAGACAGTGCCCCGTCAGTGAACGCTCTTCTAGACAAACAATTGAAAGACATCATTAATTCTTCAAACATATTGTTGTTTTCTGCTACATATATGTTCTGTCAAAAAGTTTAATATCATTTAAAAAACCTACAGCTTATGCCAATGTATCTGTAGTAGGCACAACTGCACATCACATTGGCTAACCTCTATGTCGGTCTGGCTGTGGTTTTCCAGGGATAAACAAGTTAAGGTTAATTTTACTGTAACACCGTCTGTTTACATGGTAAGGTAGCCTCAATGTTCTCCTGATAAGACAATTATAAGACATTATATTGCAAACATTTTACATGATATTAAAAACTATTTAAAAAAAATTAAAAACTTTTAAAAGATACACCACCAAAATATTGTCCTCCATCTTTGTAGCGAAGCAGCATGTTTCCAGAGGATTATTTGGAGCACTTTTAGGCTCAACGTTTTCAAGTTGAAATTCAGCAACTTTTCCAGCTCTGTTTAATTCTGTATACCAAACTCCCTTTCACAGTTCATGGAGTGTTTTTTGAGTGCCTGTGATCACCTCATTCTGGTAGCACAGTTCACAGAGGCCTCTGTTTACACTTTGATGGTGGTGCTACTAGCAGGCTTGTGCTCGTAGCCGTACAGAAATGTGGCAGCAATGACCAGCACTGCCCCTGCAAAAAATACTCTGTGAGGAGGGGGGGGAACAAATAGAAAAGAGCAAAAAGAGAAATTAAAAACACCATGCCAGCAACTTTGTGAGGATGTGCTTTGATATAATTGCTAATGTCGCATGTCAACACTGACTTGCTCATAATGACAGTGTTTTATACTATATATTACAATAGGTTTAGCAGGTATACTGACTGTGTTTAACACCTTAGCGGGCTAATATTAGCTAATGAGCAATAATAAAAATCAATAATCACAAAAAGTCTGATGGGAAAAAAACTTTAAAACTTTAAAAATTTTACTGGACAATTGAATTTTTTTTTCAATTTGCTACAGGAGGGAAAGTCACAGGAATACCATCATTTTTTCTTAAGTCATTCTATAAAGATAAAAAATGTGCTGATAAAACCTTCTGCCAAGAGCTATTTAATTCTAAAAGAGCCAACGTAAACCTTGTGGTCACCCTCATTAAATCATTTTTCCTAAGCTATATAATCAGGGAATTTTACAAAATATGTTCAGAAATTTCAGTATCAATGCTTTTATGTTGTCCTAGAGACTGAAAGAGTATATATTTGTGGCTAGCATGGGTAGAGAAATGGGTGTTCATGAACATTTGTTTACCTTGTAGGGTTGAAGTCCTCTAGCATGAAATACGAAATAACTGCAGACACAATGATGGACAGAGACGTGGCAAATCCTTTGAGGATATTGTCTGCATATTTAATGACCACTGCTACGACCAAGCCGCCCACAGCCTGCAAAAGAGAATAATGAGTTACAAAAAGCACACTCCACTCAGACAAACACACAACATGTGAAAAGAATATACAAAGTAAGCATCTCCAAACAAACCGATGCACTTTTATGTATGTTTGACCTAAATGGGGGACTTAAGATAATGTTCAAAGAACAGTGTCATAATTATCAAACCTGTAAGACAACAACTGTGCCGGTGATGACGCTGTAACCCTGAAACATTCCCCACTGTTTTACTCTCTGGCCGTCATATACTATCATTCCTCCTATGCCAAAAATTAAGCCGAAAAAACCTGGAGGAGACAAAAAGAAATAGAGAGGTAAGGCTGTAGCAATAACATTTGGAATAATCATTTCTTCCAACTGTTTGGTAATAGACAGAAAGGTATGTCTGAAGAAGTTGTTTAACCACACCATCCTGCCACTAGAGGTCACTTTAGTTAAACTTAGGGCTGGAGCTTAGGTTCAACAGACTTTCAAATTCGCCTTAATATTTATGCATACAGGAAAGAAAGCTGTCAGGGATATCCTGCTCATTCCCATGGTGCAATCATTAACTCCTCCTCTCTCTACAAGCATCAACCAGTCTGTCATTTTTCGTGTTTTTACACACATTAACCCCCCAAAAATAAAAGTCAACTCTGTGCCACACATATAGAAACCCAAACATACACTGCAGAACACATGGTATCATTTCCACAATATATACACCAATAAAACCATTGCTTTGTTCAAAACTACCTGTATTCATTATGGTTGTTAAAATCCAATAGATAGTTGTAAATTATTAAACCAGATGAACCAAACAACAGGTCATCTTAAGAGAAAGGTTTCAGGAGGAGGAAACAAAAAGAGACAAAATGACCTTGTTTACACGTACGAGACTAGATTCCTGCTTTAGTCAAAAGCAACATATGTATCATACATTGGAAGACATTCTGAGATATGATTGTGAAATTTAGAATTAAGTCATACTTCCTGACTTGAGAGTTCTGCCATTAAGCTATACTTCAACTTTTCTGTTTCGCAATCCTCAACAAGCGTGTGCAATTATTCATGACTAAAATCTGATGTTTCTTCTCTGATCATACAAAGGGTCATGCTAGTGCCATGAGATTACTTGTTGTGAATTGTCGTTATGTAATATTATGTGATTGATTTATTGTAATAACCCAGTAACCCAGAAAAAATATCATGCCTGTTAAATTCAGGGTACCAGGAAACCTAGTTTCAATGACACAACATCTTTTTATCTGTGAAGTACTTGATATATCAGCATGGAATCAAAGCAGCAAACCCTTGCCTCGGCCTTAAAAAGCACATCAGGGTCGACTTTGTAACATGGCTTTTTGATTTTTGGCTCTGTGGGAAGTAGGCCAGACCTTTCCTGGACAGAAAACATGGCTTATAAGGTTGCAAAAACATAGATGATAATAATGACACTGAAAATACAAGTTTAATGAATAATTTAACGAAAAATGTCATAAATTGTTTTTCTTGCCAGGTAAAATTGGGTCCAATTTGTTATGTCTCACACAGAGTTTATTATTACTTAAGTATGTCTGTTTTTATGTGACAATGTATGTTATTTTACCTGCTGTGTGATTCCTATAGCAACAATTCTTGTTTCACATAACCCCTTCTGCACTGCTGATAATGTAAAGAGCATTTCAATCAATTATTCAAATGTATTAAAGGTCATTTTTAATCCTTAGACCAAAATAAAAATAAGTGAGAGTAACTTAAAACCGAGAAGACAACTAAAGCAGATATGTAGCCTTGGTTTGAAGCCAAGTGAAATAGGATTTCTCGTATGATCTCACTTGAATGTCAAATGTAAAGGCAGAATCAAAAACCATTCCAAGGTTTAAAGTAAGTGGAAAGCTGACCTAAATTGTTAGACAACAGTTTTGCGGGCCAAAAAGGACAGATTTCTCTTTCAGACTAAGAAATATTTGAGTCCCTATGTGAGTTGGGATCCAACTTTTTGTGGGATTTTATGGGGAGATAGAGCTAAATGTATATAACAGTGGTAGATGTTTTGCTTCTGGATAATATTACCATGAGAGAGCATGTAAATGGGGAAAAGAGTGGGGCTTAGGATGGATCCTTGAGGGATCCCCCTGGAAGGATTTTCTAGAGAGGAGGTACAGTTATCTATGCTAACCATTAACTGGTGAAAATCTTAACATGAACAATTCTGCAGCAGTCCTTCATACTGGTTGAAATGTCCTTGATATTTGTGCAAAAAGAGAGTAAATGCAAATATAGTACAAGGCTTTCCTGTTAAAAGAACAGTTAGTTTATCTATTTCTCAGCAGCAACACTTGAAATTATTTTAGAAAGACATCAATGACATCACTATAGCAGTGGCTTGTGTCAACATTAAGTGTGCAAATTGATCTGTTTTTATACTGTACATGAAACATAGAATCAATAGATTTTTATCATGTCCTGCTCAACAAACACTGGATCCCAACCAAACCAAACACTGTCCTGTTTTTCAGGCATGGAAGTGCTTCAAATGATAGGTTGAACCATATGTGTGGCACAGTTTACTGTTCTAAATATTAAGGGGATAAAACTAAAAAAGCAAAATGTCATATTGTCCTTGCACATGTTTTAATTAAGTATGGTTTGTAAGGTCTTAAGAATTGTACAGAACCCCTGAAGTCCCAAAAAGTAAAACAAAATTCTTGTGGGCACAAGTTTTTGGGACTTCGGGGTTCCATTTAATTGTGACCAAGGGCTTCACTAATTTTACTGAATCATTCAGGTCATGGGAGGGGCTTGTGTGAATTAGCAACTCAGGAAGATTTCAAGTGCAGGCTATGTGTGAAAACAGCTTAACACACAGAGTTACTCACTCAGCTGAATGTTTCGGACCCACACACTCTGTTCAGTCTCCTTGAGGATTTTCTCAAAGTAAACTCCAGCAAAGCCACTGGACACACACGCCATCAACACAGCAATCAGCCCCACAAACTGAGAACCTGCACACAGGATCTTCTGCTCAGTGTCTCCCTCAGAGTCTCCCTCAGAGTCTCCCTCAGAGTCAGCAGGCCACTGTGGAGGTTAAAACATTGACAATCACATGCAAAGGGACAGACAGAGCAAATAAACCTTGTAATTTGTAACTCATTTATAAAAACTCCTACCCACAGACTGACTTGTGCAGGGATGGTCTGATCAATTAATTACCCTTTCTAACTCCACCAATCATATCTACTTAGGAAAGAAAAGATAATGGGAACATATGTATACATTCTTAGCTTAATTCTTCATTGACTCAAAAAGAAGATATATGTTTAAAGTCAGAATTTAAATAATTAAAAAAATCACATGCAAACTCTCAAATTGCAATGAAAAAATGCCAGTGAGTAAATTGCAAGTAAGACAGCGTGCAGACGTACCCATTTTGGACATAAATGTGCAATGTATTTATCTAAAATTTAAAGTACAAATAAAATAAAATATGCCACATTGATATAGCCAGAATAGTCATTAGTCCAGCCTCTGTCATGGAAAAAAGCCAATCACAGTTGAGGTTTCAGGGGGGGTATGCCACCCTTGGCCACCCACTGGACACGCCCCTGCCCACAGAGAAAAGCCTTCATGCTGCAGTTGTGTTTCTGAAAATTGTTCAGGGTATTTTACCTGCACTAGAGTGACTCCGGCCATGAGGAAGAGAAGTGAAAGCCACTGGTACAGACCCATCTTCTTCCCCAGCATGGAGACAGAAAACAGTGCTGTGGTGAGGATCTTCAACTGGTATGTGACCTGTGTGGATCACAACACAATAAACATAACGTTAACTTTAATTGTTTGGTATGCTCGGTTTTTTAATGATTGCTTTGTGCTTTACATAAAACAATAACACAACAACAACAAAAGAAACAACATGGATGTAAGAAGAGAGTTGCAGTAATCGGAACAGGATGAAAAAGATGTATTACCCAGTCCAAATGACCAAGAGAGATATATTTTTTTTTTTACTTCCTTGAAAAAATGCATACATTCCTGATTGAATAAATAATTACATTGAAATTAGCTGCTCAAGCTGTTTTAACACTTGCAGAATTTCTAGAAAATGTCATGACAGAATGCCCCTTAAATCCTCTGTGCTTATTCACCCCTCACATCATGAAGTATGTCGACCTGGGGATGGGTGTGGGCTCAGGGGGCAAGAAATGCCTTTAAAAAAGATGCTGCAGTAGCCTATTCCAAGATGACAGAGGAAGCCAATTTTTGGCCACTTGTGCAACATTTGTTAAAACGTCACCTAGATTGTCAAATAAATCTGAATTCTCGCATTTGGCCACGCAAAAATAACAATTTAAGTTTTGCTTTTATTTACCTCAATGATGTTGTTTTGTGTGTGTCATCATTTGCTTGAGAAGGTTTCTTAAAGTAAATTTTGTCTCAACAGTAGATCAATCGGGGTAACCAGCTGAGCTTTGTTATGAAACTCTAAGCTTACAGATCATACAACCAAGTGGAAGCAGGTGGAGAGACAACAGTGGGGGCCAAGCATTGAACCTTTGGATAACCTGCGAGTGATCTCTGCTATTCAGAGTGATGGTTTGAGTGTATTGATTGAAAGAGTCATTTTAGATAAATAAGACTTAATCAGCTCAGTGCTGTGCCAGAGATACCTACCCTCTTTCAGTGCGATTTATTAAAAATATAATTATCTACCGTATCAAAGCCAGAATTAAGATCTGATGGGATTCAAACCTAGCATTATCCTCCATCTGCTGTGAGATTCACAACAAATCACTCTTGCAAGACAGAGGGGAAAGCTGCCAGGAATGTAAATATCAGAGGAGAAGATCAGTAAGATCAAGCATATACTAGATCATAGATCACTATGACCAAAACCCTGGTCCACCTAGAAATACACTTGCAGTTTTTCTCTGAGTGAATCATCAGGGGTACCAAAAGGGTTTATTGGACATTTTAATGGGGAAGTGATTCATATTATACATTTTTTTCAAAGATTTTTTGAGGCTTTGTACGCCTTTATTGTAGAGATAGGACAGTGGATAGGGTCGGAAATAAGGGATAGAGAGAGGGGGGGGGATGACATGCAGAAAAGGAGGTTGAACCTGTTTCAAGGACTACAGCCTCTGTACATGGGACGTGCACCCTAACCACTTGGCCACTAGCGCCCCATATTATACATATAAGTCCAAGGCAAACCATATTTAAATCAGTTAAAATAAATACACACACACACACACACACACACACACACACACACACACACACACACACACACACAAAAAGTGGATTTGAAGCTGCACATTCATATGTCACCTGATACGTTGCTGCGTCCAGGTTGGATAAGGCAACATAGAGCAGATTGTTCTGCAGCGTGTAGATCCCTGCAGGAATGGCCAGCTTCAGGGTCTGTGACCGCTTGTACACAATCTCCTCCTTCAGCAGTTGGTTCATTGCCCGGCAACTGAAATCTATCAGAGACAAGGGGTCTGCTTTCAGGAATTTAGCCTATAGGGCCCACCCATGGCGTGAAGAGATATATGATCTACCAATTAAGTGAGAGCTTGTTCTAAGTCTACACAGTGTCTAACTCCAAATACCCAATCTTCCTCCTCACCTAATTTTTAAGTTTGTACTCACTGTTCTCCATGAAGACAAGGAGGGTGCAGGTGAAGATCTTGAGCACCTCGGCCGACACCACAGCAGATGAGGCCAGGTAGCGGGGGCCGTCTTCGTTCAGGGTGCGGGAGTAGCGCATTGTGAGCACCAGCGAGGTGGTCTGCAACACCAGCACCCCCAGAGACACATACTTGAGCCTCGAGGAGTGTGACGAGGGCAAGACCATCTTGGAGACCTCTGAGTCAGAAGAGGGTGAAGGAGTCTTCAGAGTGGACGAAGTGGATGAAGAGAGATAAGACACAAAGCTGGTGTGAATTTTAGGGATTTCTTAATCAAATTAATACAACAACAAAAAAAACAGGCAAAGTGAACAAAATAATACTGAAATAAGTGGAGGGTAAATTTCAAGGACAGTTTGGAGAAGATGAATGCTGGTTAGTCATTAAAGGGTAATCAAAGAGAAAACTGCAGCCTGAGGCAGTGTACTGAGGGAAGAGCATTCCTGCAGCACATAGAACAATTTGACAAGCTATAAGAGTAATGGGGACGCACTCCTGAAAACAGATGTCACCATTTTCTGTAGTTGGTTTATTATCCACCCTCCACCAACATGCATCTGCTGCTGATTCAGGCAGAAGGTGTTTGGTGAATCACTGGTAAATCTGAGGCTGCATATAACCAGAAGTTTGTCAGAAAAACCCCAGCCTTGATTTTCTCTTCATACTTTCTTCAAATCACCGATAAGCAAAACCCCTGTCATCTTGTTCTGATTCTGATATTGTTCTTCTCCTGTGAGGAGTATTTCAAGCTGTTTAAGAAACAGACTTAAATTCATGCTGATGCACCTTTATGAGCTACAAAAGTAAAACACAGACCATCAGCTAGAAGATAAACTATTGCGTTATAATCATTTTAAAAGCATGTAACTGCTGCAACATGGTAGGTTTCAGACAAGGTGAATAACAAACAGCCTTTTTTAAAACATTTTCTACTCGGGCAATTTACAATTTGAGTGTTACGGACGGTTGGAAAACAAGGAGAGGTGGACCCAAGTGCAGAATAAACTCAAAGTATTTAATAATCAAATAGGCCATAGGCAAACAAAAACTTACTTCCAAAAGTTCAACAAAAAAAAAACACAGATATAAAAAACAGAGAGCCACACAGGGGCACAAGCACAAACTGACATATACCGACTAACGACATACCACAATCAACACTGGCTACTTAAACATACACTGAACTGACCACACGAGGGCAGGAAACACAAACTAAATAGACATAGGGTAATCAAACACAGGTGAGACTAACAAGACACAGGTGAGAACAATAAGGGTAATCAAGGCAGGGAGAAACACAAGACCAGAAACACTGAGGACAATACAAAATAAACACATGAAACACTAAAGACACACAGAGCTCAAGATTCTAACAAAACACACTAGAACACAGAGATACACGAGGATAATAAATGACAAAATAAAACACTGAAGACAAAAGTAGGAAACCATCAACACTAGGAAACATTAACACACAAGGGAAATAAGCAATACTGGGATAAAATGAGAATACAAAAAACAAAACCAAAACATGACAATTCTGAGTTCCCTCAAATGTCTGAGCTCCTCACCATATCTCTAATGCTGAGCCCAGCGACCCTCCAGAGGAAACGACCACTTGTGTCTGCAATCTCATTCTTTCAGTCACTACCCATAACGTGTGACCATAGGTGAGGGTTTGGTGTCGAACACACACACACACACACACACACACACACACACACACACACACACACACACACACACACACACACACACAACCATAGTTTTTAACCTGAGGCAAGTCAGTGTTATCTGATGCTACATCTGCTTAGAGGTTTTTGTCACAAACTGGAGAGACTGCATGGTCTAAAAAAAAACCTGTTTTTCTTGCAAAGATGTTGCCATAAAAAGAAACTAGTTTTTCTAAGTCAGTGCTCATCCAAACTCATGTATCAGAAACTGTTGTTTAGGCATATTTACTTGAAGAGCTGCTGGAGTTGCAGAGAATAAAGAGAAATTCAGCTGTGTGTTACACATCTGGAGGAAAGCGCTGTATAACATCTGTGTTCAAGTGGCACACTCTTCTAGTGTAGCAGGTTTAAAGGTGTTGAGCTGGACTGCATGGTTTCAGTTCTTTCATTGAATGATTGCTTCAGGCTTTTTGTGTGTGGAGTTACAGCTACAAGTGTCTGGCACAGATCTTTAACATCACTGTTGAACACAATGACAGATCGTTTTTCATGTTTTTGTACATGCTGCATCCATTTGCTCCCCAGATGGTCAAGTTTTTTTTATAGTCATGAAGTTTAAAGCTCTGTGAAGAGTTTTTAACTGGCTGTATAATAGTCTGATAATATTATTAATGGCTTTTATTTGAACTTCATAAGCAAAGGAGACTATAAGCAACAACTGTAATTATTCCTATATTTGTCTTTCAAGCCTCTGCCAAAGGTTAGGTGTCAGAAGAGAAGATTAACAGCAAGCTACAGACCTGACATTTAACCAAAAAAGTGAATGAACATAGCAGAGAACAATACAAGTTACGGTTAGATACTGTAACAAACGTTTCTAACAGCAGCTATACTCGTTTTTCTTTTTTAATGCATTAAATACATTTATCCCATAACACTGATACACTTTTCCTCCAGTATGGTGTTTAATCCAGGGATTCTACTTGTAAAGTACACAGAAACAAACATTGAGCACATCTGGAAACAAATGTGATTTGCTTACAATGTATAGCCCCGTGTAAAACAGCACACTGTTGAGCCTATCATGCATTAATGGTTCAGTTGTCAGAGGTTATTATTTCCAGTCCCACACCTACAGCATCCTGAAGGCTTTAACACAGACATTCTTTACACTTAAGTCTGACATTCCTGACTGAAGCATCTTTTTTTCTGCCACTTCAAATGTCCTACATCAGCTGGAATGGGAGGGATTGAGATAACTTCTCTGGTCTTAACAGGTTTCTCTGGTCTTTCAGGTTTTCTCTTCCACAGCTGCCCTGTCCTGGGGCACAGTCAGTGAGTTGGTAGATAACTTCAATTCTAAAATCACAAATGTTATTGATTCCATTGCTCCCACTAAGGTGAAGGTCGTCTCTGGTAAGAAAAAATCTCCATGGAGAAATTCGACACTGGTAAGAAACGGAAAAAGAGATTGTCGAAAAGCTGAACGCAGGTGGCGTAAAACTAATCTCCAGATTCATTATGACATCTACAAAGAGAGACTTCACACTTATAATTCACAACTGAGGAATGCAAGGCAATCTTTCTTCTCTGACATCATCACCAGAAACAATAATAATGCTTGTGCCCTGTTTGCTACTGTCGACAGGCTAACAAACCCTCCTGTGTCAATAGCATCTGAATTTCATTCTACCAGGGCCTGTAATACATTTTCCACCTTCTTTGCTGAAAAAATCCAGAAAATTAGACAAACTGTCAGTAACTCATCATCAGGATCAGGATATGTGCTGTGTCCATTTAAAACCAACTTAAGCACCATGACACAATTTAATCAAATCAACCTTAAAAACCTGTTATACAACAATTAAATTCCTCCTCCTGCTATCTTGATATTCTGCAAACAGGTTTTTCAAAAAAGTTTCCCAAGTCATGGCTCCAGATCTGTTACAAATTGTAAACCTTTCTATTCTCTCAGGTGTCTTCCCACAGGCCCTGAAAACAGCAGTCATCAAGCCACTATTAAAAAAGAACAATCTAGAAAAGTCAATAATGAAAAATTACAGGCCTAAATCAAATCTTCCTTTTTTATATAAAATTATCGAAAAAGCAGTTTTTCAACAGTTAAATAACTTCTTGACATTGAGCGACTGTTTCGATGTCTTCCAGTCAGGTTTTAGACAAAACCACAGCACTGAGACAGGTCTGGTTAAAGTGTTTGATGACATCCGTTTGAACACAGACAGTGGCAGAACCTTAGTCTTAGTTTTACTTGATCTCAGTGCTGCGTTCGACACAGTTGACCACAATATATTACTCGACCGACTGGAAAACTTGGTGGGACTTTCTGGCACAGCACTAAAGTGGTTTGAATCCTACTTAAAGGACAGGGACTTCTTCGTGTCTATAGGTAACTTCAAATCTGAGCAAACAAAAATTACTTTTGGAGTTCCCCAAGGTTCCATCCTGGGGCCACTTCTGTTTAACATCTACACGCTCCCACTAGCTCAGATTATAAAAAACAATAAAATAAGTTATCATAACTACGCAGACGACACACAAATATATATTACAATGTCACCAGGCAGCCATGGTCCCCTAAAACCACTGGGTAAATGCATAGAGCAAATCAATGAGAGGATGTGCAAAAAATGTCTCCAGCTAAACAAAGACAAAACTGAGGTTGTTGTTTTTGGAGCAAAGGAGGAGCGACTAAGAATCAGCAATCAGCTTCATACAGTTAAATTAAAAAACCACAGACCAGGCAAGAAACCTGGGTGTAGTGATGGACTCAGACCTCAATTTTAAAAGCCACATTAAGACAATTACAAAGTCAGTCTACTATCACCTGAAGATTATATCAAGAATTAGAGGACTTATGTCTCAGCAGGACCTGGAAAAACTTGTCCATGCTTTTATCTTCAGTCGTCTTGATTACTGTAACAGTGTCTTTACAGGTCTGCCTAAAACATCAGTCAGACAACTGCAGCTGATCCAGAACACTGCTGCTAGAGTCCTCACCAAGACCAAGAAAATGGATCACATCAGTCCAGTTCTGAGGTCCTTACACTGGCTCCCAGTCTGTCAGAGAATAGACTTTAAAATCCTGCTGCTGGTTTATAAAGCGCTTAAAGGTTTAGGGCCAAAATACATTAGTGACCTCCTGATTAATTACGAACCATCCAGACCCCTCAGGTCGTCTGGGACAGGTCTGCTCTCAGTCCTCAGAGTCAGAACCAAACACGGAGAACCAACGTTCAGTTTCTATGCTCTTTATATCTGGAACAAACTCCCAGAAAACTGAAGGTCTGCTGAAACTCTCAGCCCTTTTAAATCAAGGTTGAAGACACACCTGTTTACAGCTGCCTTTAATTAAACAATTTTAATAGGTTTTTTTTCAACAATTGCTTATGTGGATCCAACAGCCTGCCTGTCCCTTGTACTGATTATGCCCTTTTTTAAAAAATTTAGAGCACTTAAACTTGTCCTGGTGTACTCTTGTTTAGTTCTTTTTTTTTTTATGTTGTTGCTTAGTTGTGATTTCCTGTTTTATTTTGCAATTTGTATTCTTGTGTTTCTCTGTTTTCTCTGTTTGTGTTGATAGTCCTGAGTTTAGTTTCTGGTGTTTCCTGTTATAATTTGTAGTTGTCCATCCCCCATGTATCATGTCTAGTGTTTCAAATAATAAGTTTTATTTATTTTAGTATTAGTATTATTTCCTGAGACATCATTTAGGTCACATCTGAGTTGGAGTGTCAATAACATGAGGCGGGCTAATGACGCACTTCCACACTGTATGAATCAGATGAAGTAGGAACAAATATTGGCCTTCTGTGCGCGCCTACTGAACAGTAGGTCCTTATAGTATACAGCACGGATAGAAGGGACTGTCTACTGTCAGATTGTGTAGACACTTTGCAATTCAGAAGCACTTTCAGTCTTCTTTCTCTTCTGTGTCAGTTATTACATCTCTAATGCTCTAACCCTAACCATGTTCTTGTGCCATCTGGTATTTCTCCTTGTGACTTCCGGAGATTTGTTTTTCCCTTTTTGTGGTCTTTAAAGAAGTAAGCCTTGTTTTTGCCTTTTTATTGAAACAGATCTTTTCAGATAGATCTGCACGTGGATCCTCTCTTTGTTTTTTAACTAACCTTGACACAAACTCTCTTCTGTCCGGTGAAAGTAAGAAAATGTGTAAATATGTTTTCACCTAAAGAGACAAAGTTCTCTGTGCATAAAAAAGCTTTACTCTGGTGTATATGTTCCTCTGGTAAATACAGGATGTAAAACGAGCCACAAGATGCTGAAAGAACAAGAGGTGTGGTGAGCTCCACACACTGACCTCCTTATGCAGAGGGGCATGGCTGCACAATCCCGCTCTGTGCTCTCTGCTTGAGTGTGTGTGTGTGTGTGTGTGTGTGTGTGTGTGTGTGTGTGTGTGTGTGTGTGTGTGTGTGTGTGTGTGTGTGTACACGTGTGTGTGTGTGTGGCTGCAGAGAAGGTGGAGTGACAATTCAATCTGCTACAACTTTGAAGACATTTAGGACTCTTACATACAGAATAATGTCATACAATAGAGGAATAAAAAGCTGAAACTGCAGGATGTTTCTGCAGACAATTGTTTTCTTGTGTGGACATTGGCATAAGGATCAGGACTGTAATTAATGGGTGTTCACCTTAACAAATATTACACCTGCACACAGCCCTCAGGATGTGGATCCGTCATAAGGTAAATTAAAGTATGACAAAAAAGAGTAATAAAACAAACAATTTATTATATTATATTGTTATAATGTGTCATTAAGAGATCCTTTAATTTGCAGCTTTGAGCTAAGAGTAAACGAACAAACGGTCCCTGAAGGGGTCCTAAGGGATTGAAATCAAAGCAGCAGAAGGAAACAAACAAACAGAAGTGTCCTAACAAAAAAAAAACACATATAAATGTGTTTAATAGGCATCAGACCTGCCTTTTAACCCGACATGGCTGAAGCTGCCACATCTCTCCATCGCACAGAAACTTACCTGACAGGGGTCTCAGCTCAGGACGGGGAGGCTGACAGGCCGCTGGGTGATCCACTCACTGTGATCTTTTAGACGCTTATTATAAAAGCCATAAAGTATTCCGGCTATTATATTAACACAAACTATGAGGTTTGGAGATAGAATCTCCCTCACAGCTGTAAGAAGTACACTCTCACGGTCCACACTGAGCATACCTTTAGTTGGAGGTCGAAGTAAGTCCCCCTTTCTCCACGATGAATGAATACAAGTTCGGACCACATGCTCGAAAGGTTTAGTGACACCTGCTGGAGAAAAGACACATTAACATCTATGTTATTCTTGGAAAACTGTCAGAGAGTCCATTGTCTGTAACGCCATCAGAATTTGAGAAACTGTATGGTGTAAAAAGGCTATTTGTATGTGATATTACAGATTTTCATGTTATTTTAGGCCATAACAATCTTGGCATAATTTCACTCTTGTTTCAGAATTGAACTGGCTCCAATTCTTGCCTTGACCTTTACTCCATCAATATGGCATCTTACTTAAAATACAATACTCAATCAATCAATACATCAACACTTATTCGTATTGATTTCATTTAAGACAAGATACAAAAACTTTTTTTATTTTATTTTTAAATTTAAATGTTTTTAGGGTATTTAAACTGAATATATCTGGAAAAGTATATTCTAAAATTGAGTCTACAAAAATGTATTTTGTATTTATTTTACAAGTGTTAGGTCTGTAATTTGTATGAATGCTCTTGTAACCCTGGTGTGAATAAAGTAGTAAAAACAAATGTAGGTTTTGGTTGTCAGTAAAAGATCAAATTTATATATTTTCAACATATATTTTGGGACATTGGAAAGTCCAACAAATGTATTTCTGTTTGAGGAAGGAAACCCAAATTTGCAGTGAAGATAAGAAGAACACGTGGCTACCAATATTTACAGTCTATGGTGGCTGTACTAAACTATATTAAAACATTCCCATATGAATGTATGAAGAAATGTGAACAGAAATTCGTGATTGTTGTTTTTTTCTGTAAAAATTAAATAGAAAACTTGCTAACTCTTGATACCAACAACTACAAATAGTTGTTGAAATCAAGAAAAACGAGCCTTGTAGCCCGATAATTTGACCATAGACTGTTAATTTTAGGCTACGACTCTGACTCCGATTGTACTGTAAAGTGTTGGTAAGGAAATGATGTTACGGAGAACTCTGGGTGGCGCTGTGGTCCACGTTTGACGGACGTTCGACCCTAAATGATCGCCGAAGAAGAAAAAAAAACACACGTGTTTCCTGTTTCCACTTCATGCTACATGAGAAGGGGTCTATCTTGTCAATAAATTGTTTTTTAGTCAGCGGAACCTGTAAAAATGGTTCGTAAATTAAAGTACCATGAACAGAAGCTGTTGAAGAAGGTTGACTTCATCAACTGGGAGGTAGACAACAACCTGCACGAGGTCAAAGTGATGCGGAAGTATCGCATCGAAAAGAGGGAGGACTACACCAAGTAAGACACAGAGACAACAGTAAACTTTTTAATTATTCACTGCTCAAGATTAGGCATGAGCCTCGAAATGCAGCGAGGATACGCTTCGAAAATGGGTTTTGAAATGTAATTAAAAAATGTATCTTCGGCTGAGGTTAACTTACTTTGTGTTTACAATGTAGAAGTCTCTCTCTTAGTCTTTTGTTGACTGTTTTGTTAAAGCTTTAAACCCCGAATTTCATTGTTATAATATCAGTTAACCCTATATGTTATGGGACATTAAACACAGAGGAGATATATCGTGTATTTGATATAATATCTGTGCTTTCTGTGTCTCTCCTCTCAGGTACAACAAGTTGAGTCGAAACATCAGAGATCTGACCCAGAAAATCAAAGACCTGGATGAGAAGGATGGCTTCAGAGCTCAGAGCTCTCATCGTATGCTTGAAAAACTGTGAGTTTCTGACATTGTCGTATATCAAAATCACTGTGTTATAGCTAAATGTTACAAGCAATACAGCTGCTGATGTTGAAGTGTTGGGTTTACAATGTTACAATTCACCGAGCAGACGCTTTTAGAGTGTAATCCATTCATACACCGCCACTGAAGCAGTGGGAGCAATGCAGGGTTGAGTGTCTTGCCCAAGGACACATCGGACATGTTGCTCAGCTGGGGATCGAACCCCCCGGTTGAGAGGCGACGACTCTTACCTACTGAGCCACAGCCGTCCCCTAAACCCTAAAGCCGTTCGTGATGGGTTTAGTCTCGAAACATGTGATTACAGTGATGAACTGTTTGATTCCAGCCAAGTGTTGTTTTGTTGTTGTTGTTTTTAACCTTCGTTTAACCTGTTTGGTCCCATTGAGATTAAGAACCGCTTTTCCAAGGGAGACCTGGCCAAGACAGGAAGCAGCAAAAAAAACACAAAGCTGCCGAAACAGACCCAAAGTACAATTTACAAACACTACATTCTGCGTTAGAAGAGAACCATCTATGAGTCACATCTTGGAGTCAGTAGTTTAGAGTGACACCGAGATCGAAAAGCAGCGCTGACACATGAGACATGAGACAAGTGTGGTATACCGCTGTTTCTGAAGTGACACTTCCATGTTTCCATCTCGACTGGTGGTAGTTTGAGCTAAAAAAACATCCTTTAGGATCTGCTTCAAAGTCTTTCTTTTTGGGTTTAAAACCATTTAAGGACACCAGCTCCTTTATGCTGTTTTTATGAGTACGCACAGTGAATGTGGTTTTCCTACTAAAGATGGATAGTTGTTTAATGTAGCTCTATTGACATCAACGTTAGGACTGTGTGTGTCGTTATGGATCAACACTTCATGTGATCGACAAGTGAACATTTTCACCAATTATACTCCTTTTAAACACGTTTCAATCAGGTCCCTAAAACATGTCTGTGGAGTTTCTTGTTCTGAATCCACTCTGATCCTGTATTTGATCATACCTATAAACCCCTCAATTTCTGCCCTGCTCAGAACAGACTGTTTCTGTGTCTGTACCTTTACATGCAAGTGAGCTGTTTTTTCGACCAAGACCCTGTGGAAGGGCTCGGGTGGCTTGGGCTTTCTTGCATCATTCCCCGAGTGTTTATTGTGAAAAAACAAGCTCAGAGGACAGAGAAAACACTTAGCTGTGGGAGTGTCCCCCACCTGAAAAGTGGAGCAGGCATAGGAGAAGATGGACTTTTCTCATAATTGAGGGGCAAAGTTACTTGCATGTTATTTGGTTTTAATGTGATTTTGATGGTTAGCAAAGGGGCACCAGTTTAACCTGCTCTTTAGGTCAAACCAAGGACGTCCTGTATCAGTTAAAATACAAAACCTGGTAACCATGGTAACCTGCAGGTTTGAATATTCCGATCCCTGGAGCATTTTCATTGAAGTATTCGTGCACACATTTTGAACCTCACTTTAACTTTTGGGACTATTACTAACAATTCTTCAACATTAGTTTTTCGTCTAGTTATGTGTGTTATGTGTTTTTTTACTTTTTTATTATCAGTTTTGCTGGTGCTTTACTATAAAGAACTAAACTGTCTATTTCAAATGATGAGCTTGTAGCTGGATAAAAAAAACCTGCTGAAGTGGTAGTTGGTGTCATGTTATCTTTTGATCAGCCTCGTTAGGCTGAGTGAGCCCAGGTTCCCCAAAAGAGAGCAAGAGTTCATTGAATTTCTGTCATGCAACATGCGCCTGTGCTTACAAAAAGTGTTGTTCCCTTTTTGGTTTTGGACAGTCTTCTTGTTTCCGTTGTTAAAATTCACAACATCATCTGATGATTTCGCCGTTTCATCACATCAGGTACAGCATCGGTCTCATCCCCACCAAACAGAATCTGTCCCTAACAGAGAAGGTCACAGCTTCTTCATTCTGCAGGTAAAAACTCACCGAAACATGTTTGTTGTGAATATATACCACTACTATTTCCTTTGACCTGTGTGACTCCTGCAGGAGGAGGCTACCCAGCATCATGCTGAACCTACGCATGGCTCAGAACCTGAAAACAGCCATCACCTTCATTGAACAAGGACGTATCCTTCACAGCATTTCCAGGGTTATTTCCTGCAAAATCTTCTGTTTGCCTTTAATTATCTTGACAGATTGGTTAGTTTTGTCTATGCTCATGGGTAGAAATTGTCCCGCAGTGTTGTCCTTGACTCAGTGTCAGATGTGCGTGTTGGCCCTGACGTCGTCACAGACCCAGCTTTTCTAGTCACAAGGTCAGTGTCCACATTGTTTTGTCTTCTTGTTTAGTACTGCACAGCGGTGTTTAAACACGTGCAGTCCATTGTGGGTACAAACATTTTTTTTTTACCAAAGTGTCTCAGCTCATCCTATGTCGACTGACATTCTAGAAACACGGAAGATTTCGTCACGTGGGTGGACTCCTCAAAGATCAAGCAGCATGTCATGAATTATAACGAAGAGGTGAGTATAGTTTCAGGATCTGCTTCCGTAACGTTTAGCCTTATACAAATGTTGACATGAATTTCTGCAAACAGTTTGCATGTCATTTCTAATTATACAAAGCTGAAGAATAAAGGTTATGTCCATAAGGATTCAGCATTCCAATCGAAGTCATCAAACCTTGAAATGCCTTTGTTCATGTTCTGCCAATATTACGTAAATAACCACTGGGTTGTTGTTTTATTGCAGCGGGACGACTTTGATCTGGTAGTGTAAGACTCTTGACATCCGTTCATCACCCAGGATTGCAGCAGAGGGTCATGAACTTCTAAAACACAGGAGAAAAGTGTTTGAATTTCTTCTGAACTTGGGACTGAAGAAGAAAAACTGCCATCAGAAGTAACTTGAGAGGGCCATGTAAAAACCTGCCATGGCTTACTTTTCCACTGAATATTTCACAATCAGTGTCTGTCAATCCTTCTCAAATATGTGTCACAAGAGGTCATATGACATTTTTAATTCTATATTCATCAAAATCGACCACGAAACCTGCTTAGCCACGAGCAAGACGAGAGTTGAGACTCTGATGTTTCCTCATCATATTTGCTGTGGCAGGCTTTCATGTATGTGCGGTAGAGACTGTTCCTCCTCCTGTAGGTCAACCTTGTTTGCTTTGCATGATGTGTTCTTTGTGTATACTGGACTTGCTAATACTGGTTTGTGAGTGTTTGTAGAAAGCATAAAGAGAAGGACTTGGTCTGTCTGTTCAGGAAAGAAGTACAAGTGCCATAGATCCAGATGTTAAATAGAAATGGATAACTTGATAAATATTTAATCTTTTTACAATGTAAACTTTAGAAACAATAAACATTCAATCATCACAATATTAAGACTCTTCACCACAGCCTCGCCTTTTGCATACATGGTTCTCCTGAATACTGATACTCTGAAAGAAACCCCTCTGACAGTGTGTAAACATTGATGAACGATCAACACTCTGCTCTTATTATTCCAGTTCCCAGGAACATAAATGCCTCATGAATAATAAAGTCCAATCGCAGACCTATGGCTCAGTTTATCAATAAACATAATGCAACTGGAAGCATAAACACAAGTTTCTACGTCAGACAGGAAATGAATATGAAATTAAATGAATATGATCCCTATAAGGCCCCCTTGTGAATAACAGAACTGTAACGGTTTGAAGTAAAATGCTTGTTTTCAAGATTATACACCTCCCTCATGAGTGCCAGTTGAGAGTCCATCAGAGCCACCAGAAACGCACATAGATGATGAGTGTGAGAAAGAACACACACACAGCGGCAACTTTGGCATAGGCGGAGCGGGTGTTGAGGTACTTTGCATCACTGCCGTACTTCTGGGACAAGCTGAAGAGATTGCTGGCTTTGGTGTCTAGAGCTGAGGTAAAAACAAGTAAAGACAATTATAAAGTATTAATAATGTGTTAAAGACTCTGTTGACAACATTGTTGTCTTGTTCAGTGTCCATTGCAACAGGCTTTTCATGCATACTCATATTAAATGACAATAAAAAGGCCTCTTAGCGTAGAGCACTAATATTGACACCTTATAATAAAATCAAATCCAAATGCCAACACATTGATTGATTATCTGACACGGGGAGAAATGACCTAGAATGCCTGTTCAGATGATGCAGAGCAGCACTCACCAGACAGAGATTCTCCTCTTTGCAGAACTTCCTCAATATTTGCCACCATAATTCTCTGCACATCCTGCAGCTCCGAGTTAATGCTGCCCAAGTTCCTCCTGGACCTGCTGTCAATGTAGGACTTCTTTGCTTTCTGGATGTATGTGTCTGGAACAATAGATGCATCATACAGTTTAAGTCTTGGTGGATATAGTGTTTATTTAATGTAACACATCATTAATAGTCTTACCAAATTCAATGAAAGAGTAAGGCCTTGTCACTGTGGGAACTCTTTTTCCATACTGCTCATAAAACTCAGTGTGGAGGTCCTCTAAGTATGCAAAAGCCATCTTTTTGGGACAGGAAGCCTCACAGAGGAACAAGTAGCACACACCCTGTGCTATCACATAGCTGGAAACAAGAAACAAGTTCATTCAAATTCATTGGTTCATTTGATAACTTGACACACACAGTGATAAATGTATTTCACTGAAACAAACAAAATTATAATTGTGCATTGTTATAGAATTATCATGTAGATTTATAACTTGGACTTCACATTGGTAAATTACACTCCTAAGTTAACAACAACGCTTGCTGCAACTCACTGGAAGTTCATGCTCCCGGCCTCCAGGGTGCAGCGGTCCGGGCTCTGGGCGTTCAGTTTGCGGAACAGCTGCTTGGCTTGACTCTGGTACTGCTGGAGGTCTCTTCCAGACTGATAACAATAAGCAGAAAAAAAAGCTTAAAGGTGCACTCTGGAGATTTGGTAGTGAAATTTGAAAGTTGGAGAAGTGAAACAATTCTATGATATAGTTTCTGAACTAAATACACAAACTTTATTCAAAGATAAAAAAAAGGGTCCCTGAAACACTGTTTAGAGCTAAAAAGCAACCAGGAGAGTTACGCTTTCACTTTTGCAGGCCCACCACCATAACTTCTCACGTTGCATTTTATCTTCAAACAGTGTTCCAGAAACCACATTTGAAGACAGTTTGTGTAAAGAGTTATAAACATAAACCACAGAATCTGCACATTTCTCCAACTTTCACATTTCTCTACCAAAACTCCATAGTGCACCTTTAAAGTCACAAATGCCGTAAAATTGTAAACATGGCATTAAATAAAGATTAATATTATGATTACACATTTAACCAAAAAAACGATGTATGACATTTTAGGAACATGTTGAATGTCTGATATAAAATAAAAAAAAGATCAATCTCGGCCAAAACAGGTAGAATGAGCATTAGGTTTTATTTTGGGTCTAAAAAAAGTTATTTCATTATACAGCACTTTCAATAAAGATAAAAACCAAAAACAACACACGATGACGTTAAGCAGGTAAACACACAACCGAACCATAGACTGTAAACATTAACCCAAACATGCTACTTGGCTTAAATTCACAGCTGAGAAAATAAAGCAATGGTTATGAAAAAACTAAACACATTCTAGTTATGTACTAAGTTTCCCCTCTAATAATACATACAGAGTAAAACAATTAACACTGATGCTGTCAGGAGCTCTGGTCGACCCAGCTGGGACGCAAACAGTCATTAGACATCAAACATGATGAATGGAGATGTAAAGTGTAAGATAGCTTCATTCACACCTGATCATCCTCCTGTATGGACGATCAGAACATGTTGAATGGAGATGTAAAGTGTAATCTATCTCCACCTGATCATCCTCCTGTATGGACGATCAGAACATGTTGAATGGAGATGTAAAGTGTAATCTATCTCCACCTGATCATCCTCCTGTATGGACGATCAGAACATGTTGAATGGAGATGTAAAGTGTAATCTATCTCCACCTGATCATCCTCCTGTATGGACGCGGCCAGCAGCAGTCCGTCCGCCACACGCGCGATCATCGTCAGAGAAACCATATCGATGTCAGTCAATAATCGGCTCCTTCAACTCTCAGCCTTGTTGGAACTTTACTAACTTTGTATGTACTTTGTACTTTTTGCTGCCAACTTTGATGATGCAGGAAAAAGTGAGCTGGGCGGAAGTTCATTGTGCACCGTTGAAATAAGCCCCGGGTGGAAACAGATGAAATGCAACTTGGGAGGCACATTTCCGCCGCATAAAGAAGTCGGAACGGACCAAACATTTTGTATGGAATTTTCTTTTTGTTTTATGATTCACATATTACAAACTAACGGGGATGTGATTTTATATTTGAAATCCACATTTGCCACTGTTTGACTCGCCTCTTTTTTTTTCCTTTTTTTTTTCTTTTCTTATTTTCCTCTTGGATTGAGGATCCTGCCATGAGCTCCGGCAGTCCGAGCAGACAGCTGGCAGACGGACTGACTGCATCCCCACTGCTGATGCCTGTATCGAGCCGAGAGCTGCAGATGCGGACTGTCTGGGTCCTCCGTCTGAACTGAATCCTGTCTGAACCATAAAACAGAGGGATCCAAAAAAAAAAAACCATGGACAAACCAGAAAGGTAAGTGGGGCCCAATCGCCGTGCATTTATTCAACAATCAATTGATTATTTATTTGGTTCCTCTAATGCGGTATCGTTTCTGCATTGCCACGGAATGGCTGCTCTTTTTGCAACATCTTTTGTTATTACTCTTATAGGTATCTCTGATCGTCATGCTCTCTACTCTGATGCTGTGAAATAAAACGATGGTTGAAACATTATATTGAACGAAATGCTTTTTGCCTTCACCTCTCTCCTGTTCTCAAGTTGCATGCTTCATTGTATGCAATAGCCCCAGACTAAACTGTAATGGGCTGCGGATTGTGTCAATGTAGGTAATAATGATAATATAATAACATGTGATATTATACAAAGGAGGATAGTGACTGATTCTGCAGCTGGAGGGTCGGTGCGGCCAGGCTCAATCATAACATGAGTATTGATCAGTACTTATCTTTAAGGGCTTAATGCAAAACACAGTCATTGTATGTACGGCAACAATGCTGAGGGTGCAATATGCTCTTATTACAGCTGAGATGGAAACATTATTGTAGCGCTACAGTTTAATCCTATGATCATTGCAGAACCCCCCCCCCCCCCAACACACACACACACACACACACACACACACACACACACACACACACACACACACACACACACACACGTCCCAGCAGCTTGAAAGGCCTCATTGTTGCTGTGCAGCTGGCACCGCCGCGCGCACGTTCTGATTGGTGTTTTCCCAGACCTGCGTGAGCGTGACTCACAACAACCAGGCTAAACCTATTTAAGTCTATTTTATTGTGTTTTCAGAGGAGAGTGGGATGCCCGCGTGTTTATATTCCAGGGTGGGGCGCTTCATGACTAATTGATTATGGAAATTGGGGATTCCCAAGCAGGAGTCCAGAGGATTTTTAGGTCCGCGAGTTAAGAAATATAGTTCATTTCCTTGAAGTGATGTACTCTTGTGCAGGAATAAAAAGAGCAAAGGATGTTTCATCTCAGATGTAGTCCCCAGAGAGCAAACCTGTCTGCGATCTGAGGCTCATATAATCAGTTTGTGATCTCTTGATATCTGTATTTCATGACTCCATCCTGCCTGCCTGCCTCCAGGTGTGTCTGTAATGCTCACGAGTGAGGAGGAGAGCAGCTGAGGAGGAGGAGATGGGCTGCACCTCTGCCAAGCAGGTGTCTGCTGTGCCTGGAGGCGAGGAGAGTCAAAATAAATCCTACAGCAACGGGGACCTCATCTCAGGTCTGTCTTTGCACACACTGACATACACATTTCCCATGATGCACCTCCATGTTCAGGTGGTTTTCCCTTTAGTGTAAATTAGGGATACACCGGCATTATAATGACAAATCAGGCAATTGCTATAATTCACTTATTTAATTCACTTGTAATATAATTTGGGTCACAGTCTGCAATGCAGGATTTTAAAAGATAAGGTCACATTAACATCAGTATTGGTGTTAAATAAAATAGGAATAATCCACTGTGCAGATGTCCACTTTTTCAGGCAATTTTTTTTTTTTTTGCAAAATGTTACACATTGAATATTGCTGAGACTGATTAATTAATTACAAAGAGCCGTACATGAAAGTTCAGACAATTAGAGCTTTATGTAATGGTGCCTTTTGTTCTGCCTAGAACCGAAACTAACAACTTACAAACTAATGCATTAGGGACATGTTGGTGATTTTTGATCTTTAATAATGAGAACATTTCCTGTAACGATATCACCCAGGTTAACATCTTCACATGTTTAATCTCATTCTCTTTCTTTACAAAGTCTCAAACATGAACTATTCAATTCATAATTTTATACAAACATTTGGCTAAAATGGTCGACCTATCAAAACTGGTATAGTTCAATTTCTCATCTATTCCAGTTCACAAATCCAATGAAATAGTTGATGATCTGCTTATAGATATGTTTTTGTATGAATGCAGTATAGATTTTTTAGCTTTTTAACACAACGTTTTGTAGATAAAGGTAGAATAAAGTCATTATGCAGTGGCAGTAGCTCAGTCTGTAGGGACTTGGGTTGAAAATCAGGTGGTCACCAGTTCAAGTCCCGGCACGGACCACTTCCAGAAGTTGGTCAGGTAGCTGGAGAGGTTCCTGAGCACTGCCGAGGTGCCCTTGAGCAAGGCACAGAACCCCAAAACTGCCCTGGAGCGCTCGCTGTGGGCAGTCCCCTCACTCTGAGACCTCTCCATTAATGCATGTCCATAGGATCCTGTTTGTGCATGTGTGTGTTTTTCGGCCTATGTGTGTGTTCATGTTCATTAGACAAAGTGTAAATATTGAATTTCCCCTCGCGGGATGAATAAAGGATAATTATTATTAAAGTACAAAAAACACTGGACCTTTAAAAAAAAGAAATACCATAAATACATTTGAAATACAATAACATAGTGCATATGCACTCATATTGTGTAAGTATTTTGGAAAATGGTGAGCAGTGATTACAAAGATGAACTATGAAAGCACCTGTAGACTGGAAAGATGTCAGACCCTTAATTAGCACCTTATTCATTACAGGTGCACATGAACGCTCAAACAGCGCCTGTACTAATGCTAACGTTTCTGTACAGGGGCCACTACAAATGAAGGCTTATCTCTGTTATACTATTTAAAGCTGCTACAATGGCGTAATAAGCTGAAACTACAGAATCTGCTGTGTTAGAACTACATGTATCCATCATGCTTCCTCTCTATGCATGGGCACTGTGTTCTTATATCATGCCCTTTAAACGCGTGGGAGTGCGATAGAGGAGGGGGCCGTGTGCATGTGCAGGAGAAAAGGATGGAGAGGCAGAGAGAAGAGATGGATCGAGCTGACAGCTCGTGTTTGACGCTTGCCAGCCATTGTTAAGAGAGGATTTAGTCTGCAGCGTGACAACTGAGGCACATAATTACTTTGCCAAGTAGTGAACTGTGAGAACTATTAACCCAGATGATGGTGCTGATCGTCTGCTGTCGTGTATTAATAAGAGATGTGCTCCTCTCTCTCACTCTGTCACAGATGAGTACAAGATGAAAAGCGTGGAGAAAGTCAAGTACATCAGCGGAGAAGAGGGCGGAGTGGATGGCCAGGACAGCACAGTGCGTGCTTCTCTTTTTTCTCCTTTAAAGAGTATTTAGTGATGATTTCTTCACTTCTTTTGAATTGTTTTAAATAAGGGGTTATTAGTTATCAAAATGACTCATGAGATCAAGTTTGCATTCAGTTCTGTATTGGTAAATACTATGCATATATCTACACTCTAATGATGAAAAAAAAAGGATTGTTTAATGATAGAAAAGGTAGTTTCAAGACACAAGACGTTTATTGTCACCCAGTTTATACCGTACATGTACATTTGGGATAGCTTCTTTAGCTGGGAAATATAATAGAATACAATAAAATTGTAGAATAAGGAATCCATAATAAAAAATATAATGAGATTCTTTTGAAAATATGTACATTAGAGCTGAATATATACATCTAAGGCAGAGCATAGATATAAACTCATGATATTAGTGAGTATCTAAGCTCCCAGGACATTTAATTCAAACATGTCTCTTTGTGCTAAGCCTCTATGTTGTCCTGACAATGACAGATAAAAGTCTCTTGTAGGTATGGCTCATGTTTCTTATTTCCTGGAACTTAAAAAATGAAGACTCATTCTCCAATGGGGGGGGCTTCAATTCATTTTGTTTCCATCACTTTCTAAAGTTTTCTACCCATTGCCTGTGACACACAGCAGTTTAGATAGCTAGCAATTCAGTACTTTATCTGTGTTTTTAAATGGTTCCCACATCCAGCTCTACTGGCTACTGTGAATACCACTCTTTATACTTGACAAGTCCCTCCCTAGCTTCCTGTTTTAAATTTAACCCCTAACAACAACAAGCAGAATCCAAAAGAAGCATGTTTCATGGGATGTTTAAAATCAAAAATGTGTAATTTGATTTCTTTTAAATGTATATATTGTCTTATAGCTTATATCTGGAAGTTGAATGAGGTCATTTAAAAGTGTCTGTATTGATTCCCTGCAGGAGAAGAGTGCTCTCCTTGGTAAAGGTCAACACCCGGATGAAACAGGGTCAAACGGAAATGGAAAGATTCTGTGAGTATCACTGACTGATGATCGTGTTTCAGTTATTTGTTCATTTGTATTTTAGTGGTGCGTGACTTGCGATTTTGTTTTGGTCCCTGCAGGAGCATCCACTCCTCAGAGAGCCAACAGGAATTCTTCAAGATGCTGGATGAGAAAATTGAAAAAGTAAGGACCCCTCCCTGGAGCATCACATTCTGTTATTGTGTGTTTGGGTTTTTTTTTTTGTTGTTGCACTAAGCTGCTGCTAAATAACATAATGGAGGTTAATCCTACCACTGCAGCAAATCTGTAGTTAGAACACAGCAGATGACATGGTGATACCACAAAACAGCCCCAATCTGTCCTGTCCACTGATTCCACCACTGAGGTTATTTAAGGTGGAATTGTTCAAAACATGTTGTACTGACAGAGCTGCAGTGTGGATAAATCCTGTCACAGGGGAGAGTGGATTAGTTAGACCTCAGAACGACTCTTTAATGGTATACATGGCAGTGAAATTATACCATGTGTATTACAATAGAAGGCCTTCAGTAGTCTCTATATTTCTTCTCTATTTTTTGTCGACAAATACCACGAAAGAACTAAATCAACAATTTGATCTACTACTAAATACAATATGTGGATCTTAAACCGGATAAAGCTTAACACTGTGTGTCAAAGCTTTGTAGTCGTCTATAATCTATTAAAACATAGGGCCTTTCTAATACTGATACTAGTATACCAGCAAGTTCCTCTGGCAGAGGGGGTTCTACTTTTCATTTGTGTCTAGGAATCAGAAAGAAAGAATGTGTTTTACATGTCGACATCGTTCTTTTAGGGGATGTCTTTAAGCCAGGTTGTTGCACTGGATGATAGGAGAACAGGCTCAGAGGTTTATTTTGAGCCGGTCCCACACAAACACACCATCCTGCTGCTGGAAGCGCTCACTAGAGCACCGAATGTTTATTTATCCACAGAAAATAGTCCCCAACAGGACGCCATCTACTCTTTCTACGATTTCTCTTTCTTGCAAATGTTTCACTTTTATCTCAGAGAGAATCCTAGTTGACTTATGACTCTGATTGTTTTTAAACCCCCTTCCTCATCTCTGTAATATTTCTATTAAACCTATAATTTCCATAATAGGAAGTTGGAGTTTTTACATTGTTATTTCTAAATGGACAAATACAGATTTATTTCTAGAGAGACACAAACTGCCACAGAGCCTGTAGAGAGGTCAGGGATGATGAGGAAGAGCCGAACTCACTATGGTATGGCGGTTTCATTCATGGCTTTTGTACGACACAAAATAATTAGTCACATCCTTTCTTCTTGAGTTTTTTACCTGTAGTGTCCTACATGTCCCATAATGCTTTTCACTAACTCCTAGAGAATAAATAGGTTATTGAAAATACTACATGTCTTCAGCTGCATGTTTTAAAGCTTTCCTAATTATTTCTAATTAGCCTGTTACACAATGAATGTGTCCTTCAATTATTGTTCTCCATGTGTGTAATATGGTGAGGCTTGAATTACTGTGGGATCATGTCAAATAGCTGAAATGCACCGCTTGTTTAATTAGTAAAATGTCTTTTTTTTTAAATCAAAGACGGATGTGCACTCCTTCACTGATAATGATCACGTGTTGTGTTATGATAGCTAAAGGACTTGTTCATTATGTTTTCCAGATGTTGAAATAATGTGTTGAGATAAAGAGAACTGAACAAAGTTTGTTTCATGCATTGAAACATTTAGCAATGCATCACTTTTTAAACTGTTACACTTGTTTCATTGCACCCAGCTTTAGACACAAGATACCAATACAAGTAACACCGTCGTTGTTTTTCTTCTACAGGGCCGGGACTACTGCTCAGAAGAGGAGGACATGACATAGCATCGTGGTCCATCGCTCCCTGTGTGACAGAGCTGTCACTCCAGTGTTTAGGATGGACTGTACCATGTATCAACATATCCGGAGGGGCTTCTTTTGACCGTCCCTTTTATGTATACGCCTGAGAAACATGGATTATTGACTTGAATGAAGCACCTTTTTGCCCTCCTGCTCACAACTTAAGTTCCTGCTGGTATGTCAACCAGCAGAGAAATGACCTCCAACAAAAGACGTTTCAGTATTGAACGTTTTCCCCGAATGGAGAGAACTTTGAGGTCTACTTACTTTAAAGAAGCCATTACGACAGACAGACATCCTGAACTTTGAGTACTCTCGCTCCTCTTCTGCTTGGATAAATCCTGGAAGATAAAAAAAACAACATGGCTGTCACTGAGACTTTCTGTTGACATTTGAAACGTTCAGACTGTCACTAACTTACATTTTCAACAACAGAGGAAACCAGTGCTTTTGTGGACACTGATTCAAAGTGAAATAATGTCCATCTGCATCATTTTGAACATTTCATCCCTGAACGCCTCCCCCGAAAAGTCACGGGGTTAAAACTTCCTGCATTCCAAGACACAGTATGAACCTCTTTTCCACAGTCGGATGGCCAGTACAGTGTGTGTCTGTCCACGTCTGTTTCTGCTACCATGTAGAGTATTTATGTTGACTAAGGCTCAGGGTTTAAGTGTTGTTATCTCTGTCTCATGTAGTCAAAGTCCTTCCTCTCATTAAGACACTGTTGCACCATTAAAAAGACACTCATGCACTCACACGTCGGGGTTATTGTAGTGCCCTGCTTCAGTCTGTTTCCATGTTAACCCTAAAGGTTAATGCATCACATACAAGCGTCATTATGTGTCATTTTGCTCACCAGTGTTATGTTGTGTTCAGTTTCTATGTTGAATTTTTGTTTTTCTAGAAAAATAAAAAAGTGTTTGCAGTAACTTGAACACACAGTTTACATTGTTGTGTTTCTTCAAAGTGACGTGAAGCCGACAGAACCACCTGAATCCTTTTTAGAGACCATGCAGGGGTTTTATTCAAATGAATATGTCACTATTAAAACAATAATGAAAGCAAGTCAATATTATTTATACTATTACTGGACAGCTAAAAACCATCCACATCCATATACGGGTTTGTCTGATATCAGGGAATTCGGGTCAAAAATGTATCAACATATATGTTGCCTGTTAAAGTGAGAAGAAATTGCAGAAGAAAATTCTACACGTTTTAGCATTTGACATCTGTGTTACTGTAATGATTTAAAGAGGACATATTATCCCTCTTTTCTACATTTTCAAACAGTCCCCTATGGTCTAAATGAAACATCTGTGCTGTGCTTTGGTCAAAATATAACATGAATCAATCACCAGAGGAGGTTTTTGACCCTGTTTAAACCAGCTCTCTCAGAACGCTCCGTTTTGGTGTGTGTGTCTCTTTAAATGCAACAAGCCCCCCCCCCCCCGAGTTCTCCCATAGACATCACTCCTCTGTAGTGAGAATAAAAATAGCGGACCTACACAAAAGTTTTGTTCTAGGCTGGGGGTGGAGTCCATGGGTGGAGATATCAGGGGAGGGGAGGAGATTTTTTTTTTTTTACCAGAATCCCACTGTGACATCACAAGTTAAGCAAATTTGAAACAGAGCATTTTTCTCTGTGTTATAAGACTTATGCAGACCACAAACAAAGGACTGGATGGATTTATTTCACATTTTTCATAAAATGTTCCCTTTTGGGCAGCTGTGGCTCAGTTGGTAGAGTCGTCGCCTCTCAACCGGAGGGTCAAGGGTTCGATCCCCAGCTGGGCAACATGTCCGATGTGTCCTTGGGCAAGACACTTAACCCCGAATTGCTCCCTCTGCTTCAGTGTATGAATGGGATTAGTTACTTCTGATGGATGATACTACATAGCGATCACTACCATCAGTGTGTGAATGGGATTAGTTACTTCTGATGGATGATACTACATAGCGATCACTACCATCAGTGTGTGAATGGGTGGGTGTGACATGAGTGTAAAAGCGCTTTGAGTAGTCGGAAGATTAGAAAAGCGTTATATAAGCTCAAGTCCATTTACCATTTACTTTAAGTAAATACTGTTAAACTTCTCTCACCAAAGACCACTGATACATTTATTCTCCATTAGTAAAACATCACTAGAGAATAAATGACAGATTACTGAGAGAGATGAAGAGATTTGGATGGAAAAGTTAACAAACAGGAGCAGGCGAGATAAGCGTGATTTGACTTGGCTAGCTTATTGCAACGCAAAGTAAGCTAACTCAACGCAGATCAAACATTCAACAAGTCCTAATGACTTCATGGTGTAATACATCTACACAAAGCTGAGCTTACCCTCTATAGCTGCACATGCATGCAATCAACCAGGACTGGAGAGAGTATTTACTGAAATCTCAAACTATTTAAAATGGTGACTTCAAAATAAAATAAAAACATGTCACTTTTGACAGAATCTAAGTGACATTTCATCTTCACCTGAAGCTTAATTTATCAAACATGATGTTAGTATTCAAATTCTTCACCTGGTTTCTGGTGCAGCTGCTGACTTTAGTCACGTTAAGTGGCTTTAGTCACGTTAAATGGCTCTTTCAAAATAAGGTTTTTCTGTTGTTTAGAAAATCATATCAAACAAAACAGTTTTTACGTCCGAAACTTGACAATTTTGGCACAATTTGAGATCCTTATGAGAGCTGTTTGGATAAAATATAACTTAATGATATAAATATGTATCTCATTATATTTTCATTTATTTTTACAGACTTACAATAATTCATTTCCTGCAGCTACCTCAAACATTAATACGAAGACTGTAAGTAGATGCACTGGGATTCTGTGAAAGGCTCGACTTGAACTGGTAAGTGTGTGTTTTCATGTCAGAACCGTCACAATCAGAGAGGTCAGAAGACCAGAGGTCAGGGAAACGGATGAAAAGATGTACTTATACACAGAATCATAATTTTCTCTTGGTAATTTACATCATAACTAACTCTTCATGTCATTTGAAAACAAAATGAAATCTCTCTTTGGTTAACCTCTCTACGTCCCAGTTAAGACGCAAAAAGCTCTAGGGTTTGAGAATAACTCTTCTCTGGTTGGATGAAGCCAGCGTTGTTTTCCAGGGAGCTCTATGGTTCTGTCCGTTTGCTCCTGCTGCCATGTTAAATCAGCGCAGCCAAACCTTTTTACAGTGTGGCTTACAGAGACAGACACAGACAGACTGTGGATCTGCCTGACCCGTTCTGTTCCTCTATGGTTCACAGACAACGCCAAGGTGTCGCCTCAGTCCAGCTGCTCAGTGTTGCTGCCTTCTCTTGCGATGCTGCCGGCGCCCAGCATCCTGAAAGGGTCCAACAGGAGGGTCAGGGGTCACCAGCCCGTCAGTCATCCTCTGGTAGACCAGAGTGGAGTCAGAAGCTACAGCACACAGCAGCATGGAGTAGCCTCTGTCCAGCACCTGTCGTATGCTGCAGAGCAAAATGGAAGAAATATTGAATCTGCCCAATTTTGGACCCTTTGGTAGTACAAGTCTTAAACTAAATGTAGGAGGGATATATAGACCTTTTGTGGGTCAGAGATCGGTGAACAGGCAGAGGTAGAACTGTCTGTATAGGTGCTCCTTCTTTTTCCCTCCCCTCCAGTAAAACCAGCTGTAGCTCAAGACTCTTGACACAAGACACTTCTTTCCACCTACGCACTGTAGAAAAGGAGTCAGAGGTGTTAATAGATTATTTGAAATATAAAGGATTTAAGTATAGGTCATCTACCGTTAAGGTATTATGTTAGAGAGATTCAAACAGTAGAAAAAGCTGCACACTCAAACAGTACAAACTCTTGCGATGTACGAGCGCAAAAAGATTGACGAGAAAGTAGGAAAGTCAGACGATAAAGGCGTTTTAGCTTTTTGCTGAAACGCGTCTGCTGCTGGTCATTTACGCTGCTGCTTTACCCAGATTAAAAGAGGTGGAAGGACATTTAGTGTGCTGACTTTTCTCCTTTTTATTATGTTAAAAAGGGTCTTGAGTTGATCCTTCATTTTATTCTTTCAAGTGTTGTATTGTTGTAGATTTGTGATGCAACTTTTAGGATTACTGCAAACTTTTAACCTCCTTTGCAATAGACATTCAACTGAAAAGAGAGAGAGAGAGAGTGAGAGGGAGAGAGTGAGAGAAGAAGGGTTGCGGATACCTTTAAGGTCACTAAGTTCATGATGGATGTTTAACAACTAGTGGAGAAATTTGCAGAGCTAAGATTAAACAAACACGACATTGTAACTTTGCTATATAAAAGCGCCATGCTTGTGATGGATTAATGTTGGATCTTTTTAATATAATATAATTTAATAACACTCTTTAATAAAGTGTCTTGAGATAACATTTGTTATGAATTACAAATAAAGATTGATTGTGAATGATGAATTCTGATACTTTTTACTTTCAACACACATCAACATATTTATCATCAAAATATGTATTTCTTCAAGTTTTAAGACACACTAAATGAGTGTTATTCATAAGATCAATACACATATCCACGGCTTCATTATAATGATTGATTTAGTGCAGTGAAAGCTGAAGGAATTAGGAGACTATCTGTGTATGTTGTTAGTGATGGCCTCACTGTTAACCCACCCTCAGTCAGATCCATGTACACCAGGAAAGCTGCATGAATCTGTTCTTTGTCCTCCACCTCGAGTTTTTGCATTTGCAGATACTAGGAAAAGAAAAAACACGGATCATTTCCATAGACTGTAAATATTACGATTATTTCATGATGACCTGTCAGACCCGTGAACGCAGCACGGAGGGAGCGCTCACGGTGGGATGCAGAAGGATCCAGTTCTGAAGAGGTTTCTCTGACACGTCCGACATTGTAAAAACTAAACGTGTCTGATGAAAGAAAGTTATCTCATAATAACGACTAAACTGTCTAATTCATGGTGCGGTTAAGTCAGCGGCTGATGCGGCATGTGCATAGACTGTAAATATTGGGCATGTGTTATGTTTTCAGGTTTGCCGGCGTGCCACAGTGTAAGTTGTCCGGGTTGAAAATGTGTGTCATTCGTGTTTTCCGCGGAGCCTGTTAATGTGGGGCGCAGCTGCTGCTGTTAGACTGGCTGAAAATGTATCAATTATCAATTATTATTTTTATTTACAAATGAAAGGGGGTTTAAATATACATATACACACACACACACACACACACACACACACACACACACACACACACACACACACATATATATATATATATATATATATATATATATATATATATATATATGTGTGTCAATTGAGGATTAAAACAACAACAACCATCAATTAATAAATACTAAAAGACCTCATTATAATTGTTGTGATTTATGTGTGTAGCCTATAATTAATATTCTTGAGATGCATTGACAGACTGGACTATTCAAAGGACTGCATTACCATTTCATGAGATTACACATATTTATGCTGGTGATTATTGAGTTAAAAAAAAGTTTATATGTCAGGAAAAAGTAGGAAATCACACTTGTGTTTATGGACACTTTTGTTTTTGTTTTGTTTTTTTACACAAGGTGACTTCTAAAATGTGTTTGATTTCTGTTACGATATGGTCCACCAGTTAAGATGTGGTCAGACAAGTGAGGAAACAACCCAAAGAGACAAAAGAAAGAAAAACAAAATATTCATGTGAACGTGCCAAACACTGACTCTGTCCTTCGTTTATTTATGGTAACATTATTTCATCACTCCGCCATCGGTTCATCTTTATCACCTCTCAGTCTGTGGACATCAAGAACTTGCTGACAAACAAAAATCTGATTAGACTTCAGAAAATTTGACTATGGACCCAGTGCTGGCTCAACCAATAGATTGAGACAGTAAACTTATGAGGAAAATGTTTATGGAAGTCATACATCCACTAAAAAGTAGCATTTATTTCAAATCTAGTCGCCCCCTGCTGGCTATTAATAACAATGCAGCCTTAAGGCACTACTGCTTTGGTTTCACTCTTGAAACATGAAACTATAAATGTCCAGTCTAAATACTGTCCGTGATAACTACATCCCTCAGTCTGGCTAAAGTTAACTTACAGAAGTTATCAGTCTTGTTGCTTGTTGTCATGGTTACTTTTGTAGCTTGACGCATCAGTTTTAGTTTTTGTCTGTTTCATAACCAACTAAAAATCTCCAGGAGCTTTGAGAATAGCTTTGCAATAGCATATATACAATGAAGTGGTATTATCTGTTTGCATAACACCATAATAGAACATAGACATGACATAATTTAACTGCATCTTTATTTTTAACTTTTAATATGTATTATATAACATTTTCACTCTGACTTATAAAAGTGAAGTCATGTGACTGAACAGTGGGCAGACTGGTCTGTGTGACTTCATTTACCAGAAGACTTTGAATACTGAGAGGATGTTAGGAGTGAGAGCTGATTTTTCTGCTCCTCTGTTGGCTTCAGCTGTTGTTCGCAACAAGGACCAGAATGTACTGGAGCCATGGTACCAGTGACTGAACATGGAGAAAGAGGAGGAGAGTTTCACCCACACACTGACACAAACACTCAATAAGCTCTTCCTCTAATTATACACTTACTCTACTTGACTCTGTAATTGACATTTTCAAAGCTATCTTCAGCCTTCACTCGATATACATTTCCCCACTCATCACTTTTCACTCACTTTTAGTTTCCTCCAGCATGAAGCCTTCACAGTATGAGCACAAGCAGGACAGAGGGGGTTTGATGCGGTACAAAACTACAAATACATCTTTTAGAAATAAAAAATATATTTTACAGTTAATGAAGTGCTGTAAACTCCTGAAACGCCTCTACTTCTAGATCTTTCAGACCTGTGGGAAATGAAGTCAAGGACTTTTGATATTGATTTAAGCGGTAATATTCATCAATAGTTTTATATTCATATATATTATCAAATACATTAAATAAGAATATAATCAAACTTAGGAAAAGAGGTTAAAGGATGGGATTTAGTTTAAAGACATATTTTTTCACATTACATATCACTTACTTAGTCTGGAGCCCTTTGATCATTTGTAATGGTTCTCAACGTGTGTGTGATGTAGGTCAACTTTGGTATCATGGAAGAAAAAGTGTCTAAGACATTTCATTTAAATGACAACTAAGTAAAGTCATTCTGCTGATGATTAGAACGTATGTCAGAGGATATTTTGAGCTTGTTAGGCAACTTCTGGTTACAACATCAACAATGAACTGTCAAGCTTTCGGTTTTATTACATGACAAGACATCAGCATTTCAAATGTAAGCTCTTCTTTTGTGGTCCCTGTGAAATGTGGATGTCCTCAGTAATGATGCGTCACGCACACATAGTTTGCACGCAATGATTTCATGAAGAGGAGTCGGTGAATGTGTAAATATAGCTTTAAAGTGAAAAAATCAAGCAGAGAACATTTGTCTAAAGTGTTCTTAAGTACAAAATGGTATTTTACAAGTTAAGTCACCACTGATCCTTCTATATGAGAGAATACCTGCTATGTTCCCAAGACATCAGAAGTTATACATCATGATTTATTAGACACCTCATCCACATGGTCTATAAAAATGTTGGTTTTTTTTGCACGTGGCTGTATTTGGAAATCAGTCTCACCTGTTGGAACATCTAAATGTCTTATGGCTGACCGTGGTTATGTGTGCATATATTTTCTGGTGAGAAAGCTTTGCCCTCCTCTCAGCTGCAGGCTCCAGGGTGATGACATGCTGCTGGGGTACAAAGAAGGCCCACCAGGAGCTGGCCCATCTTGTCAAGCTAACTAGATGGGAGATCAGACACCTTTCTCAGTTGCCACAACAGCTGGAAACAGGTAGAGCTGTGCCTCCTGGACTAAATATAAAGCGCAGTGAGACTGATGTGGCTACATGATGAGGTTTAAGGCTGTTCACTGCAGCGTCACCGCAGACTCCTCACACCCCAGACACAAAACTGTTCAAACTCCTCCCCTCCGCTAGGCGTTACAGAACACTGTACACCAAAACAACTTGCCGTAAGAACAGTTTCTTCCCCCAGGCTGTCACTCTGATGAACGCTAAACGCACACAGTGTCAGACCTGTCACTGTGAAGTACCGGTAACCCTAGAACCATCACCCACTGTCAATAAATTCATCAATACTGTAATATCATCCTCCTCATGCACATGTATACCTTTAATGTAAATACTGAAAAACTCGACCTCATGTAAAATAACAATGCAATGCAAAAAAGCAATGGTATTCTCAACCCATCTGTTACATAACTAAACATCTATTATCATGTTCATCTCAGCATTTTTGTACTACTCACCTCTGCACTGCTTCTTATTTAGCCTTGTACATATGTTTATATTTAATGTTATACTTTTGTACATTGAGAGCACAGTTCACAGAAGTGCAATACCTTGTCTATGCAAGCATAAACGGCCAATAAAGCTGATTCTGTTCAAGGTTTAATGCTGTTGAGTGTTGCCCCCTAAGGTGGAGCAGCGGTAACTGCAGCAGGTAAAGTGCAGAAGGACATTATTTACAACCTCATTGAGCAGAAGAAAACACACAAAAAGACACTAAGAACAGAAATCAACTTAAGGACTTTATTCTTTAAAAAAGCAATGGTATTCTCATGTCAAGCAAACAATGGAAACATTTCATATTAGTACTGTTCCATATCAAAAAAATGAGTTATGAAAGAATAATTAAACCACACAAATGATAATTCTTTTGGAATAAATTAATCAGCATAACAAAATGAAATAAAAACATGCTTTACTTAGGTGTTGAACAGGAAATATTGAAACTCCAATGCTCAAAAATTGAAGACACCTGAGAATATAAATATCAAAACAGCTTGTTGCAGCAAGTATTTAGTTCCACAGTTCCTCCTCTTTACCTCAACTAAAGCTAAGAGGGGTTTTTTAAAAATTACATTAATGTAAAAATTAGGCATCAATTTAAAAAAAACATCCATTTCTGTACAATGTGCATATCTGAATTAGTGTGGTGACACGAGAAATCCTTGCAGTATTTTTTCATTTTTATTTCTCAGTGAGGCAGCGAAAGATTTCATCCAAAGTGGATAACGCTCGTCTGACATCAAGCCACATTCAGTGATATGAACAGATAGATTTGGACTGAGCTCTTAATTGAAATCTGCAGTGAAGTGACAGTCTACAGGTATTTCATTTTTTAAACTTTAATACCCACTTTTAAGCCTCTGCCTGAGCCTGCAGGGAGTCTTTCCCTTGGTGCCTAAAACTCCTGGTGGGCCTTAAAGACAGAGGCTGATACATTTTTTTCGCTACTGTCTATTAACAACAGAAATCACCGAGGCAGGTAGAAGTAAGTTCTGCTGCTACACAGGTAGTAGTGATCTTGCATATACAGACATGAGGAAGATAAGGATACACAACAGACCATCTAGGTGATAAAAACAAATTTCTGAAATCCAAGGCTCAGTGGCTTTGTAGGAGTTTCTGAGAGACAGGATGGATGGATTCTGTACAGACACCACAAACAAAATGAGTGAGGTATGTTCTTATTGTGATATTATAGCTTTGAGACCCAGCACGGAGGTCTGTGTGAGAAGACGCCCCCCGTCTGTGAGAGGAGACGGGAGACGGTATATGTCCATTTGGAGACGTAGAAAACAAGCGTGTGTCCCTTTTGTGAAACAGTCCAAGAGTTCAAGGTTACTGCCAGCAGCAACCCAAAACCGTAAACAGATCAAACTTCTGGTGAAGTTATGAATACAAATCTGTAAAGATTGCAGCTCCCATTAGAATGAGATCAACAGTGAAGTAGTTGTTGTGGATGGTGTGACAAATGAGTGATGAAGTCTTTCTCCTTGATTCTAGTGTGGAGGAAAAAAGTCACCTCATCGGCAAACACAAATGGAACATTTTTCCTTTAAGAAAACAAACAAAAAAAACACAAATCCCTCAATCAGAGACGGCCTGGATGACTAAGCAAACACTAACAAAAAACAAAAACAACTACCCAGTTCTTTTCATCACGCTCTCTAAAGCACTTGGACAAAAAAAGGCAGTTTTACAAACCATTGGTTATCAACACACTAGCAAAGTTCCACGGTGCTCGCTCATAGAAGCATAGTAACAGTGCAAGCCGTTACACTATTCAGCCAAACACAACTGTAAGAAAAAAGTGCCATATTGCATAATGAGTAGCTGTAATGAGCCCACAGGAGGGCAGATATACCTATACAATGATCCAACTGTAAACATGGTGCGAAGTAGTTATGACATAGTTTTAAGGCTTTCAGATTTTCCTGAAGAAGTGTTGTTCTCTGAGATAAAGGAAAACGTCCGTGAGCTGGACAACAACAGTGTGGAAACAGAGGAAGACAAACAAACAAACAAACAAATCAAGCTCTTTACGATAAGACGCAGACACTGTGTGTAGTCTAATGCAGTTTAAATATCTGAAGGAATTCTTTTTGGAGTCGTATTCGTGTAAAACATGAGGATTGTTGAACTTTTTTGGTTGATGTTAAACATGTTGGTGCTATCTTTTCTAAATGAATACGTTGAAAAAAGTCACTTATTTCCCCAACATATTATCATGTCGTCATCACAGTGCATTCATAGTTTAGCATTTATAATGACTGTAGCCTCTTTGAGTGTCAACGTCAATTGTTCATGCTGCTGGTTTCATTTAACACCTGAATACAATTGAGTCCAGTTTTTTTTTTCTTTAGGTTTCACCTGTGCTTTTCCAAATGTCCACACCAAGAGGTCTACTGGTGTTAGTTGATTTTTATAGCAATGTTATTTCCTACACAAGACTTGAACCTGTTTTATCTGTGACTGAATCCCCTGATCATTGTATGCGTCCTGCTCTCCTGAAAAGTGGAATGAATTATTTTATTTTGAAGGCAGCCGGCTGAAAGTCAATATTAACTTATGTCTTCTTTTCCCAAAATATTTTGATACCATCACAGACACACTTTCTCAAAATCTGTTGCTAAAAAATAAGTAAATAAAAGCACATACACACCAACACTCACAGGCAACGCCATCCTATCAAGCGTATACTTTTATCCCCTAATATAAGGACTACAATTCATCACATGTATTAATTCTCCTGCTAGTAGCATTGCCATTTTTCTATGTTAAAAGCTTAAAGCTTATATACATTTGCATCTGTATTAGACATAATACTACTGTGTATTATGTTTCAGCATTTCATGGATTGATAACTGATCTAGACGTAAGGATGCTGTGCAAACAGCTCTTCTACAGTAAAGTTTGAGCCATTTTCTGGCAAAATGTATATTTGATCTACAGTTAAATGCAATACACAAGAAAAAATATTAACAAATTGCGTCACTGATGGTTACTAATGCAATAAAAATAAAGGAATGTGTCACCACTAAAACTTCTAAATGGAATCAGCAAAGCTCAATAATAAAGAAAAGCTAAAAGACTTCTAGTCACTGCCTCGCTACCAAACATCACAACATTGTGCTACTCATTTAAAGAAATGGTACTGAAGAGCACAACAACAATCTACAAATGAGCAACTAGAAAACAGAGGGGTTTTGGCTGATGATAAATGTGCAGACTATTACAGATAATGTGAAAAATCCCTGCATTTTGTGAATGTTTTTCAGTTGGAGAAAGTGAGGTTTTTATTTTAGGGTTGGGCTGCTTTTTATAGATCAAATATGCTTTATGATTCCAAATCAAATCGTATCCTGAGTGAGAAAAGAAAACAAAGTATGAAGAACACATTTATTCTCATGAGGTTTAGGCTGCCATATACATGTAATAACTTACAAACTTGTTGGGATGTTTTTGCTTCATAAAAGTAAACTTTATGTACATAAATATTCTCTGTGTCCTGTTTTGTTGGTAAACACGTTTTTTTTACCGTCAGTGAAACAGAAGCCTTATCATTTTGTCTGATTAATGGACTGCTTTATGGTAGAAATGGCTTTACGGAGTTTTTGCATCAATGTGATGTAGTACCTTAACTTGTCCTGTATTTAATTAAATGGCTCAAAGTCATGCCCGTCAGTGTTACTGATCTATAAAAAGGTTTTACCAGTTCATCGGCAGACAGGGCTTCAAAAACACTGCATACTTAAGCCATTTTGAAATGAATGTGTCCAAATATTATGACGGGATGTTTCTGTTTCTGCTTTCATGTGTCGTGCAGCATTTCACTGCATCATTACCGTCTTCAGAATGTTTGAAAGCTAGCTCGTCCTCCATTGTAAACATTATACACGTGCTCTTATACACATGTATACGACATTGTAAATGGAGTGCAGTAGGTCCAAAACTTGCTTTCGGGAAATGATTTGTGAATCACAAAGCACATTTCTTAGAAAATCACCAGTTCTCTTAAGAATGTTCTCAATACCCAACCCTAGTTTTGATGAGCAGGTGAATAGTGGTCACGACTCATCCATGAGGATGGAGAGATGAGGCTACATTTCCTTCACATCCAACTCTGTGTGTGTTTTAGGTGTGTATGTGTGTTATGTGCACAATTTTTTTTGTTCAGCAAAACTTATGCTAAACACTGATCAGTGGCTCTGATTGTAGCTGGTTAACTTGAAACCACTGTGACCTTCTGTGTCCCCGTCAGGAAACCCCCGTCACAGACCATCCTAATGGTGCATGGCGAGGCTAGAAGAAGAGCCCTTGTTGCGCCCCAACATGGAGGGCTGGAAGTCGGGATGACGACGGGCGTGCTTGATCAGGTGGTCGCTGCGCATGAAGCGCTTATCGCATAGTGGGCACAGGAAGCGTTTCTCCCCTGTGTGGGTGCGAGTGTGGCGGGCAAGCTCATCAGAGCGGGCAAACTTCTTCTCACAGTCAGGCCAGGTGCACGGGAAGGGCCTCTCACCTGCAGCCACGAGGCAGAGAAAAGAGAACCAAATTAGTTTGAACATATCGTCTAACAGAAAAACATCATAGTTATTGAATGTAAAGGTGAGAATCTTCAATGCGAATACATTCTAGACGACTACAATTGTCGTGGATTGGCTTGAATTGCAGATTTCACATTATTTGAATGATTAGATTAATAGAGCTATAGATGGAAATGATGGTTTCATCATACATACAATACAGACTAAACATATGGCCAATCAGCTGGCCTGGACTCTGTCAATCATTCATCCGGGCCAGTTATAATGTCGAGCCCTGTTTGTGTATACTACTCAACTCTTCCTACAACAATGCTATTAGTAATGTATACTAGTTATATGATGAGGTTAAATATATGTCTTTAAACTATTATAACCAACTGCTTTTAACTGATCAGTAGAGTGCAGGTTTTTTGAGTTTTGTATTGACAAGTGCATGAATCTATCTACATTTAAACTGAGTACGTTAAATACCCAGATACTGACACAGATCTAAAGCCTGGATTACTTTCCTGAAACATGGTCAAGACAAAAAAAAATTATCATCTCTTCATTGTTAAATACGTGACAAAACAAATCCAGGATTGTGGATGGTCCAGATTAGTCTCCCTAAGCTACCACTAGCCTTAATCTGCAGCAGGCAACACGAGTAACACCGGGATAAGCGAGTGGGATGCTCGGTGCCATTTTCAAGATCACAAAGCCAGGCCACGTTGTTGTTGCAGGACTCTTTGAGGGCGTTCCCACCACAAGTTTCTTTCAGCCGTTTCCTGTCCTTAATCCGTTTGCGCCTGCTCAGTGACCCTGAACGCACCAATTCCCCTCATTTCGAGCAAAATCACATGCACGTTTTTCAGCCAAGAGCTCCCCCAACAGGTGGGTGTATTTCCACCTACATGTAGATTTTGACATCGTGATACCACACGAGCCACAAGTTTTGGTTTGTGAATCACACTTTTTCAGCTAGCACAGAAAGTATATCAAAAAGTACATCCTCAAAAAGGACGCATCCGCCCTCTTTTTTATTTTTATTTTTTTATTTTTGCAACATCGCTTCAGACGGTTTGCAGGGTTGCAGTAGATTTTTACTGATAAAAACCCCATCAAGAGGAAAAACTTGACCAAAACATCCATCAGAAGCTGCTGCAGCCATCAACAGGAGAGACTGTGACCGACAATGAACTCTTTTCTTCCGACGTTAAGGTTTCATCTTACGTTCATTTCATATGCAAATCCAGTCAGAGGAAGACCTCCGTCACCGCTTTTAACGTCCAGCCCAGTTCTTTTGTTAGTTTACTTCTTTGTCAGAGCTCCTGAAGGGCTGTTTTTCCTATCTTCCCCTCTTTGTTTGACCACGTTATGGGGCAAGTCGGGGTTAATGTACAGGTACAACCGCGCTGAGATCAGATAATCACATAAAGTACGAAGACAATACTTCCAGTAACATAGTGACATTACAACACACAAAGCTGAAGTTATGTTCATATTTGCAGCCAACTCTTCGTACCTGTGTGTGTCCGGATGTGTGCCTTCAGGTGGGAGGATTTCCCGTAAACTCTGTCGCATCCGTCAAAAGTGCACTGATGTCGCTTCACCGGGGAGCGCGGGGCCCCCACGCCTCCTCCTCCTCCCCCCCTCAGCTGCTGCTGTCCGGGCACTGGGGTGGCGGAGGGGGTCATGGTTGGGGTAGTTGGGTCGGACAACGTGGTGTAGCCGCTCTCCCCTCCACACGAGGAGTTGCTGCTCTCCGAGTAAGCCGACATTGGGCGGAACTTACCATGAAGGTCGGTGAGGATACCGGCCACCGCCATCATGTTCGCCCCCTCCAGCCTCAGCGTCTCCCGCACTTCCATGTCCTCATTAGACCCGTCGGGCTCCCCGGGGAGCAGGCCCACCGTGGCCGACTGGCTGGCGGGGGCGACCGGGGTGGGTCTGTGTAGCACAGGACCGCTGGATATCGACACCAGACACTCAGCAGCGAAATAATCAGACGAGGCAGTCAACGACATTGTTGTCTGTCCTGTTTGTGTGCGTAGAAAAAAAATATATAACGAAAAAAAAAAGAAAAAAAATCCACCAGGAGGGGCTAATGGTTGTTGTCTGATCCGGACCTCGTTTTCGTCAAACTCGACGAAGCAACCGTTTCCAGCTGAGCCTTGTAACCTCCATACAGTGTAGTTAGGAAATGACTTTGTAAATCAAAGAAAAGGCACAATTTACAATAATAATGTGCTAAAAGTGTGCCAATGCCTTCAGCCCAACATGCGTGCCTCTCACCGTCTGACGGTTCATTGTGTCTGAGCTCTGAGAAGCCGGTCAAACCTACGCCCCCTGGTCCGGCTCAGGATGCGTTCAAGTCCTGTCGGTTAAAAACGGGTTGAGGTGTTAGTGTTTCAATAACTATGAAAACCTCATAATTATGGCGTACAATTCAACGCTTACCCCAGAAACGATTCGATTGATGGGATATTTAACATTACTCAAGTTGATCACACGTCACAATTAAACACTAAACGACCATTTTGTTGTTGTGTCTTTCAAGTGTAGCCTATTTCACGCATCAACTCCACACCACAAGTAAAACTGTTTATGATGGCGTCACACTGAAGCACAATTATTGTAAAAACTATCCTATGGCAACATTTGCATCCAGTGACAGTTGGGGTGGAAGCGGGTTAACGGGTTATTTCTAAAGGTGGCTCTGAGATATAATTTTTCTCGATGTAATTGAACGCAGCTCTAACCAGCAGCGCGCAGTGACTGACGTCGCAGCACGGGCGTGGACCGCGGCGGCGGGCGCATCGTGGAAAGTAGGTGGCAGGCAGCAAGGGGTAATGATGGGGGAAGGAGATGGGGATGGAAGGCGTGTTGGGAACATTAGTCTGAGCTCAGCCAGGCACAAAAAAAAGAGGGAGGGCTTTAGTGGAAAAAAGAAAGAACAAGATAGAGCCAATAAATCCCTCTGAAAGCGCTACTTAAAACAGTTTTAATGCATACAACACAGACACTAGATGTCTCTCTTCTCTTGTTCATATTTCCCTCTCTACAGTTGATATTCTTCAGACGAGTTAATGAAGCAGCTTTTGATAGATTGCTGTCCACATTGGTGGTTTGGCTTATTGATTATGGACATATTGACAGTGTGCTTAGCAAGTTTGTATACGAGGATGTAGTTTAATGAACGATATTGCAATTAGTTAATATGCTCTGCTATTCTATTGCACCAGGGTCTAGGCTGTCTTGTGAAGTTGCCTATAGCCCTTCATAATCCTTGCATGTGTCAAAAGACTATTTCCTAGATTTGATATGGCTGCTTGAAACCCAGCCTCCCAACCTTTTTCACTTTCCAGCCAAATGAAAGAAGACAGTCCCATCATATGTGGCTCCAGTATTATGTAGACCTATTTCCAAGTTGAAGGAGTTCAAGTAAACCTCTTTTTTTTGTGAGGCCCAATGCTAAGTGACTGGCTCTGTAAGTGTTTGTAGCTGCAGCTCTGAAGGTATTTCCTGATTGGTTGCTGTGAGCACTATGGGTCACTGTGGAAGCCCACGTACAAGCGTGGTCATTCAGTGGCTGTGAACACTGCTTGGTTTTCATCTCGATTACATGTGGAGGCTCAGAGGCAGAAGGACCTGCGGTGACTTGGGGTTGCTATGGCTGTGAACTTGTTACTGCCCAGCTGTCTGCATGTTACCTTGATTTTTATACTACTACATGGTGAGTTTTTTTTTTTTTTTTTTTGGCTTTTGTTGTGATTTTTGGTGTGTCATTCAACTTTCCAGAGAAATCAGACTTAACCTGACTAAAAGTTAAATTGATGTATCCCCCCCCCCTCCCCTAAATTGTGTTAATCATTATTCTATGTTTTATCTGACTCTCTATGCAGTTGGGGATTTTTTCCAGATGGAGCCAAATCTCTGTGATTCAAGCTGTGCTGGTGAGAATGCAGTTTGTTGTTTGTATCCAATATCTTACAAGAACAAAAACTGCAATACATGTTTTTCATGTCCCACACCTCTTTTCTTTGTCTCTTATTATTCTTATTTAATGTTCCTAGGCTCTTCTAGCCCTGACTTGTCCTTTCAGAGAGGGGTGAGGTATACTTACAGATTTAGGACAACAATTACCACAAATCTGCATGGCTCCAGTGCTGGCAGGAATGGTCTGGCTTTGGACTGTGTGGTTGATATTGACGTGGTTTCCAAGTGTCACCTTATGATGAAGGTCAGCTGTAATAAATGTGTTTGTAAAAAGTACATGTCAGATTTTGCAAAAAAAAAAAAAACAGAAATTCATGCACACGCTTGTCCAACAGATTAGGAATCCACAGATAAAGCGACTTTCCCCTCAGAAGGAACATTCTGTGCAGCGTTTAAAGAGCTTGAGGTAAAAATGAATAGATTTCATACAATTTGGTGTGTTTTTGAATGAATTAATGCATAATTTGGCCTACATGCTAAGTCTTTTTGGTTGCAAATACAGGTATGTGGTTTAATCTGTTCTCTGACTGTAGCATTGAGTCCAGATCTTTTTGGAATGCTATAACGGTGTCTCCTATAATGTGATACTCTGTTCAGATGTCCCACTTGTCTGTGTTCCCGGGTCTCAGGGGGATTCATCTGATGTTTTTCTTTCCCAGGGATTCACTGGAGAGAACGCGCCTCAAGTTCTCCCTCCATGGGGGAAAGGTCATGGCCCTCTGTCTCCAGGAGGGGGAGCAGGTGTGGGCCCTCAACATCAAGAGGGCTCTACTGAGCATGCTCCAGACCTCCCGCACAGCTTCCAAACAGGAATTACAAAAGGAGGTGAGGGTTGATGTGTTCTATGTTGTTCTGCGTAATATAGGCTCCATGCTGCAGCCTGAAGTCTTAAAACAAGTGCAGCATCTACTTCCTTAAGTCTGCCAATTACCACCTTCAATTCTGCTACATAACAATATTAGTGATTAATGATATTGAGCAATAATTGCTTGCACAGGGTGATTATTTGACTGTTCTCTGATGACTCTTTCTTAGACGGATGTTTATGGGACATGCAACACCCAGTACGAAAGGCGAGGACCTTTACTGCTGAAAAACAGGGATCTTAAACAGTGTCACCAGTCCAGGCTTGCAAATTTCTGGCCTCATTCAGTATCTTTAACTGAAGATACAGTAAGTTAACTTTAACTTTCTTCTTTCTGTTATTAAATGTATGCACATGTTTGTGTATATACTGAAAATACCAAAGTCATGAACCTTTCAGGCAAATGTATGAGTTTTCTGTCTGTTTTACCAACCTGGGCAAAGTTATTATATGATGAATAAAAATGTCCAAATGATTATTCTCTGATTAGAATATCTTTAGGCTAAGCATATTTAAATATTAAAGGTTAAATAGATGTATAAATTATTCAATATTTCTGTTGTTTTTTGTTACACTACACACCACAACATATAGGAGTTAGGATCACCTTTATCAATCTTTTGTCTTACTGTGAGCAAGGTGATATAATGCAACAGCATTATTTCTGACAAAAAAAGTTGAATTTTGTGTTCAATAAAAAAAAACTTTGGAACTCTGTATTATCCTACATCATAACACTACTTTTTGTTTATCCTTGGCAAAGGAATCAATATATGGAAACTATTTTAATAAGATTATAGTCTTTTTCCAAGAACTCAGAGTTTTAAAAAAGTCTTATCATCATCATTATTATTATTATTCACTCAAGTGTATCAGTGTTTTCTTACAACCCCAGTTCTGTTGGTATTTTACACTCTCAGATTGTTTGTTATACTCTTTGGTTGAGTCAAAGAAAAGTGGAGGAGAATGGATGAGGCCCTGCGTGTAATAATAATAATAATATTTTTATAATAATAATAATGTGTATTTATAACGCACTTTAAATTTAAAGCAAATCTCAAAGTTCTACAATTTAAGATAGGAGCATAAAGCAATACCCACTGATTAAAGACTGTCAAAGACTGTCCTTTATAGCCTGCTTTTACCAATCAGTCTTTCATTTGAATTGTAACGCTCTTATTGCGCTTTTATGCTGGAAATACTTTTGTATATTTTGCTAGTCATTGCAGTCGGAGCTGCGCTGCGTTCAGAGGCATGGCTCCACAGTGATGGAAGAGGTCAACTGTACCGAAACTGTTTCCATGACAACATGGTCCAGGACTTCAGGGCTGGTGAAGACTCAAACAGTGTCCGTCCTGCTCCTACTCAGGGCCCAACCAGGGACTCCTCCAGACACAGGTCTGGAACAATGTTTACACATTCATATACTTTTATCAACTATACTTTCTAACAAACATGGATTATGATGAAGTCTGCTTTCATTTCAGATTCTTTAGGACCTGGTGCGCTCACTGACCTTCAGTTTGAGGATGAGGGGACTACAGGGCCAGGGAGAACCAGATCAGCAACATTGCAGCAAGCCAGTCAAACTATCAGGATGTTGTGTAGCCTCAGCTCAGACCCACAACAGGTAGGCCTGAAGCAATTAAAAACATTCAATGCATGTGTTCTAGATGTACATATCAGTCAGGTGCTGACATACTTTTCAGCAAAATGAATCCCTTTCAGGTAGCCTTTACCCTGCCAGACCATACTCTGTCTTATTAGTGTTTCTGAATGATGTCTTCCCTTACTGTGGCTTTTCTGTATAAGCCAATCATGTCAATGTTTTCCACATAATGCAGGTCAATAAACCTAATCTGGCGACCTTAAATCATATTCTATTTACATGGTAAGTGTTTAAAAGCAGCTGTCAGAGCCAAAGCCTGACATACGCTGAGGGTAATTACTGCTTTGAGATCAGTTGATTGATGGTATAAAAATGTCTTCACAGTTCTGCAGGGAGCAATAATTCTTGATGAGCAGGATGAGTATTGAGAAAACGAAAAGGAAATGGTATTCATTTTTGGTAACTAAAATGTAGTCCATATGTGTTGGACGTTATGCCTTCAGGTATCTCAAGAATTCCTCCAACTAGTCTTCCAGCTGAGAGATTTAACGCTCCCTCAACTCAAGACGCTTTGGCAAGAAGCCTCTTTCAAATGCCGCAATGACTGGTCAGTGTTTCCCTTGTATTTTCTAATCGGGTATTTTCTGGCTTGTCATCAGTTCTTTAGCTCCACATGACTGTTCCTATTCACATTTCCACACTCAGCGTATAGTTAATGGACTATATTGTGGTTGGCTACCGTAGAATGGATTAAAGCAGAAAGCAATTTTGTTTATGGGTCATAATGAGAAAGATACACAGCTTCTGGTCAAGTCCACAAGTAAACAAAAGACTGTCTGTGTGGGACAGTGGAGCCAACTTAATCAGAAACTATGCTGAGACATATCCTTACAAGCAAGAGACTTAGTGCCTCGCATGTTTTCCCCATTACATAGAAAATCCATCTTTATCATAGTGGACATTTTGACTTGACAAACACAGGTGTTATTACAGTAGCAGCAAATATCCTCTGACACTGGTTGCTAAGCTAAGCTAAGCTAAGCTAAGTGGATGCTGTCTTAACCTTCAAATGTAGGCTATTGTAGGAAACAACTTTTTCAAGGTTATCTTTGTTTTGAAAAGTTTATATATTTAGAACTGACTTCACTATGACGTGCTGTCATTTACAGTGAACATGTTCGTCTTTCTTAAATTTGAGTGCCTTGCATTTCATTTTTTAACCCCATTTTATATTTTTTGAAAAGTGTAGAAACTCACAGCACAGGTCAACAACACTGATGTTGATTAACTGTTTGGACAGGCAGCCTTTGTTGGATGCATTACCAGCTTGTGGATCTGAGAACTGTATCATACTGCTAACTGACCTAATGAGGAACAAAGAGCTGGAGGAAGAGCATGCCCACACTTTTCTCACCACCATAGCACTCATCCCTCATCCATCACCACAGATCATCAACTCCATTAATGTAAGAACATCTGACAAATCTCACATCAAAGCTTTTGACTCCTAAAATACATTTATATTAGTAATTTCATACTTTAATACAATCTCATATCCTAAATATTGAGGTTAAGCAAATACTGTGTCTATGCTCTCTGTGTTAGGTTTTACTGGAGGTCTCCGAGCTGCGGTCCAAGGCTCTGTTATCTGGATCAGCTCTGGTTTATCAGCTGTGCCAAAAGTCTCAAACCTCCTGCAGTGAACTTCCTGAAGTGCAGACCTTTATACAAACACTTGAGGAAACACTGAAGGAGGGATGTGAAGGAGAACAACACATTCAAGATAAGGTGCATTCCCCACTTTATGTACTCACACTAAAAGCACTTTACAGAGTCTGCACATAACAGCACTGTAAGGAAGCCGTCATTTGGCCATTGTACTTACACATTGAATTTGTAATGGCGTAATATTGGCGTCCCAGTGTGTGGTTTTACATTGCATTACTGTGTTGCAAAAGTTTGCTTCACATACTCACACTCTCAGACATGCACACATACAGCTCTGATCTGCCCTGCCTTTTCCGATCAGGGGTGAAACAACTTTGCCCCACCACTCTCCCTTTGTGTGTCAGAGACGTAACAGGGGCGTAAGTATCCTGCCTTAAACTGGCAGTGTGTAAGAGCCAATGACAGACGTGATGATTCTATATAAATGTCTAAAGCATGGATCTTTTCAAACAATCTTACATAACGTATTGAATCATATTCTGTCTACCAACAGCTTTTTTATGCACTGAAATCAGTGGGAAATATCGGCCTGAATGATCCAGTCTTCATTCCTCTGATAAACTGCATCATGCTAAGCCACTCAGCTACACTGGAGCTAAGACTTACTGCCATCCAGGCCTTCAGACGTTTTCCTTGTTCTGCTGATGTAAGTTGATTCCTGAGTTAACATTAGTCAACAGTGAAATTAAATGCACCATTCTTTTTTACACGTTTTCTGTTGGTTCTGTAAAAGCAAAGCTAAGCATGTAGTAAACTCTCAATAGTTGACAGTGGGATAAAACAATTCAACAAGACACTGATCCAGTATCTGTTTATTGAATATAAACGAATGTTTATGCTTAGAGAACATCACTCAAATGTAAATATTAGCCTCCAAAGAAGAAGCAAACATAGTAAATGAGTTGTTAATTAGTTCATGATGAGTTGAGGTGAAGAGGTGAGTGGCAGTGGAGTATCAGTGACTGACAGCAGTTCCCCTTTTCTTTAGAGATCTGTGCTGTTGCAGCTGTACCGCTCCTCCCAAGAGGATCCCGAGGTCAGAATAGCTGCATACCAGCAGCTCCTGCGCTGCCCAGATCAGGATATGTTTGAAGTGGTGAAGATGATGCTGAGGAACGAGACTTCCAGCCAAGGTGCGATTGAAACCTCTACGGTTTTGTTGCCTCCCTTATCAATATCTTACAAAGAAAATGTTTGAAATGTGAGTCATATACTGGCCAAGAATGTATTTCTGCCATCATTGTTAGGTTAAAACTTTCAAATTGGAGCTTTTAAAGATATGTAATTCTTTAATTCTGAGTAGTAGTCTTGAGCGAGCACCTTGTAGTGTTGTTCCTCTATACACACTGATGACACATGTTGTTTTCCTAAATGTACCCAAATTGTTACTATCCCATGTTCACCCTCAATAAAGGGAACAATGAGATTTTTATTGACTTAAATTTAACTCTGTTAATAAGATTGATACGGTAAATCAACACATTTAAGTAAACTGCAGACACAGGGTTGACCAGTACAACATCAAAAATATATTTGCAATAAAAAAAGTTATTAGATGTGTTAAGATTATTTTCTCACAGAGTACAGGCAAAATGTGGTGTGCCCCAAGGCTATATTCTTGGGCTTCTTTAATTTCTCATTTATAAAAATGATTAACCAAGTGTGTCAGAGTAGATGCCCAAATAGATTATCTCATGATGTCAATGGTTTAAAGCAAACAAACACTTTTAATATTGCAAAATCAACTTATAGATACAATTCTATGTTTAATAGAGTTGAATTAATTGATAGTTTCTAAAGTTATTAAAAAAAGGATAGAAACCGATTTATTTTCTGGACTCACCTATCATACTCATCTTCTTGTGGTGTTTGTAACAATAAGCATTTTCTTTTTTGCTTCTCCAGTGGGCTCATATGTGTGGAGTCACCTGACTAATGTCCTGAGGAGCGAGGACCCTATGAAGCAGGCTCTGATCGAGTCACTGCCTGACGATATAATCAGCAGAGACTTTGAGGCTGAGTTTATGAAATACTCTTCATATTCAGACCACACTGTTTCATCAGGTAATGATAACATTTCATTTAAATTTAAATGAAGCAAAACAGCTATCAGGGGGAATTTAAATGTCCCATTTTAAAGAAATCACAAAAAAAAGAGATGAACCAAATGATTTGGAATACTTATGATTACATGAATTGAATAAGATGATGATCTATACTGTGATGATCACCTTTGTTTTCTGTTTTGTTGTATGTTTCAGGCATGGGGATTACAAATATAGAAACATCTTTGGTTTTCTCCCCCAAATCGTTTCTACCAAGATCTGCCACTGCAAACCTGACAGTTTATTTCCATGGTAGAGCCCACAACCTTCTGGAAGTGAGTTATTTTATTTGTATCTAATTTGATTCATTTCAAAGTCCTTCAAACTCATGTTGAATGCATGCATTGTGTCTCCTGTCTAAGATGGACTTTCATGTTGAAAATGCTGAGCCACTTTTAAAGAACATGTTCGGTCACGACACCTCTGGTGGAGAGTCTGCAGCTCAAAGTCAATCACAGTCCAAAGAGGCGAAGAGGACGAGAAGAAAAACAGACGATGGCCATGGAGGAGAAAAAGAAACGTGTTCATCCAGCACCAGCAGTTATCTGGCGCAGGCCAAGGCCATGGTGAGGTCATTGTTTCCGGACAGTCTTATTGATTATAGGGTTGTGTCTTGGGGGGTTTAATTAAGGCAGCAGGTTTAAGCTTAGCCATGTGTACTGTGGTACAACAGATGGGGATTAGTTTACTTTAAATTAAAATTTTAGCCTTGTGGGCAGTACTGTTATGTAAGCATCTACTGTACATGTACATGTTAAATATAGTAGTATGTATGTCAAATGTCATTCCTTGCCTGATTCCAATCTGGTTTAACTGTTGTAAGTGGTCATTTTTAAGACATATCATTATTTTAAATGTCTTTGTTGTTTACATGTTTAAAGATCGGCTAAAAGCCTTGACGGGAAACATTTGGGAAAATAGTGAATTACAAGTAAAAAAGGTTACATTGCTGTCTGTACCACATGCTTTTTTCTTTGTTCCAGCTGTTTGGCAGAAAAAGAACTGAGGAGAACAGACTGAAGTGTTGGCTTGGTGTGAAGGTGTTTGGCAATGAGCTCAGTGTTTTTACATGTGAAGATCTCTACAGTCAAATGAACCAGCTGTCTCTGAGCGCAGCAGGACTCGCTGTCAAACTCCTCAAGGTATGTTGAAGATAAATTGTTCTTACAAATGATTATTCACTGACATTCAGATGTTCATATACACTTCTGTTTTCAATCAGTCATCTCTATGTCCTGCAGGGTCAGGAGGTTCAGGTGAACCACAGAGCCGTGCTGATGACGGAGGAGCTGATTTTACCGTCTCTGTCTGGTCTCCCCATCAAACTTGGCATCAACATGACCTCCCTGCTTTCTCTGCGTTTGAAGGGCAACATCAACTACAGAGATGTGTCTCACTTCTCCCTGGCTGGATTCATCAAACCCAAGTGAGTACTTATTACCACATGTTACAGGGGCTTTAACTCGGGCTATGAGAGAGTGTAACTGGTGTCTCTGTCCTCAGTGCCCACGTGGGGCTGTCTGTCAGGATGGGGGTGGACGGGGCTCTGGGTCAGGCTGCGGTGAACTGGGTCTCTGATCTGAGGAGCTCCACCAGTTTGGATGGCAGCATTCAGCTGCAGGAGGGTCGAGATCTCAGAGTCACACTAAACACACCGGAGGACGTCATGGACATCATCTCTGTCAGGTAAATGTGAACATTTAAATACTATCTCTGAGGTGTTCTTTGTGAGTTTCAGCATCTTCACTAAAGATCATGTTGGCTTATCAACCTCAATATCATGCATATCAGCCGTTACCTCATTTGTCTACTTTTTAAACCATGTCATCCTGATTACACTTCGTCATGAAGACAAGTGATCTGACTTGAACTGAGCAACAAACGTATCACCTAAATCCAATGACATCATTTGAAATGTTGTTTGACAAAATAAAATAAAAAAACCCCAATGATGTAAAACGATCAATCTGTTTTACTATTCTTATTGAACTTTCTTATATATATCAAACTGTTTTTTGTGGGTTTGGAAATTATGCAACATATTTGAGTCTCATCATGCTTGGTTCATCATGTTGTTACAGTCAAAAATATTTTGTGGATTTCATTGAAGATGTTTTAGGATCATCCTATCAGTACCGTTTATATTAGTTAAAGAAATAAATAAGAAAAGAAAAGAGGCTCTTATTTGAGTTTTAGCATCGTTTCCTCTGTGTGTGTGTGTGTGTGTGTGTGTGTGTGTGTGTGTGTGTGTGTGTGTGTGTTGTGTTCACCAGCTCCAGAGTGTTTCAGCTCAGTGGAGACCACAGAGAGGAGATCAAGGGGCCAAAGAGTCGAGTCCAGAAGACCACCTGCACACCAAAGACATGTAAAGTGCTCACTCTTATACTAAAACGTTTAAACAGTTCTTCTCTACGTGTTTTACTGTCCCAAGTGCTGTTGGTTTTTACAATTATTCTTTCTATAATGATTATTTTCTTATATAACAGATAATCATATAACTCTACTGAAAACATTCACCTCAAATCCTGTTAAATGGTTTGATTGATATGCTGACTCTCTTTATTGTTCACATTCTAAATTCCTAATCAAACGCTGATCTCTCTCTGCTCACAGGGTCTAAGATGGTCGGCTGGCAGCTTTGCTCCAATACGTCTTACCCGTTACCTGCCACAGGTGTTTTTCTTCCTCCTCCAGGACCAGTCCACCTCTCCCTCAGGCTGCTGAAGCTGGACAGAGGACTCCATTACTACCTGCTGGAGGCTGCCTACTCAATGCTTCTTCAGGTCCAAAAAATAAGAATCATTTTTTTATCTGATCTTATTACCCATTGTGATATCTACATGGTGTGAGTGAAAATGTCTCATTAAACATAAAATTGTTCAAACATGTCTTTCAGAGGGGCAAGGGGCTCCCCAGAGAGGCGTCCCTCCGCCTCCTCCTGGCCACACCTCAGTCCTCCATCCCCAGAGACATGTCCCTGGATCTGACCTTTAACCCTCGACGACTGCTGCTGCGGATCACCCATCCTCTGAAAACCATCCTCATACAAGGTTGGTGACACAATCTGCAATCAACATTTGTCTGAGTTAGGTGCTGAAATGTGTTGTGTTTTTCAGGTCATCTTGAGCAAGAGAAGAAAATAAAGTCAGGAAAGCTGGAGCTGTTGATTGATGGTGTCCATTATTACATCACGGTAAGTTTTGAGATCTTTTTGTGCGACAGTTTCTCTTAAAGGTGATTTCTCATTCACATAAATGTTCATTAATTGGTCTTCTTTAGGGTTTGATCGACACTCAGACCCTCGTGTCAGAGCAGAGAACTCACTATCACTTTGAAGCAAAAATGGCCGCTGATGGACATCCCATGATCCTCTCTGCTAATGTCACTCGTGGACAGGGGAGAAAGACCAGTTTCTCAGCAAATGTGAAGAATGTGTTCAGAGAAACGGCTTCACTGTCAGGTATCCAAACAGACACACTTAAATAATAATCACTTTATTTATTGTAAATTGTAAATTTAATTCATTGACCAAACAATACAATTAAATTCATACATAAAATCTCAAATCTTGAATGAAAAGGAGCAGAAAGAAGAGTAATCTTATATAATCTTCCCCTCATTCATAAGACATTAATTAACATTAATTTATTCTTGTACTAACAAAGCACTCTTTAATATTAGATATGAAATTGTTGCTGTGTCATCATCAGTGGCTGTGGAGCGCAGGCGAGACAGCAGCAGCATGCAGCACTCTGTGGAGGCGGAGCTCCTGTTACCCGGTGTGGTCGGGACCAGGATGCTGGGACTGATGGAGCAGAAGGGCTCATTGTGGAGCTCCGCGCTCAGGCTCAAATACGGTCTGGGAGGTAAGTAATGGAAAAGCAAATATTCACAAAGGGAAATTCCCAAAATCCCCCTGTGAGATAGATGTTGCTATAAAAACGATGCCAGTGTTAAGAAATGGTCGCGCTTCCTGACTGTAAAGTGGGCGTGGTCTAATAGTAATGTTTCGCTTCAAATTCATGGTTTCAAATGTTAGTCCTTTTTGGAAAGAGATGGTTTCAGAAGAGAAGTTGGTAGCACTGATTGGTTCACACAAGAGATGGAAGACAGGTCAGTCAGTCAACATCTCACCCAAGAAAGGAGATCCCATTAATAAAAATAAATAATGCTATGATCAGCATGGACACTTTGCACCAATAGGAAGTGAAAACTCAAATGAGGAACACACTAACTTCTCTCAAAAAATCATCTATGCACTTGTAAGCTGTTTCTTTTTAATTTGTGTTTTTTGTGTGAAACCCCAGAAAGTGTTGTTTCATGAATAAATGAGTCCACATTGTTTATGTTGAGTGCATCTTTGCTATATCACATAGAGCCACCATTTAGCCAAATCTGTCCATCTAAAGAGAGGAATATGTAGCTTGTTTTTAATTTCCCGAAATCAGTTTCAGTACCTTTGACCCTTTGTACAGGTGATGCCCGACATCTGCGCCAGGACTGCTACACATCTCAGAGACTGAGGCGTGAGAGGGACGCTAATCTGACGTACATCATGAGAGCAGATCATGAATTCTACTGCTCCAACACAGCTCCCATCAACCACAAGGTGATAGGCGATAGATTCATCGTCCTTGCATGCTTATGCAGTTAGTTTCTAACTTTTGAGATTGATTTATTCCACGTTTGGTGAAACAGACTACTGATCATTAGAGGGTTTCTCTTGTGGTTTCTCTTTTCGGTGTGTCCACAGATCCACCTCAGGCATGAGGAGAGCGCTAGCCACATTAAATCAGCTCTGGACGTGAGCTATGGCAAACACTGGGACGAGATCAACAACAAACGCACCCTTCTTCTGAGCCAGTCCTTCAAAAATCAATCCACACCAAATCACACCAGCTACACATTGGAGGTAAACAGACCTGCAGGTGTCATCATCTGTTTTTCTGGGGCTATTTTTGTATTTACACTGAGCATTTTCTTTGTCTCATTTAATTTCAGTTTAGTCTCCAAGTGCCGGAGAAGAATTTAAACTACCGCACACAGCTTCTGCACTCTCACCTGAGACAGCTCGGGTCTGAGAGCAGCACTCACCTCAAAGTCAACTACAACAACCTGATGCCGCTGGTGGCTGGATTACACTGGAAAAGTCCTCCACAAGACACCGTGCAGAAAAAATGGGAAGGTAAAATTAGCGTTAATGCCTTTTTCCTCAATTTGCATCAATCATCCAAATTTAAAGTGAAGTCCACACCTGCAGTCTCTCTCTTAATATTGACCAGGCACATTAAACATGGACACCCCGTGGCTTTACATCTACACCTCGCACAAACTGAGCCAGCTGCAGCGCCACTCGCTCCAGCTCTCGTCCGAACTGACAGCCAGCAAGTGGCTGACCGTCCGTAACCTCCTGCTGGAGGTTTTCTACCGGGACAGAGGCAGGGAGAAGGAGGCCCGTCTGCAGCTCTACACACCAGCTGTCACCTACATCAGAGTAAGGAGAGAAGAGACTCCTTTTTTTATATTCTCATTATAGCTTTCTTGTATTTTCATCAAAATTAAGGTTTTATTGCCTTATAAACAACTTCCATTTAAACAACGGATTGAAGACCTCATTTGACACTTTGGAAAATCTTCCACATAAGAGTTGGCTGTGACACTCATGCGACATGCCAACCTTTTTTTTTCAACCAAGACATTTTTATTTCATAATGTATTTTGTAAAGTTTAAAGTTTTTTTTATCAGTGTCCGAGCAACAAAAATGTATTTTTGTCACAGGTTTGATTTATTTTTATATGGTTATTGCTTAGTAAGTAGATTCAATTTGATCAATAAATGGTGCATCAATATAATAAGAAAGGCCTCTGTTAATTAATACGTTTTTAAAAGGGGAAGAGGATAATTTGTCATTTCTGTAATACCTGTAATGTTTTCCTTTTTGTATGACTCAAAATATCTTTATAAAGAACTTGTTAACGTGTGCATGCCTTCTCCTCCTCTACCTAATCTGTCTCTCTCCAGGCAGGAGGGTGGGGGTTGGTGGGGAAGCGGACTGTGAAGGCCTTCGGATCCTTCAGCTCTTTATGGACTCCTCCCCTGAGAGGAGACATCTCTCTGGAGGCCTCTAAACTCAGCCACACCCTGCAGATTGCCTCCACCTACGGCAAGCACAACGTGAGCCTTGTAGCGGCCCTGAACACTGCAGATAAGGTGGGAGGCAACCCTGTGCCGTATCTGTGAAAATCACCTTTGTCACACAGTCGCCATTTTCCTCTGATGTTACACTCAGAGGACGAGTTCAAATGCTGTCATAATGTTGGACTGTTGTCATCCAGATTTTAAGTCCGATAAACGTATAGTGCCTGAAAATGTTCATTATAAACATTATATTATTGTTATTATTTGACCAATTCTCAATAAATGAACAAGTGAACTAACAATAAATAGGGAAAATCCAGGTGGAAATCTTGGAATTTTTAAATTAAACTAAAGTACTTTTAAAAGTAAATTAAACTATTTGATAAACCATAAGCTACCTGCCAGAGTCTGCGCAGTGGAGTTCAGTTGTTGGAGCTGAAATATTGACGTCCGAGCTCTTGCACAAACCAAAACACACATTTAAGTTTTTCCAAAAAAAAAAGGAAAAGATCCCTGTGGTCGGTACAGTCCACAACAGAACAGATTCTCTCTCCAGTTCCAAACAAACAAGCAGTTATAGAAAGTTCAACGACTCTTGTGTCAGTGTTCATTTGGGTTTCCTCTCACCATTTCTCCTTTACTCTGCTAATCTGATAAAAACTCTGCAGAGGACACATTTCCCCACAGAGTTGTCAATCATGGCGTTATGCCACTTTTCATAAAATCAAATAATTGATTAAAACTAAACTTCCCAGAAAAAAATAACACTTGAACATAAATCAGCATTTTAAGAACTATCTTTGATAGGAACATGTATGAATAAAAACAGGTGGGCTTTATGACATACTGCAGCCAGTCACAAGGGGGCTCTTTAGATGTTTTGCCTTTGCTTTAGGGCAGCTGTAATGTCATCTTTCTGTAAAAATTAACATTATGGGGGAAAGCTTTCTCATATTATACAAAACTGCATCACAGTGACATTAGCTATGAGCTAACAGTTTTAACCCAGAAAGTAGCTGGATGCTAACTTTAGCTCTTATCTGACCCCAGCTAATGGGTAACCTTTATGTTGTTTTATCTTAAAATATGACCACATTTCTTTCCAGGTTTTCACCGTTCATTGTCTGTTAAATTCAATCTGGAAGGGTTGAGTTGATAATGCGTGGCAAATTCTTTATGACTTAAGACCTAGCTTAGACCTTAGCTTCTCACAGCATGACATCACAGCAAAATGGCCGCCATGTGAAAGTGGTCAATGGATGGTTAGGTTTAATTTTGTGTTGCTTGTCTTATTTTGTGATGTTATAATAATATTTTTTTGCTCTACTTACACATTTTAGAATTTGAAAAAGAGACAAGCACTTCTGAAGATGACCTTCTCACAGCCTAAAAGTGCTCCCACAGAGCTGGAGTTTGAAGGAGTCGTAGAGGAGCTGAGGAAAGACAAGAAGATGTACCAGAAAACAGCAATGCTCTATCTCAGGTCTGTGCCTCCATCTTAAATCAATCTGTTATTGTATTATATCTTTCTGGTTTTCACGGCAGCAGAGGTTTGCTAACTTCAATAGCACCACCATATTGCACAGACAGCCCTTCCAGACGTTTCTTCAGACTCTGCTCCTGCGGGAGACTTTCACTGTCGACCTTCTCAAAGGCCTCTACATCCTGGAGTCGAAAGCTGGTTTTCTAAGCATCAGAGAGGTCATCCACACCCTCACCATCGGCTACCGAAAACCAAGCCCTTTTGTGAGTGTAGAGCAAAAAAATTAACAACTCAGCGAATAAAACTTGGAAAAGAGAGTGTGGGAGTATTTCATACCTAGGTTTTTTTTCCACGGCTCTCCTCTTGTTTAGGTTTGTTCTGCACTCGTTCATCCCTTCAGCTCGGACGTTATTCCCTCAGACTCAGAAATGTGTGTTACCGTATCCAACAATCAGGTACACTGACTGCCTTTAAAACATGAAACCTATTAACTCTAAGTTTCTGTGATGTTAATGAAAAACTTTTGCATGGAACATTGAAATTATGTAAAATATAGATGTATTTACAGATTTAAGAAATAAAATTGCCTATGCTTAGAATGTATGACATGATGCCCATCGCTGCATGAACTCCTAACACTAGCTTCTGCTAAATGCAGACATTTTTTAATTCTTCAGCCTCTGATTAAAGCACAATTATTGTCATGTACCAAGAATAGTCCATTTATGTTTTTGTAATGGGTGATTTGGCTTTTTTAGTTTCCCAATGCTAGTATCTGCAGTTCGAATTGACACTACAGTATACACTTTAGTATGGTGCATGAAGGTTTATGCTTATCTAAATCAAGGGACATTTTTAAAATTTGCAGTCTCCTTTTCAGACCCATAAAGATGTACAAGGAAAGTTACGGGTCGGCAGCAAGGAGAGACTGACTTTCTTTGGACAAGTTCGGCTGAACTCTCTGCACTCTTGTCACCATATGATTCAAGTCAGAGGAAACTACACCCATCAGCTCCAGGTAAACAACCATCTCACTGAATAAAACATAATTTCATTGATCAAACCTTTTCCAAATGCATTCGTCTTTTCATGTTTTTGTGCAAAGTGCTGATACCAGTAAATGTACGCATTGGTGATTTCATTCAGCATGTGTAATGAGGGATGAATGTTTACCTCCAACAGTGTAGAGAACAGTTTACAGTAGATAGGCTGAAGTTATGACCGGTTCCCTGTTATTGCTGTTACAGCTGCAGATCCCCTCCTCTGCTATAGTGGAGGGAAATGTATGCTGGGACCCCAAAAGCAACACTGACTTTAATTATCAGGCTGGAGGGAAACTGAGAATTGAGCGACAGCAGTGCAAAGTGAGTACAACCACCTCAGTATTTAGTTGTTGCTTGTTTTTCAGCAGTTTTACTAAAGAATTTGTGATTTTTTTTTTCCAGCTATCTGTACAGCTGAATGGGACGTCAGGGAGAATTAATCTTTATTCTTCGTTGAGTCATCCCTTCAAATCAAAGATTCCTAAAACTTTAGAGGTGGGTTTTTGTCCTCAAGGTTCCTTAAATGTTCTCATTTAAAAACAAAAATTCAGGATGTTGAACATTTTGGCAATTACAAAGTTCTCTGTCATGTATTGTCTGAGCTATCTAATCACTTTGCTGTTACACTTAGGTAAAGGCAGCTGCAGATATTTCCACAGTGGCTGGCAGAGGAAGCAGCTCCGTTAACGTAAGAGCTGATGGGAAGGAGAGGGTGAAGCTGGATGCCAGGATGTCCCACTCCCTCCATCGTGGAGACAGAGCTGTGGGACTAAGGCTCAACATATCCCAGAGTCTGCTGCCTACTACCACAGACCTGCAAGTAAACATGGCCGCCAACATGTCCTCAGACAGGTGTGTCCTCCCATCAGGTTTCTTTCAGTAAAAGCTTTTCAACTTGCTTACAGGTCTCTTTATTCATTTTCGACACGCTGCCATTAACATGCACTCTAGTTAGCATTTCTCATAAACTGTGAACACTCAAAATAGTCCCCTGACAAAACAAGTAGGCAATACAATCCTATTGTTACACGTCAGTCGATGTTACATCTGACAATGGCAATAAACTCTTGTCCCCTCCAGTGTGTCTCTACATGGCTCCTTTACACAGGGGCATGACGCGCTGTTGGCTCAGATCAAAGGGTCTCTAAAAAATACCCGGGGTCTTCAGCTGGCTGTGTCTGGGGACCTGAGGCACACCATGGCCAACCTTGTTATTTTGCCCCCTGTCCTGGGGTTGGATGGGGCGCTGGGACAGTCTGACACCCTTATTGAAGGTAGGGGTTCAATCGAAAATAAACATTAAAATAATTTAACATTACACCATGTTTTGTGTCATTTAGTTGGAACAGAGGCAGGCCAGAGTACTTCATAATTTGACTTATTATTGTTGTAGGACAGCTGAGAGTCCGAGTGATGGATGCTTTGTACAGCGTGGAGGTAAAACATCAGGAGGATACCGAAGATTCTTTGAACAGCGAAGAGAAAGAGGGAACGACAGGATATAAAGTTCACATGTCTAATGGTTCGCTGTGTGCTTGGTTTGGGGCGGAGCATTTGTGTTTGAATTTAAGCCGCCAACTGGGAGATCAAGGGAGAGGTGCGGTATACGCAAAGCTGTTTCACTCCTTCAACCTGCTCAATGCCTCAGGTACAGTAATCTTTACTTTATTTTTTACAATATTTTTTTATGAATTTTACATGATATGCATTGTAATCACTCAAAGTCCCTCAATCTTGTTGTCTTCTGGATACAGGTGTACCTGCCATCAGTAGTGCCCAGGGAAGGTGGGTCAAAGCTAGTGGTCAACTGTCACTACTGGCAGAGCTGCAGGCTGGACCTGAACATCTAAAAGCTGAATTTAATGGAAGAAAGACAGAACAGGCTGTCCCAAGATGGGAGTACTACTCCAAAGTGCAGCATCAATTTAAAGCTCTAATGAAAAGAGGCTTATCAAGCTCCATGGAAGCCAAGGCACATTATCAGGTCTAGATCTGGCGTCTTTTTTCAACCTCTTGCAAGTTAAAAAAAAAGTTATATGCATGAATGTGATGTTATTTAGGATTGTGCACTGCGATATTTGTATTTCATATATGTTTATGTTTTTTTTGTCTAATGGGAAGTTGGAAACAGATGGACTGGAAACAGGCTTGATCCTTCACATGGAAGATGAGAGAATTGCTGAGGTCCTTTTTAATGTTGGATCAAAAAACAGGACTGCTATCTTGGCAATGTCTCTGTGGCAACAGATGAATCTGCTCCAAGGATTCATGCCCAACTCTTTACAGGTACATTTATTTTTACACATTGTAGGCATATACAAAATGTGGACTTCAGCTGTTTAGAATTAAATTGGCCCAAGCATTGATCCCTGAGGGTCACCACACTTAACTATTCAAATTGCATGAACATTACTTGTACCCTGTATGTTGGACCTAAAATTATGACATTTACCTATTAGTATACCATCATGTTGAAGTCTTGTGAACACTTAGTGGTCAGTTTACAACTAGACTCCTACATCACTGTTAAGCAGATCTGTAAAGCTGTGTGGAACCAATAAGGCTTTGATAAAAAAAATATTTCTACTTGAAATAGAGTTAAAAAGAAAATTCAATTTAAAGAGGACCCAAGGTCTGAACACCACAATTAAGTTGGTACTTTTCCATATTGAAACAACAGTATTTGTACCCTGCATGTAGACCCTAAAACAGTTAAAGGAATAAATAGCCATTTTTGCAAGTACAGCTTCTTTGTCAACTTCAAAGGTTATGGTATTTTGCTACCTTTGGACAGAGCCAGGTACCGTGTTCCCCCGACTCCAGACTGTGTAGGATGGAATTTGCTAATGTCAACAAAGAGAATATACATATTGCTTAAATGACAAGATATTCCTACAAAGAAGTTAACCCCCTCTTTCTTCACATCCATAAGAAAGCCATAATCAGTAGTATTAAATGGAGCTCAAAAGACAACTGAAAACTGTATCAATGTTAAATACCTTGTTTCTTATTATTCACTCAGATAAGCATGTTGGTTTGCTACACTTTTTTAATGTCGCTGGTCTAAAGTTCAGTGATTCCTCAGGAATTCTTCCATCACCCCTTTAGTTTCTTATTTCAAAACAAACTTTGCTAACAGTGGGGATTGTTTTTACAGATGAACTGCACAGGGGACGCCACTGCAGACCGACTCTCAGCCCAGTGCTATGGAAATGTGGCAGGTCGCCCTGTGGGGGTAAGAGTCTTTCGCTCCTATAGACCACACAGCAGGCTTTGCTATGGTCTGTCACTCACTCACTTTGTCCTCAGTGCTCAAGCTAAAGGTTGTTACAGTCCCAATGGCCAAAAGGAGTTCAAAGCTAAGCTCACACATTCTTCCCAGCTGCTGCTGAAGAATCTGGCTGTTCCAACTAAATCTAGTCTCAGGCTACTTCTACGGCCTGGTCCTCAGAGGTGGGCCCTTGGAGTTGAAACTGTTTTTGGCTCTTGGAAAATGGACTTGAATGTTGGACTGCGGCTTGAGAGGCCTGGCCTATATGGCTGGCATGGGCTGCTTGAGTTTGCGACCCAGAATTCTGTATACAAGGCAGAGGTGACGGGTCGGATGAGGCTGGAAAGTTGGTGTAATATCTGGGCAGATGTAAGTGTAGCATGGGACTCTATCACCTCAAGGCTGTTGGTTTCTGCTAGATGTACAGGGCTGGGGAAGCTGATGTGGGTGCAGGTTGAGAGAGTTGAGCGTGGTATATTACAAAAGACGAATCTAACAATTCATGGACAAACTGGGAAAGATGGACTCAAATGTTCTTTGGGTTTACAAAAAGGGCATGACTCATTTCAGTGCCTCTGTTCTGTAACTCTAACAGACAGAGAAGCTGAAGTCGACTGGACTCTTCAGCATAACTGGAACTCTTTGTTCTCCATCATACCAAACAGAGTACACCTTGAAGGAAGAAGTCAGTTCAGTGATACATCACTCTCTGGTAGTGCACAATTCTTATTCAACACCAGCTCTGCCCAGATCAACATGACTGACGCCTGGGAGCCATCCAACTCTCTGAGACTCACTGTTGCTCTACCAGAGGAGCTAGCTGTTAGCGTGTCGACTGCGACTGGTCAAGCCAAATTGAAAATGGAAAGGGATATGCGTCTCCTTGGAAATCGACACAGGGGAGGAGAAACCAGGAGGACCTGCTGGAATTTGTTTGTCCATCAGCAAGGTGTCTTATTGAAGGTTAGAGAGGAAACAAGGTATCAAGAAAACTTGTTTCTCAACAGAGGGAAAGCAAAAGAAACATCTTCCTCTTGGAGATGACTCTTGTCTTTCCACCAAAGCATAAATTGCATTGATAACACCAATACTGTATGAAAAAGTATGAGCAATACCATGGTTGAAAAAATAAATAATAATGCAATTCCCCTTAGATTCATAATGGGTTTAGCTTCAAAGATGGCATGGCTTTTAAGATTCAAAGTCGTTCTGTAGGTATATGGAACTGCTTTGTATTAAGTCCTGGACAGGAGGGATTTTATTAACTTCGATAAATTTTCAAAGGGTTCAAATCTGACCTGTGATTCCTTTCTCGCATGTCGTTCCTCACGCTTTCTCTCCCCGGTTTTTCTCTAAAATAAAGGCATAAAAATGCCAAAAATAAATCTTTGATTCAGAAGGATTTTCTTGGACACCGAGATCACTTAGAATGACTTTACATTAATCTAACAATACAATAAAGACTTGTATTTATTTTTAATCATAATTTAACTACAACAAATATAAACTGTGCATGCATATTAGCATCTTCTCTGAGCGAATGTTAGCATGTTGAAGTTAGCATGTGACTCTGAGCGCTGCTGGGCAAAAGTATGGCCTCACAAAGCTTTAAGAACATCTGTATACTAGTGCTTCAATTCAAACACATCGTCTTTAACCCTTGTTTCCTTATTTTATTGTCTGCTGGACATATCTCTGAACTACGAACTTAGAATTTAATCAAACCCTGTTAAATTTATGGCACTGTAATGCTGAGGAAATGGGCATCTACAAACGTAGAGCGGGGAAACGTTTTTTTGTCCTTCAACATTAGACTTGTTTTGGTTTTGTGTGGAGGTAAAGCTACATGTAGCCCTAAGTTTATTTCTTATTCATTGGTGGAAGGGAAATATTTTCACATATTTTACTTTCCTTTTCCATTTTTTTCTCTGCAGAATCTTCTGCCATCGCAGTCCTCAGTTAACATCTCCATCACCCGTTCTGGATGTTCAACAAATCTCAGCACTGTTCTCCATGCTGAGGGCGAACAGAAAGGCAACCTCAGCCTGCATTTAACTTGTCACCCAAACCTCAGTCTGAAAGCAACAGTACAGCACTCTATAGAGGCGATACACATGCTGGGATTACCCTCGCGTGGAGGATTAATCCTGAATGTTTCGGCTACACATGTGCCTGGTGTGGAGGTTGGTCTGGAGCTGGGACAATGTTATTTAAGGGGGAAATTGGGGAAAACCCAGAAATCCCTAAGAGAGGAGGAGGAGTCTTCCTACACTGCAAATGTGACCAACTACTGTCCTGCTCTACAGGTAACAAAACATCAGTTGTCTTAAACTGCTTGTGAAACCTGAAAAAAATGACATGTTTAAGTTGAAAACATTACCCACCTCTTACTGTGACAGCACATTGTCCTTTCTTTCATCACAGTTGGAAGAGCTTTACTTTTGCACACACTTCATCCGTGTCCATGTTAACACAGCTTCCTTTGAAGCACAGTCGTCCAGCCTGTTGGAGAGTAAAGCTACAGATCATTTACCATGGAAGCAGAGCAGAAAAACAGGAAGTTACAGCTGCGAGACTAGAGTCCTATCAGCCCTGATTTACATGATTGCTTTATAGAGAGTCATAGAGAGAAAACCTGCAGCATTTTATCAACTTTTCCACCTCTTCTAATTGTAGCCAACCACACATTTCAGCAGATTGACTTACCAGCATCTTCATCATTGACCCTGGTTTGATATGTTGGCTGATTTACCTTTTAACCGTTAGATCTCAGAAAGTAAGTAAATGGCGTTTTTATCTGATGTTCTTTTATCTTCTACTGGCCCTCAATGTCATTACAATGGTAGACACATAATCAAGTTTGCAGATGACTTGGTAGTTGTGTCCTTACATGGTGACCACGATTCTGACCATGGTGCAGTAGCGGCTGATTTCACTGAGTGATGCAAATGCTGCTCTTTAGAAATCAATGTATCTAAATACAAGGAGATGATCATTGATTCTAGGAGGAAGCCTTTACCTATTACCCCCATTGAGGTGGTGAATCAGCTAAAATACTTGACGATGTGTAAAATTGCTGGCTCTAGTTTTGCCCTTTTACACAAAGTCAGAGCTACAAAAAAGCACAGGCTATACAGTACTTGAGGACTGCATTCACCCCGTTTTATACAGAGTACAAGCTGCTGCCATCTGGTTGCAGATATACTTTGCCTAGGTGCAGGACTAATAGATAAAGAAAATCATTTGTTTAATTTGTGTATTACATTGTTAATTGTGTATATTTCAGATTCACTGCTGGCTTTAGAACAAATCGGGATAATAAAGTTTAGCTTGAACTTGACCTACTCAACCTATGTCTTCACACAGGATTCAGTCCTCCCAGTGTCTTCGTCTCTTCAGGGCCGCCTGTCAGTCGCCCCCTGCCAGCTCTCCTTGACCTCCTCCCTGAGGGCGGACAACCAGGACCTGTCCCTGCAGCTGAGTCAGTCCTGCAGGTCTCCACACCTCTCTGGGACCCTTACACACTCCTTCCTTGCACTGACGAGCTACAGTGTTCCTCCAATAATCACTATAGAGGCCTCCGCTCCTGGGAGCCCTGAGCAGGCAGGGTCGCTGTTCATTAAAGCGGGGACATGTTTCATCAGAGCCAATAGAATCATAGAGGCTGAAGGAAGGACACAGTGGCTCTGGGCGCTCGAGTCAACATGCCCAATGTTGCAGGTACAATGGGTCTCTGTCAGCTTTCACATGACTAATAATTACATTTTTATATTCTAAAGATGTTATTAAATGTGTAAGAAAGACACTACACTAGAAACATGTACATCAATAAAGACCAATATAGGCTCGTTTAACAGAGCTGTTGTACATTATGAAAGTTAAATAAGTAATTTTCCAGCTAAGACAAATCTAATGAACTTTATTACGGTTGTTTCAGTAAATGACTAAATGTGGGTAAATCAAATATTCTATGTTGTATTACCATTAATTCTGAATGTAATGACAGATGTTCAAACATGATACAGTTCCTTCATGAATCCTATAGCTCATATGTTGTATTATATTTCTTTATATTTAATTCTTTACTATATACTGTATCTTGTGCTATTCACTTGCCTTCTATTTCATACTACTTCTATGTTCTTTGCCTTTTATACCAAAACTACCAAAACACCTCATTCTGATTAAAACAAACAAATCCCTTTCCTGAAAAAGCTCAACACCCACACTCATAAATGATCCACCCCTTGCTCCAAAACAGAGACAGTTTATTTCATTTGCCTTCACAACATTTATAGGAGACAAAAAATAAACCGTTATCCTTGTGCTCTTCTGCTAATCGTAGCTTACGTAATTTCTCGTACTCTCATTTGAACTGAAGCTGCTGCTGTATAGTCTATAGTAAGTCATTTTGGCTACATTGTTGCGTTTTCAGACTCTTATTTTCTAAAGACAAACATTTGTGGTATCACACAGGATTTCATTTGGATTATTTCATGTGTGGATTATATCTATGGCTTGTTTCTCCAACACACTCAATTGCATATTTTCCTCAGACCAACACTGGACATGTGTTTCCCTGTTTTAGAAACCAATCAATCAAAATGTGTTTTTAAATCGATCATTAATAATCATTCCCTGAACCACATGAACACCTAAACCTAAACCTCCCTCACCCCACAAGTGAAGCAACAATACAACATTCTACAAATAACATTTTTTCCAAAAGGGGTTAGAACTAAATCTTTTTTGATTTTTTTTTAGTGTTTTAAAAATGGATCCTACAATGCCTTGGTGTTCAAAAGTTTTACTTTCAGGGGTGCCGGTAGCCTAGTGGTTGGTGGGCACGCCCAATATACGGTGGCTGTAGTCCTCCAAGCGAGTGGCAGGATTTTGAATCTTACCTGTGGCTCCTTTACCACATGTCATTCCCCCCTCTCTCTCTTTCTCCTTGATTTCTGACTCTCTCCACGGTCCTATCTCTAATAGGCTAATCTGAATGGCTCAGTGTGGCAGGACCCTCAAGGGATCTGGACTGTCTTCGTGGACACCCATATGGAGGGCAAAAGGGGTTTCCTGAGGCTGAATGCAAACACCTGGCCAGACCTGAGTGTGGAGGGCGAGCTCAGTCACAACCATCCTTCTCTTAGGAATGTACCTCAGCTCGGCCGAGTGAGAGTCAGCTGCAGGAATAAAGAAAACCGTTACGACGGTGAAGCCTTCATTCAGATGGACGAGTGTTCTTTAGGAGTCAGAGGAGGTGGGATGTCACAAGCTGGCCTGCAGGGGTCGCTGGTGTATCACAACAACTGCTCAGTGATTCAGGTGGAGAAAACACACAGCTGATAGTTACGTCTCAGCTATCAAATGAATCATTGCTTTACTATGTTGCTTTGCGATGCTGTTTGTAGGAGTTGGGTAGTCCTGACAGGGTGCGATCCTCCGGGTTGTTGGTCGTTTCCCCAACTGGTGCTGAATCTCAGGTCTCCATGGTGATAGATGACAAAGAGTTACAGGCATCTGCTTCTCTCAAGAAAACTGAGGTGTGGGAATACAATACACATTTTAATACATTTTACACAGAGTGAGCCTCGATATAGATAGATGTGATTAATCATTATAAAAATATTATTTTTCTTTTTTTTTTAGGATAAAAATGAAGCTTTGCTGAATCTGAACCACTCTGTGCCCCTGCTGAAGAGGCTGGGACTCCCTGTTAGTGCGACAGTGACAATGAACTCTGGGAGTCATGACAATGGCTCCTATTATTATTTGTTACACAGCAGTGCAGGGAATCAAAAGGTAGGATGCAGTATTCGCCCTCTATGAAACCTTTTATCTTTGTGTTTTAATGTGACGGTCATAAAGGAGGGTTGTTATACACATGACACACATCATGCAGGTGCAGGGCAATCAGAAAACAGCAGCAAGGAAAGAAGACAAGCCAGCAGTGTAAAGATATAAAACTCTCTCTCTCTTAAGAGAAAGAGGGTGTTAAAGTCACCATGTCGTTCAAATAATCTGTGTGCTACTCTGCTCTTACAGTAGGATCCAGATGTAGGAGGGCTCTCAGTAATTGTATGTAGTTTTAATGTCCTATAAAACAGCTGCCGCCGCTGATACAGGTAACACTCTGAATGTTTTACAGGTAACCCAAGAGATGACAGTGTTTAAAACGTCTGAGACAATCAGTGTGAAGAGTCGTTTTATGCACACAGTGAACTATCTGAAGAAAATGGGAGTCCCTGCAAACAACAGCATCCAGGTAAGAGAGTTGCATGGATTAAACCAATAAAATATTGACATAATGTATGTAAGTTCTCTCAGGTCTCACAGTGACCATGTGTGCAGGTAGAGTCTGGTTCTGCTGAAGGGAAGGCCTTCACCTTACACTCTCAGCTTGGAGGTCGGCAGGCAGGAATGAGACTGACGATGAAAAGTCTCCCATTGACCAAAGAGATGAGAGGCAACATGTGGCACAGCTGGTCGTGGCTACAGGACAGAGGACTTCCACTTAATATAGAGGTAACACGGTATTTTCATCATTTGTTTGACATTATTTTGTATTTTGAAACGGTATGCAATAAAAAAAACATCACCTTGTTTAATTTTCTTCTCTCAGGGCCTTTGTTTTATCCAGGGAGTCCCATCTCAGCTTCGCTCTCGGGCTCAGCTCTCTGTGGACGGCCACAAGCTGCTCGTCTCTGGTTTGAATGTCAGTGTGGCTGATGGACGTCTGGCTGTGCTGCTCTCCTACTCTCCTCCATCCTCTAATCACACAGAAACACAATACAGGCTGGAAACTACTCTGACTGCACAGTTCAAAGGTCATTGTATTTAAAGCTGGGCGTTATATGGAAACCTCTTTTACTATATCCTGAGGTTGGGGATTTTAAAACATTGTTGCACCCGCACCCTTTTTTTAAGAACATTTTGAAGGAACAGGATCCTTTTGTGATATCTAATTTTTGAGTTAATTTGCAGGCTTTAAGAGTGCATGTAACTCTTCATTTATATTTTATTTGACATGATCCTTCTTTTGTTCTTTAAAATTGGTTTTGCCAGTAATGCTTACCAGTAGACTGACCAGCAGGTTTCCCCGCAAACTCGACCATTTTAAATTCCAGAAAGCACTCTGCTTCTCGCTCCTTTGAACCATTCATAACACCCGATGGGTACATGGTGTTGTTTTAAGTATTCAGTTCGTCTCTGTCAAAAAAAAAAAGAAGGTCAAGAAAATCACAATGTAGAGAAACATTTTACAGGTGGGATGAAAACAAATTGGACCTGGAGGAGGAACCAACCGTACATTGAAAGTAAAACAGCTGCGTACGCTGAATAAATAAAAGAGTTAAGACAAAAAAGGTTGACCAGCAAACGAGAGCCTTCATACACTTTCACAAACCTCATAAACAGAAAGCTGGGCTCTTTTTATAGAACTTGCCTGAGATATTTTGAAGATGAGGAATAAGTACATACTGAATATTAAAGGCTGATCTAGATGATTGTGTGTACATAACATAAAAACTTTCTGAGACTGCTTCTGAAGAAATGACAAACGTGATAGACACAAAATATTTGGTACGAGAACAGAGACTGAGAACTGGATACAAAAAGATGTTGAAATAAATCAACTTTTAAAGAAACAACCGTAAAGTACAATCGTGAGTTGATTTATACCGTTGATGTTTAAAAACTCCAAAGTTTAAAATAATGTAACACTATGAGCTCTTCAGCAATTTATTTAGTTAAAAAAATAGAATCACTTTGTCTGACACTGTTGAAATAATGTAATTTTCTACCAAGTATCATGACTTTAACCATAGTGTGCTATGGTCCTCTCTTCAGGTCCTCTGCGGAGCGCCTCACTTGACATTCACAGGAACAACTGGAGAGTCCTAGCTGTGGGAGATGTAGGAGGCTGGGGGGCTCATGTAGGGTCCAAGGAGGCCAGAGTCACACTGAGACACACCATGCAGGGAGAGACTAGACCCACCTTACAGGTGAGAATGAAACATGCCAAACATTTCTGCATTTTTTTTGTCCCCTGTGCTAACTGTCTCTGTGTCTGTGGATGCAGGTGGAGGCCTGGGGCAGACTGACTGAGTCCCAGCTGAGGTGCTCCATCGCTGTCAACCCTGAACGCAGCTCCTCCCTTGCACTCATCATCCAGGGACACCATGTTTCTCATAGGTACTGTAAAAACAAATGCATACAGCATACAGGAACCAAGTCTGATCTCCTCAAATCACACAAACACACACGCACGCACGCACACACACACGCACGCATGCACACACACATCCTGTAAGTGACAGACGTTCTTTTGTCCAGCAAGGAGCTGATGATGAAGATGGTCCAGACTCTTCCCATGATGTTGGTTTACCTGCCGTCTCAGCTCAATGTCCGCTCTCAGGTGGGTTCTTCACCGTTTTTCAAAGGCATTTGACCCCGGGCCTGACAAAGATTGTAATGAGAAAATGTTTTCTGCGGGCATGACGTCAATTTTGATGAATAAATGCTGACAAAGTATGTTGATGAAAAGATACATGGTTTCTTTTGCACACCTTGTAGATCCCTCGGTTGTTGTATTTTGTAACTCAGTTATTATTACATCTGTAGAGTATATGCATCATTTTTACAGTGGCTTTCATTTATCGTTGATATTATAGAGGTAACTAAGGCTCCTCCCTCCATTCCCAGGGTTTTCATATATATGTAAATATGTAACATCTATTTTTCAGATGTGTTCTAGAGTTACGTCATTCTGTTACAATTTGAACTAGCATTAAAAGAATACTTTTTTAGTAAGATATGATTTCAGACCCATGCTGCCATCTGACCTCTCTCTCTTTCTCTTTCTCTCTCTCTGCAGCTGAACCAGTCAGAGTCCAATGTGGCTGCTTTGGTGGAGGTTTTATCAGGCAGGAGGAGGCTGTGGGCTCTAGGGGAACTGGTAGCCATAGAGAGCGGATACAGACAGAATATAGAGCTCAAACACACGTACCCACAGGTATTTCTTAGCTAAAAACTCACCCTCTCTTTATTGACATATACTCAGAGATGTATCTTCGTCTTGAATGGTTCAGTGATAGCCTCTGTTCTCCAGTTGAAGCCGCTCCCCAGGTTGGTTGCTGTCAGGACGGTGTATGAGGCCAGAGCATGGCGCTACCAGGTCCAACATGGAGCTGTGTGGGGAAACCAGGAGTTCAGCCTATCCGGTCTCTACTCTGCCCCTCCTGCTCTGGAGCTGGGGAATGAGACACTGAAGGGTAAACCACTGTAGACCAGCTCCTTACCAACCCCTGCAGGGAGCATGAATGCCTCTTTCCATCATATCCAACAGTTTTAACATTGGACTTTTGCTGAGGAAAGATAGTTGATGCTACTCTTTTGTCCTTTAGTTCAGATCAGCTGTGCTCCCCGTTTGACCAGTTTGGAGGTGACACTGGAGCGGTCCTTACAGGGCAGACTGGACAGTGTTTTACTGGGCTGGACCAGGCATGGAAAACTGGAGCAGGTCAGAGAGTTTTTGAGAGAATCAAAAACAGTTCAAAGCATAATAGTTCATTGTGTGAATATACTCCTAGGATATTGCTAACAACATGCAAAGAGTGTGCAGATAAAAACAGTTACCTACATCTATATGACCCTGCAAATAGGGAAATGCACTTACACAGATACACAGATAATTCATTTTAGAAAAAAGGGTGTCCCAAGAAGTGAAAAAAGCTTTACTTTTTGGGATATGCCATTAGAAAATGTATCTGTGTATAAATATTTGGGATTTCCACTTGATGAATATATGAATTATGAAAATGGAATTGAACTTATTGCCAGTTCAGCTAGCAGAGCTTTGGGGGCTGTTGTTAACAAATTAAAAATATGTAAAGACCTTGGTTATTCTACTTACTCTCAACTGTATGATGCATGTGTTTCTCCCATTTTGAATTGTGCTGCTGGGGTGTGGGGATTTAAAGAAAGAAGAATTTCAGATGCAGCACAAAACAGAGCTATTCGTTGTTTTCTGGACATTCATAGATTTGTTCCCTCTTTGGCTGCTCAGGGTGACATGGGTTGGATTCCTGGTGTAATAAGGAGGAAATGCGACATGATTAGACTGTGGGATCGTTTTATTATTATGTCTGATGACAGGATCGACAAGAAAGTTTTTCTCTGGAGTAAAGTTCAGAACTCTCTATGGGCTGCAGAGCTTCATGCCGTCTTTAAAGAAGCGGATTTACAGTTTATCTATAGAAATAATTTATAATGCAGCGTAAATGAGATTAGAAAAAAGTTACTTGTTGTATTCAATGAAAAATGGTTTAATGAAATATTATTAAAACTTAAATTACGAACATATGTCCAAATAAAGCATAATTATGATACTGAATTATATGTTAAAGCAAACTTGCCAAGAAATCAAAGATCTTTGGTTGCTCAATTAAGGACAGGAATCCTTCCCTTGGCACTTGAAGTTGTCAGATTTATTTATTTAAATTTCCCAGAGGAACAGAGAATTTGTGAATTTATTGTCTCTTTTATGAGGAACTGAGAGTACTTATTTTTGATGCTCAAGACCCTCAAGTGTTTTGAAGTAATAACGATGTCAGGATGGAATGTTTGTTTACTTTCAGTGTTTATAAGTTGGCCTCTTTTCTCACTAAAGCCTGGAGGAAACGCCAGGATGGTTTATATTGTTAGTATTGTTTGGCATCTATTTTTGTTTTTTGGTCTGTTTGTGTTTATATTGGTGTCTTGTAAGCCCTTGTGGGCTGGGCATGCTAATGCATGCATGACACAATAATAAAATAAAATTAATTAATTCATACAGTAAAACACATAGCACTATGTCACATACACGTCTAACAATCAGCTAAAATAAATACAGCATTGGTTTGAGCATGAATCTGGTGCTTTACTCAACATTCTGAGATAAGTAATTTTGTTCTATAGTTAGGAGTTATATAGTTATGTTTTGGATTTCTGCTTTCTTAAGAGTGCTCACACTGTTGTTTTGTCATCTGAAGGTCAGAGCTGTGAGCTTGTGGAGTCGCTCAGAGGAGATGAATGAGACCAAACTGGAGCTGAATCAGCCGTTCTCCTCCACACTGAGCCGGATGAGCCTTCACAGTCTGACACATCATTCACAGAGAGAACAACGCAGCAGCCACGCAGTAGGCTGACTCTTCAACTGAATCAAAAATGAGTCACAATATGCAGAGATTTTAACATAAAAAAAACATTATTGCCTAACGCATAGTGACAGAAAAATATTCATGTCATTAATTTGACACACTTTGTGAAGTTCATTCACTCAAACATTTATAACAGTATTATTTCCTTTATTATATTATTCCAATATCTGCTGTAATGGACGCTATACATCATTGTGTGTACTTCAAGCTTATGTGAGGCATTTTTTAGCTGGATGTGTAAAAGACTGAACTTAATACTGATGCGTCTATGACCTACAAAAGCAAACAAAACTATCAGGAATGAGATTTCTGTATAGTTGTTGCGTAACAGTGTGCTGACCGCAGACCTCAAAATGAAACCAAGATGTGATCTTTTTTTGTCAAAAAAAACCAAACAATCACCACTTTAATATAATTAGGAAAGAGATAACACATTTTGTCTACAGGGGGCGCCAAGAAAAAATCCAAAATTGCACAAAAAAATCCAAGAAGTAGTGTAGAAGAGTAAATGCTCTTGAACAATCAGACAGAGACTATGGCTTGTGAATTGAGGATCTGTTTATTTCTCTGGGAGCAGTTCTTTTATGACATCCCAATCATCCTGTTATGGGAAATCAACATTTGTGTGTGCTATATAAAGACCATTTGCTGGAAGTTTCTTGGACAGACAGCTGGTCTCTTAACAGGAAAGAGTGTGTGGGTACGTGTGTACGTGTCTTGTGTATCAGAACATGATCTTATTACTTGGCTAAATTCACAGATTAGATAACTATTGGTTTGTGCCTGTTGCTGTCCAGATTGTGTGTTTCTGTTATGCTTCAATCTTTCAAACTACAACAGTAGCTTTAAACTAAAATACAAATTATATAACACCATAGATCAAGAAAATATGTTTCACTTAATGAACTCTCCTGTTTTATTGAGGCCATACATTCGCAGGTGGAATCACCATAAAGCGCCCACAGCTTTATTGTCTTCTTCACTTTAATTAGGACTTCAGTTTGAAAAAGGAAAACTTGAAACTTGCGATGGAGCAAATAAACTCATTAGGTAAATGTTTACTGAGGTATAAATCACCTGAGAAGTACGATCATTTCCTCTCATAATTGTTTTTCTCATTGCAACAATGAAGTTGCCCCCTGCTGGTTGTTAAAAAGAATGCACTACAATCCCTCTTACCATGGCTACTTACACTTCTTATTTAAAATCTATGATAATTCTACATACTTGGATATGCAAAGTAGTTTCCAAGGAAAGCGAGAAAAAAAAAAATGACTTCATTGATTGACATATAATATTTCTAACATTTTTGTATATTCAGCAAGAGAATTTTGTGCAGAATTGTATTGTATGTTTATAAAAAACAATCATTGTGCATGCAGACCCACCTGTCCTGGGACAGCACGGCCCCCATCAACATGTCCCTCAACCTGAACAAACAGTGGCAGAACAACTCCAGCAGGGGGCAGGCATGTGCTCAGTTCTCAACACAACAGGTTGGTGGAATATGTTCAAACTGTTCACATGACTAACTATGTAGAATAGAGAATCCAGTTACATCATATGTGTGTCTGTTTGTGTGTGTAGATGGTGATGTCCTTGGTTAAAGGCTGTGTGTCGGTGGCTCAGGAAGGGAAATCACATTTACAAAATGCAGAGTTAAGATGGGACAACAGGAGCATCAAGCAGGGAATGAAGTACCAGGTAATGACTCACTCTCTCCTCACTTGTTTGCAGATGGCTGGTGTTGTTTTTATTCATTATTGTAATATGTCTGTGTTGTTTCTAGGGGGGCCCTCAGGGTACGCACAGCCTTCAGATTAACCTGGGTCTGGAAAATGTGTCTCCTGCACCCTGTTCTTCACATACACTCCTGGTCAGGATCCAGACCAACCTGAAAGATCGTTTGGAGCACACAGTGCTGCTGGGCCTCTGTCCCCCTCAGCCAGTGAGTCCACACATCTGTAATACTTTCTCTCTCAGGGAGATGTTTACACATATGCTGCCCCTGGCTGTCTTATTCACACATGCCCCCTCACAGCGTCTAGTTTTCCCTATCAGACAGGAATGTGGGGGCAGTCTCAGGCATAAGACGTGACGAAAAAAAAAAAAGAGGCTGCAGAAATCCAAGATGACTGATGAAGCAACAGAGTCCGACACTAAAATGACTTTGCCTTATTATCAGTGTTATGTGTAATTTGCGGTATTAACAGTATCAGCGTACAGGTAGAAAAGAATAAACTGGTGAGAAGAAAAGAGTATGAGTCATTTACATTACATGCACAGAGATCGCATCAGTGGCTCACCAGTCGCTGGATATAACCGTCATCTGCCCCTCACGCTTGATTGCAGTGAATTTTCCTGAATATCACCTGCTGTGCTGTCCGACTTCACATAGAAATTTTACTTGGGGCAAAAAGTCCAGGAAATGTTGGGGTGAAAACTGATCTGTTGTGTTCAGGGACATGCATGTGTGAAAACACCCCAAAACGGATTCATTTAAGTTATGATCTGTCCATTTTTGGTTGCTCTGCGTTACACTTCTTTCCTGTTGGCCCTGTGATAAATATCTGCAGCAGGAAAGTGTCTTATTACTTAGAATTGATTTGTAAGAATCAGTTTCACACCATACAGTTGTTTCTGTGTTACCTTCACAACAACTGCATGTCTCTGTGCTCATTCATTAGCTTGGGCTGTTTTTTCTTCTTCTCTCTCTTCGTCTCAGACTCTGTCATGGTCAGGATCGCACAGCGTGAACTCAGGAGAGGAGCTTTTTTACACTCAGTCTCATCTGTCGGTGACAGGACGGCCCCACCAGTGCAGCGTCACCTTCGCCCTGACAAACTCGTCCACACCTCAGGGCTCCAACATGTCTCTTATCTCTGAGGTACACAAGTTTTAAACCCCTCTACTGATTGACTTACAGTTGTGTGTTTCTGTTAAGAATTGTGACTTAAGTTTAAAGGGCACATCATGTCACATTTAAGTTATTGGCTGTGTTAGCTTTATTGCATTGGAGGACTGTATTGTTATACGTCATTGTTAGAATCGGATTAAAAAGCACTCTTTGTACAGTGTCTGCTGCTCTGTGTGTGCATGTTAAGTCTCAACATGAAGAGTGAGGACATTTTTTGAATTTAGCGTCTTTAAAGGTTGAAGTTTGAATGAGGTAAAGACAAGGATATGGGATTTCATGTAGTTGTGATAGTTTTAAAGAAAAGTTTCACATTTTGGGTAATATACCTATTAGCTGATTTTAGGGGGGGGGGGGGTGAGAGGCTTGTTTGTCTGTAAAATATGAAGCCGCAGAGAGTTAGCTTAGCATAAAGATTAGAAATAGAGGGAGGAAGATAGCCTGGCCATGTTCAAGATTGGCAGTAAAAAAGGTCAACTGAGAATTGTTGTTTGAGAGGTTTCAGGTGTGTGTGTGTGTGGATTGCCGAGCATCCTCATGGTGATGAAAAGTCTCTAAGAAGTCACAGCGCCCAACCACGAGATAAACCAGCAAATAACCCCCTTAAAACCACAAACATGTTTTTTTTCCCCTGAATATACAAGTACAAACGTGTGTGTGTGTGTATGTGTGTGTGTGTGTGTGTGAATTTCACAGTCCAGAATTGGTAATTGGAGTGTGGAGGTTGGGGGCAGTGCCCTTACCTGGCCTGGGGGGTCTGGACTTCAGTTGCAGGCCAGACTTGACCGCAGGGAGAAGATCTGGCTGAACGGGAGTGTAGAGGGGCGATGTCTGAGGACCACAGCAGGATACATGAACGGTAAAAAAAAAAAAAAATCTCTGAAGCTCATGCAAACTTTTCAAAAAGATAATATTATTAAGAGTTTGATCCGTTCTTGTCCAGGTCCAGGACTGAGCGAAGATGTCACTGTCACAGCATGTGTTGGAAAGAATCACAGTTTGATGCTGGATGTGAAGGAAAAAGATGGCAGCAGTAAACCTCAAACTCTTGGCCGTGTGTCTGTAGGATCAGCCAATCAGAAGCTGATGCTAAGAGCAAATGGCTGTTTGGAAAGTCTTACCGCTGTAGAGGTATCCCCAAACAAGAACTCACATTTATATAACATTGCAATGACACCTTAAGTAATATTTGTTGTTGTCAAAACAGGCAAGGATTCAATATCTGAGCTCTCAGATACGGAAGAAGCTTTTAGAAAGAATCAAGATGATGCAACATCTCCTTCTTGAGTTCAGACAGCAGGTAACCACAACACGCAAACTACCTCAGGACACTGTCTGCGCCAACAATGAAAATGTTCCTTTTCTAACATGATGACTTCTCCTAATCTTCAGTCCAGAGACAGTGAGCTGCTCCAGGACCTGACCCTGGTCCCCCTTCTTCTATCCCAGCAAGCAAAGGCTCTGCTGGATCACAGACAAGACATTTTTTTGTGGCAGAGAAGCCTCCTGTGGCGCATTGTCACCGACAGCCTGCCTCGATTTCTCAGCCTGCTGCAGCACGCATCTCTGCTGGGACAACAGGAACTGAGGAGTGAGTCCGGGCGTGTGTGAATAGCAAAACAGACAAACATCTTTGTCTGTTTTTTTTTTTTTTAAGATTTATTTTTGTGCTTTTTATGCCTTTAATGGAGCGATAGGACAGTGGATAGAGTCGGAAATCAGGGAGAGATAGTGTGGGGAATGACATGCGGGAAAGAGGCCACAGGTGGGCTGTGAACCCGGGCCGCCCGCCTGAGACGACAGCCTCCATACATGGGGCGTGCGCACTAACCACTGCCACCAGTGCCCCACAGACAAACATCTTTAAGGGAGTTGTGCATTTTTTGTCACTGCGAGATAGCACTCTCAAAACATCTCAATTTAATTTCTTTAAAAAATTCCCAAAGCCTATAGCTGACTATGTTAAGCTTAACCTTGAGAGTTTAAAAGTTTAATTCCAGCATTACTTTTTAATTTTTGTTATTTGATCATAAATTTAATTGCAATGTTCAGTTGCCATTTTTAACCCCCAGTCTCTTTGGGGAGTTCTACGAGCATCTTAAACTGAAAATAGAAAAGCTCTATGTGTGCTGTGAACAATATTCAGATGTGAATTCAAACCATGACTTCTTATGCAATAGACACATGCATTTCTGTTGGGTAAATTTTATTCCCCTTTTCCACCTTTTAAAACAGTCTCCTATGGTCTAAATGAAACATCTGTGCTGTGCTTTGGTCAAAATATAACATGAATCAACCACCAGAGGAGGTTTGTGACCCTGTATAAACCAGCTCTCTCAGAACGCTCCGTTTTGGTGTGTGTGTCTCTTTAAATGTAATGAGCCCTCCCCCTTAGTTTTCCTGGTAGACATCACTCCATTGTAGCGAGACAAAAAATGGCGGACCTGCGCAGAAGTTTTGTTCTAGGCTGGGGGTGGAGTCAATGGGTGGAGATATCAGGGGAGACAAAGACTACAGTAGAGTAATACGTTGAAAACATCATGTTTGAGAGATTTCCAATTAGGTTTTTTTACAAAGAAAGAATCAAAATGAAATTACAAATTCTATTATTGGCATATTTTTGGTTAAGTTTCAGCCAATTAAGAAAACGGCACAGACATTTGGAAATATCATTATGCTAATGAAGACATATATTGTCATAATCAGATGTATTGGTTGATTTAAACATTTTGCAAAATTAAAATGGCAAAATGGTAGCTTCGGTGAGCTGCAATTACATATTTGGAAATTTGTGAACGTAGTTACAAAAGTGCCTCCTAGTTCTTTGATAAGACATTAAAGTCAGCCTCTGCCTTTCCTCATAGGCCCTAATTAAATTTCAAACTTATAAAAACAAATTCTCCTTTTTACATCATTAACTGATCCAAGAAAACCATCTTCCCCTCATTAATCTTTGGTTATCTCTCTGTTTTTACACAATCCATTTCTATAATCACAATCCCAATCAATCTGATATCTGTTGTGTGCTCACTCTGACATCTGCACTCCTTGCTGTTCTGTTTCTGGTATCTTCAAAGTGACATGTTGCCCTCATGGGAGACGTCTTAAAGCATTGAAAAAACCTGAAAACATAAAGCCTGTCGTTGTCTTCTGCTCCGTCCTCAGGGCCTTTAGCCACTCTGGCAGGTGTGTATCAAGATGTGAAGGGGCAGAGGCTGGAGGCGCTGTGGAGAGAGGCTGTTTCTTTGTGGACTGATGGGCTGGTGGAGCTCCTACCTGCTCTGATGGAAAACCCTCAGCTTAGACCACTCGCTCAGGCCTGTGTCACCACGCTCAGCGCCGCCCTGGATATGGTGATGTTTCCTCACATAAAGCTTTCTGGAGATATTTGCAGTCTGTGCATGATTGTGTGGTTACATAAACACATTAGAATGCAAGCATAAGACACAAATGATGATATGAATGTGCATATAAACACACTCATTAATGAATTACGAATGGTTCTTGCTCTGTTTGAGTTAGGGAGGACAGCAAACCTACCACTGGGTGGAGACCAGGTTGGCGATGGCTCTGTCTGGAGTCAGGAAACGTCTTGCATCTGTCTACAAATTCTCCCCGAGGTACCGGACTTGTCTGAGGAGTACATGAAGAAAAGCTCACTAAGATTTTCCTTTCATAAAATGCTTAAAGAGATCAAAGAATGGGCATTTTGTCAATACAATCTTAGTGTGCCCACCACACCCAAAAACAAGGTCAAATGTAGTTAGGACGGTTTTTGGCAGTGGTGGTTATTATTTTCTTTCAACTGTCTTAAAATAACTTTATTTCTAATTGAATCAGATCCTAACTTACTTTGAAATATTGTCATTGACATGCTCTGTCAAACAGACCAAAACAGATGCTTGGAAATGATTCCATTAAGATATTTTTAACTGATTGATCTCTGTCTCCAGCGAGCGTTCAATGATCATATCAGTGCCATTGCCATCGCTGCGCTGGCCCAGGGCAGCCCAGACTGGTCTGGTGGAGATCCTCCTGGAAGAGTGGCTCCTGGGGCCCCTGCAGACCCTCGCGTCCATCCGACCAGTAGCCGAACTCTATCGGCTGAAAAGGAAGATCATGGACAGCCCATTCATATGTAAGGCTAGGCTGAAGTTTTTCAGCTTTAAGAAGGATGTAACAGTCATGAAGGAAGCCACATTGTCATTGTGGATCTGTCTTTCAGATCAAGCTCTGTTGGTGGCTGATCAGTTTGTGGTGACATTCGATGGTCACCTGTACGAACTCCCGCGCTCCTGTCCTCTGCTCCTCGCTCAGGATGTCAGCGCTGAGTCCTCATTCACGCTAATGCTTGGTTCTCACTCAAACACCTTCCTACTAATTGGAATGGATAACAACACCATCAACATTCAGCGAAATGGACAGGTTTGTGTGGATTGGAGTAACATTAGCCAATCCAAAAACAAGAATTAAACTGGTGTGACTTCAAGCAGTCTGTTCAGAAACAACATTACTTTTTATAAGCATGTCAGTAAAAGATATCATTTTTTTGTGTCTTAGGTGAAGGCCAACTGCAACAGCGCTGTAACGCACACTTTTCGCAGTGACAATGGAGTGACTGTCAGGAGAGGGTCGAACGCCGTTCAGGTTTCCAATCAGCATGGAGCGTCAGTGTCATGTGACCTGCTGTTTCAGGTGTGCAGCTTCACTCTTGATGGATGGCTGCACGGTAAGGAAACAAATAAATCAGCAAAAAATCATTCAAAGTTGGACAGATATTTTTAGAGCTCATTTGTAATTCTTAAGAAACTCAGTTCAGCACAAAACTCTGTTGTTGTTTGCACAGGCTCGTCCACTGGTCTGTTGGGGACCAATGACAATGAAGCAGGAAATGATTTCCCTTTGCCTGATGGATCTCAAGTTGAGAACATGGGCAGGTTTTTCCACAGTTGGCAGGTGGGACAAGTTATTCCTGTATTATTGTGTCTAAGGTCCTAAAATACTGATATATCAGTTCATCATCAATGACTCAATATCCCCAATACAAACAGAAAACACCAATCTGTATCCAGATATTAATTATGCTTATAAATATATTGATATTGTGTCTTTCATATTTAGATTAGGTTGTTTTTCATTCAAATGTCTGGAAGAGTTTAGTTTTAATAGTTTATGTGAATCAGGGAGAGTGTAAAAAATGACATTAGTCTCAGAAGAGAACCAGATTAAGCTAACTAGCTAATTACAAGCTGTAATCCCTTTTATATAGAGTTCAATAATAAAATTGTTGAATCATAATTTAGTTGTTCATTTATAGAAATCTGAGAGTATTAGATGGGCGCATGATATCAACTGTAATCAACCGTAGACCTCTGAGATATTGAATCGATTCTTACTGTGGCAGGTGTGTATCAGGATGTGAAAGGACTGTGTGATATCAGCAATAAAATCTTTGTGATGCTTCACAATGCTGGTTTAGTTTTATACAACTGTATCATTTGTATTTGCATATCATGTACATACAGGAAATCCAACAACTCGTTATAATTTCACCAATTCCAGATTGATAAAAAGCTAAAAAGACAATTAATAGTTAAAATCTGGTGAATCACTGCAATATGTCCATATAATTAATATGACCTTTTTGATAACTCATTAGCCAATTTTAGACAAAGCTTATTAAGCATATTTTTATTTGATAAATTACTAGCTTACCGTGATATTTGGAAGCTACCAGTGGTCTTAGCTAATAGTTATATTTGCCAACTAACAGTTTCATTCATTGAATGCTAAAGTTAGCCAGTGTGACCTAGAGTCAGTCCCAGTTGTGTTTTAGAAAAAACTCTTCTTGAAATATGTCCTGGCTGTTTTTTAGTTGCTGATGAATTGAAAATTATTGCATTAACACATTTTTTCCTACCTGTAAACTGCTGCCATTTGAATACGTTTTATAAATATTAAAGCATCCAGCTCCCAGCTGCAGTTTGATCATCTTTTTGTGTCTGCAGATGAAACCAGACTGTATTAAACCATCAGGTGTAAATGAGCACTCTCCAGAAGCAGCCATCAGCCATGTGAGCTGTGACTTCCTGTTCTCTTCTCCTGACTCCCCTCTGAGCTCCTGTTTCAGGGTGGTGAGTACAGAAAAAACACTTTTGACCTTCTTACCCAGTATGAGCTTGGATATCACAATCATTAACTCCAGATGTCATCATTATCTTGTGAGGTTAATCATATTTGGACAAGAAAATCACATGTGGTAAAACATGGTCTTAGGAAGACGTACATTTGGACCAGATTGTTAAAACTGATATATGAAGAAATATGGTCATGTAACTTTTTAGTTCTGCCAAAAAAGAAATCCTTCAAAATAAAAGTGCATATTTTTCAGCTAACATAAAACGTTGAGAAATCCTAATAAGCTCGGTGGAAAGCAAAATGATGCTGTGTGACGTGGGCATGAAATCGAGGACATCACACAGAGGAAATTAAACTGAGAACTTGATACCGGCTTGACAAAATAGATGTGTTCTCTCTCTAGCATCCAAAGCTGTAAGTATGATAGTGTTTGTGTTAACAATAGTGTGTGTCTGTGTTTGTGTCATCAGGTCAGTCCCACTCAGTTCTTGTCTGTTTGTGAGATGAGCTCCTCCAGAGCTCCCTGCAGACTAGCATCTGCTTTTGTTCACCTCTGTCAGCAGAACTACATACCTCTGGAGGTGCCTGTGCAGTGCTGTAAGTTTCACTAAGTTTGTTCTCTGGTTATATACTGGCAGATGTTTTGAATGTATCAGTGCAATAATCAGATTGTACCTTCTTCTCTTTCAGTGAAAGTATGAAGAAGGGATAAGCTGCTGTGAAGCAAAGACAGAAATCTATGACCTCTTTTAGCTGCTAGATCAAAATTTTAACTTTTATACCACTGTTTGTGCTATGCATTACATATTATTCTTTATTTTGTATTCAATTTTGTATTGTTACACATAATTACACCTATAATATTGATACTGTGCCAATAATGAGAATGTGAACAAATAACTACAGAGAGCAGTTCATAAGTAACCATGTGGCCTCGTTTTGTTTTTCTGTGGTCTGTAGTACAAACACTGAATATTTTTGTGATTGCCCTTTGTAAAAAAAACAGTGACTAATTCTCACAAATTAACTTTGATCATAAAACGAACCATGTTTGTTTACATTCAGTGCTTGTATTGATTTATTATTAAACAGTTTGTCAAATATTTATTGCTCAGTTACTTTGTTCCCTGGAAGATGGGGATGTAGTTGTGTATCTTGGACTTCTGCCTCTGTGTGACACACTCAGAGATCCAGACGATGTTGCGGCTCTCCTGCTCCTTCAGTTTGATGTAGGAGTAAAATACTCCAAAGTGGAACTGCTGCATGAAAGCAAGCGTGTTCAGCTTCACCTGAGAAAAGATAAATGATGATAGAGGAAGAGACTTAAATACACGGACATAAACTGTACATAAAATATATAATTTTTCTGTTTCATCCCTGCAGATATGTTAGAGCCAAAAAGATCACAGACTTCAAATATCACAGAATTAATTTGCATAACATTGAATCGGACTGCATACTTTTATTTAAAAATGTTGATTCTCAAACAGTGAAAGCAAGAGTGTAAAATATGTTTTGTGGTTAAGCTATTTTTTACTATTTAAAAAAATTCAAAAGTCATCTTGAGATATTAAAAGTTCATGGGACACTTTTACTGAAACATTTTAAAGAGCCCATATTCTGCCCTTTTTGGGGTTCGTATATTTAATCTATGTACCTACTTTTGTACATTCACAATAGCTAAAGTCCGAAAAAAGTGTCTGTTTTCATGTACTGCTCCTCCTTGCTCCCTCTACGCTCTGAGTCCGTCAGCTACGCTCTGTTGAGCCCACACTGTTAGACCCCACGTGGGCCAAGTTTGCTCTGATTGGTCTGCCGATCCGTTCTGTCGTTATTGGTCTGTTGCTCAGCACGGTTCTCAGAAATGTCCCGCCTTTACCATATTGGGAATGCAGCCACTGGCTCCGTCCGAGGGGAGCATAAACATTAGCACCTTAGCACTACTGTGCTACCGCAGGCTACGCCATATCGTGGGCGTGCTACAAAAGTTAACGGGCATGCAACATGAGCTGCTGGGCTTGCCACAACGAGCCAATGGGCTTAGATCAGTGATCTCACACTGACAATGACGTCACACTGGCAAATTTTTAGCGAGGGGGGCTAGAACCGAGCGTTACATACGGCTAATGCTACAGCTAACAGGAGGACGTAGGAGAATTTTTGCAAATAGATGTGCCTAAACATGCACAGGACACTTGGAAAACACACTAAAGAGCATATAAAACCAGAAAAAGCATAATATGGGATCTTATATTACCTCCTGCTCAAAGAAACGATCCTCCAGGGTCTTAAAATCTGATCCTGGCTCTCGGTCTTCAAAAATAAATTTATGATCCTGAAGGAATGTTAAGGTTAAAATTAACCATATGTCTGATTGAGGTTTACTGCATTGATAATGCAGCAGCACTCATTGAGGAGTCCTTAGGGATCAATATGACTCACTGGGTAGCAGTCAGCCACAGCCTTGACCTGCTCGTGGTCCTCTGCCTTGGCCAGAAGCTGAAGCCCCTCAGGGTAAAGCTTGCCACAGGATGGATACAACGCACTTCTGTCCGCACTGCTCAGATCTGTTCCAAAGGAGTTTACTGTGATGATGAAGGCTCGCCTGTCCGCCTCAAACTGCGGTATAAACACACACAAATTATTTTCATCAAGTCTTACAACCCAAAAGACAAGCAAATCTAACCCAGTGTATTTAAAATCATCACAGTACCTCCAAAATGGGACACATTGTGTCTTTAGTGGCTCCTCCGATGTTCTTGCAAAAAGTGTGAAAAGACTCCAAATATGCCTTGAAACAAAAGTTTAAAAGATATATATTAAGTGTTTGTTCACCTGAAACAGTAACTTAAACGTTCAGCACACTTTTGTTAAACATGAGTTAAGAATTGATTTTGACTTGTACGGTTTTATCTCTGACAGGCATCAGAACACATTATCACCCTGCAGTCACCTTGTACAGTTTGCTTCTGAGGATCTCAACTTCCATTTCATCCAGGTTGATCTCAGACACAGCATCCTGGAAAAACGGAGCTATGACACAAAAACACAAAGTTTGATCGTTATTCTGTGTAATATTGACATAAACAAATTAAACAAGCTAGCATAGCTATCCTTAGCTGTATTACTAACAGGCCTTTTAGCAAATTGAATAGCTTGTTGAGCGCTTTAACATCTTCTGTTACCAATTACTGAAGTTGTTTTTTCCCCTAAGAACAAAATGCAATAATGTAGTAGAAATAATAAAGAATGCAGAGTAGGCCTGAGTGCTAACTTGGCTTGCTAGCATGTTTAGTGTTAAGCTAGTTAACTTAGATACAGTATCACTAGCTAGCTGTCAAAGTAGTCACCAATGGTTCCTTAAAATGGAGTTGAGTTTACCATGTCCCTGAGAGAAGTGCATAAATGCCCCCCTCTTTTTGTACACAAAACTAGTGGAATACTTTCTGCAGTCAGAGATTTGACGTATTTATTTTCAGAAACGGTGGACTATGGAAACTACAGCCAATAACAAGTCAACATGCTGTGATTTGACTCTCATGGAGTTTCTTTTCTTCATAAATGTATGCCAAATTGAAATAGTACTGATATTAACTACCTTCATTTGTTGTTATTTTAAGAAAATGTAAAATTTAGGAAAACTGATTCGGACGATCAATATTTTCAGTGAGAGCCACAGAGAAGTGGAACCCAAATCCTTTTTAGAGACTGCACAAGCGTCAATGTTTTAAAACTAACGTTAAATCATGGCTTAAAGTACACCAATCATGTGACCACTGATTTAAACCTTTAATGAGAATGTAATGGAGTTTTGTAACATGTTGTTTTTATGTGATATACTGTTTGGAACATTGTATTGTTCTTAACTGTTGTGTGTTGATTTTGAGTTAATCATCTCTGACCTGAATAATTGATTAATTTACCCAGTGGTGTGTCCACAAGGATGGCGGAGTAGAGCTCAGTCGGGGTTCGGGCAATGCCGACTGCTGCCATTTGGTCAAAAGCTCCCAGTGGGTGACACCTTGGAAGGAGTTCTTCCACATCTCTCTGTTTGAGGGCCCCCGTGATCAGCAGGACTACGTTGTCGATCATGTAGTTATATCTATGGAAACACATAGAACCAAGATAATGTATTTCCAATTATAGTCCTTTGTCTGCATAACATTTAATATTTAAATTAAATTATGAAGAACATATTTCTCAACAGATGTGTCTTTATCTTTAGAAACCTCGGAACAGGGAGCACATACAGTTGAATAGTCAAAATGAGTTGTTTTTTTGTGTGGCCTTATTTCCTACCAAAAAATAGACAATAGGAAGAGCAAAACTCTGAGTCATGTCCTACGTGATATAGTCGAGGAAGGTGGATAGAGGAGGGAGGGCGTTGGAGCGAAGGCAGCTGAATTCAGTCACGAGGTTCTCCCGCAGCTTGCTGTCCACAAAAGACACAGTCAGGTCCTCTTCGGACGAGGACAGCAGCTTACCATAGTCTGTACTCTGCAGGTGCAGCTTCATGTCTGAGAAAGAAAAAAATCCTTGAGACATATTTATACAACTCAGGTTTAATGTGCATCACAAAGTTTTTTTCTCAGCCACATCCTTATACTTTAGATACTGTAGAAGACAGAAAGAAAGAAAGAAAGACAAACATCATAATACAGATTATAAATCAAACCGATTTTTAATTTTAACCACTTGATAAATATATCACAGCCTATGAGCTCTAATTATAACACAAACCACGGATGTGCAGATTGTATATAAAACAATGGATTTATTTAAAAGACTTTCACAGCTAGGTGTTGAAATGTCGAAATTCCTTGAAACGTCTCGTGCTCCTCTCTAAATTGGATCCAGATGAAGAAACTTGTGTAGATAAGGTGATCCCTGTCAGCACTCGACTGCAGCTACTTTTAAGGCACCCACACACATTTTTTAAAGGCTGTAAACTGTATCCCAAAATGACAAAAAAATTCAAGATTGATTTTTTTACCCTCAAGAGTGTCACACTGAGCCAGATTGTGATAGTCCGTGGAAGTCAGAATCCCGGCCTTCATTCCTCGTACTAGACCCTCCAGATAACCATGATCCACATTGAAACTGAGCTCTGCCATGATGTGAAATGAGCTCTGAACAAGCCTGACTGCCGTAAATATGATGTCTAAATATGTCTCTTTTAAGTTTTTTTCTCCAGTAACTTCTGCATTATTCCCTCTCTGACTAACATTCATGCTGATATTTTTCCTTCCTCTTTGACACCAATAAATTCCACAGTTGCTCTATAAGTGTTTCTCTATTAGTTTCCACTCCAGAGAACATTTATTTTGTCTGGCAATGATAAAATGTAATTGGATTTGAAATAAAAGTTGAACCTTTGGAAAGTTCTTTAGTGTGGGTCGGGCAGATATGGAAAATGATTCCAGTCAGAGAATCAGGACAGCAGAGAGGATTCACAGCTCAAGGGTTTTATTCCATGACAGACACATAGATTTACAGAGGCCACTTTGAACAAAGGAGATTGGCATATCTTGTGTCTCGTGTCTCATTCGTGGTTCCGTGTAGTTATGAGGATCAATCTACGTATCTTCGTGTGTATGTATGTGTGTGTGGTTCTAAAAGAAAGAAGGAAAATATATATATATGTAGGTAACACAAATGTGCATCATAGCATATACAATATATGGTGTCCCTTTTTCAATAACAACCAATCTTGAAAATGTATCAAAGAAAAACTTGATGCAATTTAACTGGAATAGAATGAAGATAATAACTTTAGTAAGTACATATATGAAACTAGATCAAGTAAATATGAACAAACTTACTCTTTTCTGTATTAACACACAAACATATAACTTAAATGTCCAGGCTGCTCCTGCATCTGCTCTGCTCCTCCTATACTCTGCTCTGCAGCATGTAAGCCACGTGCTTTATACGGTCTGAGCTCGTTAGTGTCTGAGCAGGCTCGTTAACTCTAGTCAGGCTTTCTCACAGGATTTTATCTGTGAGGACACCCCGACAGCTGTAAATATGTAGGCTTGACGGCCATGGATAGCAGACAATGCTAATGCTAGGTTCAATGAGCCCTGTGACTTTATTTTTAATTTTTTTATTGAGCCCCGTGACTTGATGGGCACACTAAATTAATACATTACGTCATAAATATCCATGACAAACTCAAACAATGTATTTCCTTTATCATAAAGTTTAAAGAAACTACATGTTCATTGTGAATATGAAAAACCACAATACAAGTAGTAGACTAGGCCTACATAATAGTTAGGAAATAAATGTACAATAACTTCAGAAAGAAATGTGCAGGAGAAGCCAAAGCAACCCACAGGGGCTTGTTGAGTGGCCCTCTGAATGTAAAACAACCATGAAACAGACAAACAATTAAAGTCCAAGCAAATACAATACAGAAAATAATTTACTATAGGCTACTTGAATTTTGATTGAAACTAATTTAAGATTCGTAAATCATAAATTAACAAGTTCAAGACCAGCCTGCGCGAAAATGATGTAAGTAGAACTCTTAAAGTCTTATTTTAATCTATATCAGAACATCAGCAGCATCCTGTTCTCAAATGACAAACATGGAGCATCTTGTCCTAAAGGTTTCACTAATAAGGAAATAGGCTACTTCCTTGTGTAGTCGGTAAAAACAGTTCAAGAGAAGTTTTCACTTCAACTTGCAAGACCTTGTTTATCTGTAAAATGATGAACAGGACACAGACTGGCTCTGCACATGAGACACTTTAACAAGGCAGACCTATAACAGACACAAATAGTTGTGCTGTTTACTTTTGCAGATATGAAACTACAAATGCTTTTAGCACATCATCATCTTCACATTGTCATAAAATATCAGCACCCTGAAAAGATACTGGAAGAAACTGTAAAAAGAACCACACTGACATGGAGGAAGTTGCCTGCAGAGGAAAAGACTTTAAGAGTTCTACTTTCATCATTTTGCGCAGGCTGGTCTCGTTAATTTACGAGTTTATTCTTGTAAATTTATGACTTTAATCTCGAAATAAAAAAAATGAACGTGGCCCTGATCCTCCGTCGTAGATAAGAACAGCATACAGACAGTGTATCATTAATCAAGATGAGATTTGTTAAACACTATGGAGAGAATCCTCTGATCCACCACACCTGACTGCTGTGCCTGTGCATCAGCTGGTCTCTTATCTGATCCAGAGAAATAAATATATCAGTCTAGGTGTGTAAATAGAGGAATGTGACACACTTTGGCTGGAAATCATGCAAGGGAGAATTAAAACCTGCACACTTGTTTGAAAACAGAGATAAAAAAAAAAGATTTACTATAGCAAAATATTTTCACTCACCCCACTTCTATGATTCAGCACATTCCTAGTTTGTTCATTTTTAAGTGTGAAAGAATTTGTGCCAAATTATTTAGCAGAAGCCAGATGAGATGTTAAAGCAGTTTTGTAAAGATAAAGATAAACTTTATTGATCCCCCATGGGGAAATCTTTTCATTACAACAGCTCAAGAAAACAGGAAACAGGAATATAATTATTAATAATATAATATAAAGGCAGAAAAAATACAATAATAGAATAATACCAGGTATGTACACTTTCACTTGTGGAAAGAGTTATTGTTATTGAAAACACACACAGTGTGTAGCATGAGGTGGTGATGCTGTTAAAGAGTCTGATTAAACAGTCTGACTACAGATGGGATGAACGACCTGCGGTAGCGCTCTGTCTTGCAGGGTGGGTGTCTGAGTCTGCTGCTGAAGGAGCTGCTCAGGGCCCCCACAGTGTCATAAAATGTCCATAGCAGAGTCCTGCACACTCCAAAGGACCTCAGTCGCCTCAGCAGGTGTAGTCGACATTGACCCTTCTTGTACAGGACGTCTATGTTGTGTGACCAGTCTCCACCATCTCAATGTCCAAGCCCTGGATGTTCACCTGCGGAAGTCAATCACCATCTCCTTTGTCTTGCTGCCGTTGAGCTGAAGGTGGTTGAGCTCACTCCAGTCGACAAAGTCCACGATGACCTGCCTGTACTCCTGTTCGCTCTCCGTAGACACACAGCCCACGATGGCTGTGTCATCGGAGAACTTCTGCAGGTGGCAGCTCCCAGAGTTGTAACAGAAGTCCGAGGTGTACTGGGTGAAGAGAAAAGGAGAGAGAACTGTCCCCTGCGGGGCCCCTGTACTGCAGACCACCATGTCAGACTCACAGTCCTGAAGCCTCACGTACTGTGGTCTGTTTGTGAGGTAGTCCGTTGTCCATGCAGCTAGGTGACAGTCCACTCCCGCCCCCTCTAGCTTCCCCCTGAGCAGTGCAGGCTGGATGGTGTTGAAGGCACTGGAGAAGTCAAAGAACATGACCCTCACAGTGCTGCCGGTGTTCTCCAGGTGAGTCCAGGATCTCTGCAGCAGGTAGATGACGGCGTCACCCACCCCGATGTTCGGCTGGTAGGCAAACTGCAGAGGATCCAGATTTGAAGTCACCAGGGGGAGGAGGTTGTTCAGGATGATCCTCTCCATGGTCTTCATCAGGTAAGAGGTGAGGGCCACAGGTCTGAAGTGGTTAGGCTTCCTGGGGTGAGATGTCTTTGGGACTGGCACCACGCAGGAAGTCTTCCACAGAGTCGGTACCCTCTCCAGTCTCAGGCTCAGGTTGAAGATGTGCAGAAGGACCTCACAGAGCTGGTCTGCACAGTCCTTCAGGAGTCTGGAGCTGATGTCGTCGGGACCTGTGGCCTTCCTCGCCTTGGTCTTCCTCAGCTGACTTCTCACCTGATCAGTTGTTATGGAGAGGCCGTCGGTGGAGGAGGAAGAGGAGGAGGAGAGGGTTGTTGAGGGGGCGTCTGAGGAGGAGGAGGAGAGGGCTGTTGAGAGGGGTGGCAGGGTACTCAGGGTACTCAGGGTACTCAGATGGAGTGTCTGAGAAGCGGGCTGGTCTGCGCTCTGGTGGGTGGGGGTGGGGTTGGGAGTAGAATCAAATCTATTGAAGAACAGATTCAGTTCATTTGCCCACTCCCTGTCACCTGCTTCAGGGCCCCTCCCACGACCTCTGCTGTGACCTGAGCTGTTATTCAGGCCCCTCCAGACTTCTCTTGCTTTTTTCTGTTTTAATTGCTCCTCCATCTTTGCCCGGTAGCTGGCTTTCCCCTCCTTGATTTTTCTCTTGAGCTCCTTCTGCACCCTCCTCAGCTCCTTTCTATCTCCAGCTCTAAAAACCCTCTTCTTTTCTTTGAGCAGGGGTTTCAGCTCAGGGGTCACCCAGGGTTTGTTGTTGGAGAAACACTGTATTTTTTTGTTGGGTACAGTGTTCTCAACACAGAAGTTTATGTAATCTGTGATACAGTGGGTTAAGCCGTCGATGTCCTCTCCATGTGGGCTGCACAGCACCTCCCAGTCAGTGGTGTCAAAGCAGTCCTGCAACATCTCAGTGGCCTCCATAGACCACTGCTTCACATACCTGGTTGTGAGGTGTAACAGATTTGTTAAACCTGGCCTGTGACCTTTCCTCAACTGAAGTAGGAATGTTTTTGATTTGACCCCGCATGCTGTAATAACCAGACTCAGCACATGCTCGTGTGAACTTATGTGGGCTGCTCTTAGATGGATATGTTACTGAAAAATGACGACTTCTCCTTCAAATTACACTTACCTTTTTCTACTTATTTATTGTCCATGGCTATTGAGTGCATAACATATTCTGACAAATAAGAAAATGTACTGTCATTAAACAATGTAATACACAGACCACAGAATACCTGGACAGGAGCTTTATTTTATTTAATTCACATTGGCTATGTTCAGCTCTTTTCACACAATCGTCACAGAGAGAAATACAAAGCAGGTTAAGTCCATGTTCATACACAAGATAGCTGCTGGACATCTGTTTTGCTAAATAACTACATATTTTGGCTTTTCCCCCCAAAAAATGATGTCTCATAAACTAAATGAAGCATGGGTTTCTACTAAATGTACACTTTTAGGGGCATTTTTATTATTCTGCTTATGAAATGAAAGTGAAAGAAAAATAATAAAAGCAATAGGACAGCATAGGCTTATGGTGTATTTATTCAAAAGATAAATTATAAACTAGCTTTAACCACAATATCCTCACATGAATAACCTGTAAATTACCATTTTAGACCTGAATTGTTCTGTTCACCAAGGCCTGGATTACTGTTTTGACTCAAAACATATGATTTGGATTTATTTTTTCCACTCTGAGTCTTGAGGGTGGTGAGTTTCAAAAATAAGTAACTTGATACCAATGAAATCTATATTCCCATGGTTTTAACATGACACAAAACATTAAGATGTGCAAAAACATCAATAGTGTGGGAAATTCTCAAGGCACAGCACACATGGTTTACACATGATTGTCTACATACATGAAAAGCATATGTCACTCCTCTTACATCACACCTATTCTGAACACAATGTATTCAACATTTCAGTGTTTTTTTTCTCGCTCAGACAGCTGATGACAGAAAAACCCCATGCTTCACTCTTTCATCACTTTCAGCCTTGCACTGTTTCATGGCTTTCCAAATGTTGCAATGTTCTCTGAACTGTAATAATATTCTCTGAAGTGCACCTGTGTAGTAAAAGATGAGCCCACATGTCAGAGGACAGTGTGCATGTGCTTGTATATCTCTATGTATATATGTCTGTATGTACATTGTCGTTGCAATCTGTGTTAGGCCATGTCTTTGCATGTGTTTTTGTGTTTCATTTATGTCTTCTTTAAGCACAGAGGGTTCATCCTCCAGCAGTGGCAGATGGTGTTGAAGAGACGACAGCGGCAGGAGGCACAGGGATCGCAGCACGGCATATGAGAGGAGCAGTTCTCCATCAGGCGGCCACAGCGATGGGCAGGGGTCATGAGGTTTGACCTGTGTTTCTGAAACAACAGAGAGAGAATTTATTTATTGGCATGAAACATCTGACATGCAAAAAAAAAAAAAAACATTAAATACCCAAGGACCTTAAACATGTGAAATCATCAAACACAAAGAACTATATGGGATCAATTGCCTGTCAATAAGATTTTGAACTTGTAGAAACGTTTTGTACTTAAATATTTTGTGCACAAATATAAGGTTTGCACATACAAACTTAAAATGTCTACAGCTACAAATGTTTTTTGCAAGTACAAAACTTTTCTACGAGTTCAAAATCTTTTTGACAGGCAATTGATTCATTCATTCAGGTCAACATTGGTGAAATTTGAAGGGGGTTTCACCCACTGACTCTTTTCATCCAACCCTGGAATTAGCCTCAGCTTTTAAGACCATTTTATTGCCTTTCAGGCTGTTGTTTTGGTCAACAAAGCTTCTGTTTTTATTTTCATTCAGTCGTGTCATTGTGCTGTTTGAAGTGAAATTACTTTGATGGGCCCACTGAATAACTCCCAGCACCGAACAGCAGAATATGTTAGTGACTATGGCGGGGAAACATAATGAATAATTTAACGACTCAAGAGTCACATATTCCTCTCAGGACTTCTAGGAGACCAAGAAAGAAGGAAAACAAATCTGAAACAATACTTCAAAAGAGTGATAATGCTGCTTTTATCTGAAACAAATTAAGCAACCGTCTGCTAATAGATTCACCGTCCACATTTCGAAACCTTTTAAAGATTGAAAAACTGCGGTTATAAATTAAAGGACAACTTGTCCTGATACAGCTGTGTGCAGAAATAATCAGTCCTCTGGCATAGAGTTGCCATCACAAATTTGGTGTTATACAACACTCTGCAAGCTGCAACTAGGATTCGATTTGGAGGAAATGCATGAAAAAGAAGATAAAGTATGATGTTGTTGAATTAGTGTTTTTTTAAGTGAAGTCATATCCCTGACATTTCTGGCTGTTCATACAATTTCCAATTCAAGCAATCATAAGCACACCTTACGGAGAGGTTAGGGAACACACTGTGAAATGGTGATTATACAATATACAGGCAGTTTGAAAAGAACCAATAAAGCTTACAGGGACGTGACTTTCCTGTGGCAGAGTAATCTTTTTCCTCGCAAACAGTCGTCTGGTCTTTGCTTGGCTCCAAACTAGGTTTGAGAAAAAAGGAATAATTTTTTCCTTTAAACACAACAGCACAATACCTCAATAAACATTCATTATCACACAACCTCTGTTCTATTTTTAGTGAAGGTCATTCAGTTTCCATGACTAAGGGAAACCTTATCACACTCTCTTGAGACCTGTAATCTTCATAATCTTGTTTCCCCCATAACGGTAAACAACAATTCAGTTTGTTTCTCACTCTTTCTTATCCAAAACAGGATTTGGAAATGGATAAAACCCTGAAGTTATGTGGCCACCCTGTTCATTCATCAAGCATGGATGAAAAGATTGGGGAAAAGGAGTTCAAGGTGCGTTGCTCCTGCGGCCTGGAACCTCCAGCAGGAGGATCTGTGTCTGGGGGAGCTGGGTTCTTTAAATCTTTTTTAAAAGTACATTGAGGGTGTTGGAGGAAGATGCTGCAGATTGTAGATGCTTTGACTGATGACTTTCTGCTCTGTGACTCAGGAAATGTTGATCTGTGTTTGTAATTATTCAATGTTTTATGCCTGTTGTTGTGCTGCTGCCCCTCTTGGCCAGGACACTCTTGTAATTGACATTCTTAATCTTAATGAGGTTCTCCGTGTTAAATACATTTTGAATGAATAAAATTTAAAAAATGAACAGCTAGGGGTTAGTTGTAAAGGTTCGTTTTTGTGCGTCAATGCAAGTGTGAAACCGCAGAAAACGCTGCGTGTTAAATCCCCTTTAATGAACCTGGTTATTAGAATGTGGGCTCTATAGCTGTACAAGACAAGAAAGTGGAGCCTCAGTGATAGTTTGGGAATCCTGCCATAAAAAGGCTTGGATTATGTTATCAGGTAGGTTGACCTTGCCTGGCCTCTTCTAAGTATGAATAACTTTTGTGCATTCTTGGCTTCAGAAAAAAAGGGATAAGTCAATCCTTATGTAACTCCAAAGCAGTTTTCAACACTTATTCAAATAATTATGGAAAAAGTTGAACAAACTGTCTTTGTGTTTGGATTGGGATCCCCCTTTCTTCTCCATTTCAGTGGAATTTATCAGGCTGAACCAATTGTTCCTGTTCAACTGGAACGAGAAGTGTGAGAGGAATGTGGGATAACTTGTTTATGTTGGAAACACACAGCATTGTGATAAAACTGGAGTACAATTTTATGAATTATTACATGAGAGCCAGAGGCAGCAGTGAGTGCTTGAGCCACTTCAAGATGCAGATTTAATGTCAGAGTCAAACTGAGTGAAGGCATGTTTTTACTTGTGAGCAAATCAAGAAATGGAGTATTCAAGTCATCACAAAGTCATTGTCTACTGCGATCATTAGTGAAAAGGATGTAAAGGGCTGGGGACGCCTTGTGGTACTCCATTGTTGGTCGTGATGGTTGGAGATGCTGTCTGTGATCTGTTGAGGAATTTCTGTTGGGAAAAATCTGTCCACACAAACATTGATTACTATCATGTTTGCTTTGAGGCATGTTGGTATGTTTCCAAAAACATATGGAGCTTGTTCATCATTCCAAGGTTTTGGATGTGTTGTACAAACAGAAAGAGCACCAAAGATTGTCAGTGTCAATGAAAATCAAATTCATCTGGAACACTTCTGTTGGCCTCTGACAACACCCTCACCCTGGCTTTGACACCCTGGGTGCAAACCAAGTCCACAAAAGCAACAAATCAAAACTCCTTCTTGGCTCTGACCTCCTCTGCCTCACGGCTGGTGGATGCTGCACCTTTCCTTCAATCAAGCTCAACATCTTGGGGCTATCCTTAGGCCAGGTGTTTAGACTTGAAATATTACTGCAATAAATACATTTGGTCACCACTGGGTTGTTTAAATCCTGTCCTCCTGCTAATGAGCAGGCCTCCATCACTGGGCCCTATCTGATCTTTTCTTTGACTGCAGATATAGTTTCTTTAATATATGAAATACACCATCTTTGGCCTTCTAAAAAATACAAAACACAGTCCCTTCCTACATCTTTCTCACATTTATTCTATATATTTTAAGGTTTATTATGGTCTTTTAATGTCTTTATGTAGAGATAGGACGGTGGAGCCTGAGACCCTGCATTATTCTTATAGTCCAGTACTTACTGTACAGTATATTTACCGATATAGAGTGGTAAAAATACAACACTGCAGAAATGCAGGCCTTATTGAGCCTGAAGCTGCATCTAAAAAATAATTGACTATGAATGGCTTGCTTTAATTCTAATCACTCTCTTTACAGTCTTGGGTGAAGATGTTGAGTAACTACTATGAGTGAAGTAGCTCATCTCACAATAACGAACAGGTCAACTTCTAACACTCATGACTTTTATCAACCTTTTTTGAAGAGAAGAAAAGATGGAGATTCTGTGTCATCCCTCTAGTGGAATGATCCTGCAGCTTCCCTGAGGGTGGTAGACCTCGACTCTCATATGCCAACATTATTGCCTCTACTATCCAGTGAGACAGGCGCAGACTTTCTCCTTCTGTGAGAAAGGGCCCAAGACACAAAAAACCCCAAGTCCTTTCCAAATAGATGAGTAAGGCTTGTACAGGACAGGGCTTATTAAGCCGCCTCTTGCTCTGCTGAGCAAAGGGCCGGGGGTAGAAAGCAAGCAGCTCCAATGTGGGGCAGCTATAAGACGACTCATCAACCTACAACATGCCAACCCAGATATCGGTGGAGTATTGGAGTGGATTGAGAGTAGTGGATCTTGGCCGCCTCGAAGGCAGACTTTTTTGGGGCTGAATATCCTTGCTTTTCTGTGAGCAGTGAATTCAGCAGTGAAACACTTTTATGCCTTGGCTTTTAGCTCTGCTCGAAAGTTGCCTTTTATTCCTTCCGGTCTAAAAGCAGGTTTAAATATAGACTCTATTTAAAATAGGCACAATAATTGTTGTAGTCTGTAAATTCTGTTCTTGATTTCTGAGGGTTAATCAAGCTTTAAATGTGTTTTTTTTTAAATCCTCATTGACTTTGCCATTGTGGTAAAGTAACCTGTGCTTTCTTCATGTTTTGATTTAATGGGTTGTTAGGGATTAGGGATTTCTTTCTCAACCCTAGTTCAGATTGAATCTCCTCCTGTCTGTACCACAGAGCTTACAGCAGCATCATATTTTATCATTTACTTCCAGCTTCTTTGCTGAAAGGAATGAATTGAATTGAATATTGAATATTGAATATTGAATATTGAATATCTGTCAGTCTGCAGCTAATCTTACAAACACACATTTGTGTCTGGGTGCTCAATGACCTCTTGGGGTCACAGTGATTCACAAACTTTGAAAGAACTCATTTCTGATGTTTTATGCTGTCATTGATCACCATCACACAACCCGATCATTGCTATTCATGTCAACTCTGAACAGAGAAGAGAAGGAAGCGTGGTGATCCAGAATGACACTGGGTTTAATTTAGCCTGTGTCTGTTTGAAAGACACACAGTACTAAAGGGGACTATTAAATTCATGACAGCACAGACTAAAAAGGGGAATACCATATGTTGTTGTTGGTTTATGTTTGTTCAGCTTGAATTTGCTAGAACAGAGTTTTAAATCCATCATGTTATGGTTATACTGCACCATTCTCTCTGATAAACAAGTGGACAGTTCTCTGAGGATAAAAGTAGAAAATACACATACACACACGCACACACACACACGCGCACGCACACACACACACACACACACACACACACACACACACACACACACACACACACGCACTGTCTTTATAACCTCCTTTGTGGAAATCAATATTTAAAAAGCATTTAGTAACCATGTTAGGTTACACTAACCAATATATATGATTATGATTATATAAAAATCCCTCCCATGGCCATAATCTGATGTTTAAAGGCAGGGTTGGTAATTTTCTACAGATACACTTTTTAAGATTTTGGTAGAAATTGTCTTTAGGTCCTGACAGAAATTAATTATTCATGTGCTCTGAAAAAGGAACAAAGAAAATCTGTCATCTGTAGCAGCTGTAAGCGCGTAAAAACTTTGACCAATGGCTGCCACAAGGTACCAATTTGATGAACCAATCATGCCTCCCCGTCTCCCTGCTGGGGAGGGAGACAGGGTCAACATAGACCCATATGAGTAGCTTATTGTGCAAAGAGGGTTCATGAGCTGCACATCAGAGAACATTTGAGGTGAGAGGATGTTATGTTCAGGCCAAGAATTTCAGTATGACAAACATGAGGTTCTCAAGATGATGTATAGCCTACATGCAATAAAATCTGAAAACCAAAATATTTGGCCCATAGAGAAGGCGTTATTTACTTTGAGTTTTTGATGATTAATGGGGTTCATATAGCCTACGTATGAGGGGAGAGTTTTTAAAAGCTTGAGTGCAAAAACATCTTTAGGAAGGTCAAGTAGGCATATCTTTAAATTCTCTAAAAAAATTGAATAAAAAAATTTGATATAATGTGAGCATGAACAATCATGCAAATAGCATATCCCCCTCTCGCCTTCTTTCAAATAGCCTTGTTTTAAGGGTAGTCTATATGGGATATTAAGTAACCACATCTATCCTACCATAAGCGTATTTTTTATCCAGTCTTTACAGTATTATTAGCTGCACTATTCCCCCCCCCCCAAAAAAAAAAATAAAAAATAAAAAATCCTAAATATGTTCGAAAAAATAATCTTGTAAAAAATGGGGAATTCTCACCTGTGTCATTGTCAGGCTTCTTCACATCCTTATTCGTGGTCTCTGCCCAGGACAGCGGGAAGGCAAGCAGGATGAAGCACAACAAGTGTTTGCCGGTGATCTTCATGATGATGGAGATGATGAGGCTATCTGTTGAAGACACGGTGAAAAATCTGTCATTAAATAAGTCCCAGATTGTGAGCTGCTATGGAAACAGAAGTGTTCGTGACTCACGCACTTCTCCTGTTAAACTCCCTCTGTTCTGCTGTTGCTCTATGGATGTGAGGAGAGGGGATCTCTGCCTCCAGCACGTTGACGAACGACAGACAGACAAAGACGTCCGCCCCCACGTGCCAGGCTCCACACACTGCACGAGAAGATGCTCGCGCTCCAAACACGCGCGTAAATGCAAGTGCAAACACAACTAAGTAGCCTAATGGCGCCAGTGATTTGGGGGCCCGGGTTAATTACCCTACTGCCGTATGTTACGCCCCTAAGAACTGAAAGGAATGTCCGGAATCAGTAAAACATGACCATTTATTTTTTTAACAACAAACCTAAAATTAAAACAATTTTTTTTTTAAATTATTGCTTTGATGCAGCGGATACACATGGTTTCTGTTAACTGATTAAATAACGTCATAATTTCCCTGCGTGTTTCCTCATGAACCATGGAGAGTTTGCCCACTGAAAAAACAACAACGAATAGGCTACTGCTATGGATGAATATGTAGGCTACATTTTAATGCATGGGATTAAATGGGAAGTCAGATTACACAGATGAGGTCGAACTGTGGGCTATCATATTGAATAATAGAAGGTTCAGTTCAATAAAAAACAGTATCATGTTTAACACTAGGCTAACATAAAAAACAAAACAGGAACAGGATAGTGGTGCAAAGTAGACAGAACATATATATAAAATATTAAATAATTAAACCACATTTAAAATGTGTATTCAATATGGGGTCTAAAGGGTAGAATGCAAATAAAGTTTGAAGACAGTGAATGACGTTTTGAAAATACAGAAAAAAGGTGTGAATAAATCAATCAATAGATCATGAAAGTTGGATATGGATCAGGCGTTTAGATAGCCTATTTGATTTTAATATTAAGAATTGAAGTCTGACTATATAGGCTATAAAAGTTTGAACATTAAGAAAGTGGAATATAGCCTATGGAATAAATTGTGAACATAAAACTGAGTGTATGAAGATTTGGAGAAAAAGCATGCATGAAAGTAGGTTAAATAGCCAATGACATAACAGTAAAAAAAAAAAAAAAAATCAAGTTTGAATATGTTGATATGGATTGAAAATATATAGCTTGCAAATTTAAAAATATGAAGAAAAGTTTTGAAAATAGACAAAGGTTTATGGAAAAAAGTCAGAATACAGATTGAAATGTTTGAATGTGGACTAGACTTTGAACATAGAGTAAAAAGTTAATAAATATTTAATTATTTTTTAATATATGAAAAAAAATGTTTTTAATAGTATTATAAAGAATGAAGCTTTGATTATATATGACATCAAAGATGGAACACCTGACCACCCATACCTTTTCTATGATGTAACTTTATTGCCTGCAGTAATTGGGCAGCGAACATTTTCAATAAAAACTTTTGTTTTTTCAAGTAAAGACTGAAAGAACAAGTGTTATTACGGTTACACTCAAAAATACCTCCGGATCAAATCATAAGTGGACAGTCTTTTGTACAGGTGTAAACACAGCATGGAGGAGGTGCTCTGAGACACATTTGTCCGTCAGTGTAAACTCCAATATGTTCTGGCAGTCTCCTTAAGCTTCTCCCACTTTACCTATATCCACAACAATGGTGTACTGTATGGGACTTAACAGACCACTCCCTCTCATACATGATCGATTTATCTTTTTCTGCACTGTCACGTGAAAAGCTTTGTTTTCCATGTTATCACAACATGCAAGTATTTGAATTAATGTGCACAAAAACATATAGTGTCCCAAAATCATTAAGTAAGGGAAACTTTATTTAAAATTTCAATAGACCATGGGAGGATTCTGTACTGACGAGGGAAGATGGTGAGAAAGCCGGTGAGTGATTTGGTTCACCAAACGTTAATCAGAGTTTTAAATAATAAGCAGTCATCTGAGTTCATAATAAAGCAGTGCATGGATATACAGATGATCAGACAAGCAGAGCTGTCTGTCTGTTATGCTCATTTTCTTGCTCTATAAAGGCAGCAATCTGTCAGGTTTTTCAATGCTGTCAATGAAAGGAGTGATGTGGCCCATTGGTCATCAAAGTTTATATAATGCCATGTTCATTTATTTCAGAGACCACAGAAGGAAACTCTAGCGTCACGTCCGTCAAAGTTTTTCTGTCACCTCATCATAGTAGTCGAGGATCCCCTCTCTTCTCTGCTGCTCGCGCACGAGTGCAGCTCTCCACCTCTGTGCAGCCAGTCTGCATCAGCTATGAAGGTGAATGAGGCTCTGTTGTTATTTGCATACAGAGCAGGAAAGTGAGATCCGATCACAAGTGGTCCCTGGAGTTTAATTTTGGAGATGCCTAATCTGGCCAGGTGTAAACAGCTGTGTTTAGAGCATCATCCTGTACCGCTTTGGAGCAATAGGCTATTTTACTTTAGTCCATTTTGGAATTTTTATTGTGAGGCTTTCATATGTTCATTTGATAGCTACTTACAAAAGATTAATAGAAAGACACAACAGGGAAGAAAAGTCCAGGAGACATGGACTCCTGTTGAGTTTTTTGTAGGCTTGTTCATTATGTCCCTTTAAAGTTTTCTTCTTGAATTTTTCTGTCAGATTGATGAGATGGGACATCAGGTACACATTTAAACAGGTTTAACTTGATGGTTAGCTTTTGAATGTCCATCACTTTTCAGTATGTGATGTAATCCAGCACTGAAACATATTAAGACCAAAATGAAAGTCTGAATGTGCAAAAGAAAAAGTGATTCATGTTTATTGTCTGTAAATTCATGAGCCCATATTTGGCATTACTGCTTTTGATCTTCCCGGTGAGTGGAGCTGGAGATTTTATGTTCTCTGGGCCTTTTGAAAGAGGAAGATATAATAACTTACTTTAATGCAAGAAACAGTTTCTCATTTCATGAACGACCGCCCCACAGTCCACACTGTGAGACACAAGTACCCAGCTGGTATTATATCGACTTCAGCTCATGCACGTCTTTTGTGCTTGGTTTTATTTGTGTAGTTTTCCTTTATAAAATTTGAATAATATATGTATAGTTATAAAAGTTTTTACCGGATATATATGTAATTGAGAGCAGAACCGGTATCATAGAAAAATATAAAATCTATATGGTCATGATTTAGGCCCCTGATTTATAATGTTGACACAAAACAAAAGTATAGGTTCAAGAAGAGCAGGAGAGGTGCATTCAGTTAACAAATTTAAGGTTTATTTAAAAACTAAACATTTTGTTGCTGGAGTACCTGAGAAAATAAACGAACAGTAAGTTAAAGAAATACTTTTATTTCACAAGACTAATAACTAAACTAATAAAAAGTAAATCTCCAGCTTAAAAACACTACTAAAATGTAAAGGCAACAAACACTAGACAGGGTACTTACGAGGGGAGATTCTCTCACAGACTCCACTAGATACCACTAAGTGAGCCCACTGCGATCACCCACACTGCAGCTGATAATGCATCTTACACTGCAAGATGGCAAATCTACAAGACACTTAAGTGACCACCATCATCAGTCCCAGACCTGTAATTCCTTCAATCCACCTACAGAGGGCAGTGCTCTCACCTCACATGCAGCTCCCACATAATGATTCACATATCAGCTGCCATGGAAAGCTATTGTGTCTCCTCTTCCATTTGGCTGTAATGATCATATCATATCATATAGTACCAAACACACAAAGTTTCAATACTAGGTGCCTAGCGTGTTTTAAAAGATACATTTCAATGAAGCCTGTAGAATATTTTTGTACTCTGTAGATTTTCACAAAACATGTATTACTTTTAGGTCCGTTAGGTCAGTTATTTGTCATTTCACAGCACGGTCATGCAAAAAGGAAAGTTGTAGTCACATAATGCTACACACTCATTGAACATATTTATGTTCCACAGTGGTGATTCTTTCAGGGGCCGTCTAGTGTCCTGGGGCCCCTGTCACAGTTCGGTGTGTTAAACAAGGGAGTAGGACCCAAGTGCAGAAGAACTAAAAATATTTATTTAAACAAAAGGTCAAAAACAAGACTTACTACTCAACAAAAAAAAACAAAGGGTAACAAAGGGTAACAAAGGGAGCCACAAGGAATCACAGGCACACAAGCAAAACTTACATCTGACAAGAAACAACATACAACAATGAACTGACACAGAAGGGAAAAAACACAGAGACTAAATAGACATGCGGTAATCAAACACAGGTGAGACTAACAAGACACAGGTGAAGACAATGAGGGCAACCAACATGGAGGGAAACACACAGAGGCAGGAATAAAATACAAGAAACACTGAGGAGAACTACAAGATAAATCATGAAACACTAAAGACACACAGAACTCAAGAATGAAACAAAACACACTAGAACACAGAGATACACGAGGATAATAAATGACAAAATAAAAACAGGAAACACTGAAGACAAATCTAGAAAACCATCAACATTAGGAAACATTAAGACAAAAAACATACAAGGGAAACATGCAACGCTAGGATGGACAGGAGAAATTAAAACATGGAAACCTAAACACTGAAATACAAAACTAAATAAGACCAAATCATGACAGCCCCAAGCAGTTTCCTGCCTTGCCTGTTGACAAGCAGAGCCTCTGAGGTTCTAAAAGCCAAGGGTGCTGATCGACACTGATCCAATTTACCCATGTTTTAATGCTGGCCTCTCTCAGCAGATGAAGTAAACCCTGCAGCTGTGAAACACCTTGGTGTGCAGAAATCCAATCAAATCCAAATGTATTAATAAACACAATTAAACACAGACCAATTTAACAATGATGCCTCTGTATGACCTTCAAAAGCAAACAACCCTACAAGATTTACCATGTCTGTAGAGATATCTTTAACAGCCTTTGTTGATATGTTTTACACCAAGAAAATATCCACAAAGACATAAGAGGTACTCTACCTGGTACAAGGGGCCAAGAAAGCTTTTGTCACCATCATCTCACCTACACTTTATACAACCTGTACAATTGTATTCATTTAGCAAATAACAGTTGACGCACAACCCACGAGGTGTGACATGAGGACTTAAAAACAAATCTACCTTATATTGTTAGAATAACGGGAGGTCTGTAACAAACTGGAACACGATCAACCACTCGAACATAACTCTGTAAAGGAAAAAAACATACAAGTCTTGCACCACAACCCAGTCATGGCACATTTAAAATACCGTACTACTGTACATTAAAATCAACTGTCAGGACATGTGGGAAACTTTTCATTTATTCTGTCAGTGTGATGCAAATGTTACTTATTCATTTTGACTGTTGAATATTCTTAAACTTGATTATTTCTCAAATGTTTCTACTGTCAGCTTCAGCTCCGGTTGGGATGAATGTTTTAGGTGAAAAAAAAAAGTGCTGATAAAATCAATCTCACTGAATGTCATGTGGAACACACTGAGTTCAATGTAAAGTATTACAGAAAATATTGATATAAAACTAAGGGTCTATGTGAGAGGAGCAGACGTTTAGTATAATATTCATTTCAGATAAGATTAAGATTTTAGGGTTGAAGGAGAATCCGGCCCCATTACTATGCTCTGGGTCCTCCATAGTTATTTTTGAAATGTGCCAACATGTAAAAATATTTGTTTTTTGGCTTATTCTGTTGGAGATGATCATAAACAGGTTACCATATGGAAGTCTCTGCTGAATAGTTTGGTATCTCCAACACAGATTTTATCATCCTTCAGATTTTCATTTCATTCCAGAGGCACAAGGAACATGTATCATATCCAACCTCTGTAGTCTGCTGTGTCCTCTGCATGTGTACGTGACAGGTACCTGAAGGTAACATGATACACTCAGAACTTGAAACATGTTGGCCTGATATTAAAGCATAACAGAGGGCTAAAACTTACATTTGCCCACAGCCTCCCACAGGTTATAAATGAGCTCAATAACAGTATCTCCATGACCACAAGCACCACACCACCTATTACTATTAAGTGTGGTGCCTCAATGATGTATAGCGGTCTCTGTACGTTTGGGCAGCTGTAAGTTGTTTTTCTGGGTGGATAAGTATTCCTACTCCCACAATCCATGCTGCACTACAATTACACCGGAGCAACATGAATCTTTCACTCACTGAAGCATGCGGCCCATCAACAGAACTAATGGCCTAAGCCTTATCTCCCACATTTGTTCGAGATGAATGAAGAGTCTTTATTTTGGATGGTATGAGCCGCAAATCTGCACTCAATGTCAAACGATATCACCCTGTGGAGTAATTTGTGGGGAGACTGTTCCAAAGTTTTTGCTGAGCTGTTTATAAATCTTTATGTTCTGACATGTTTGGGCATAATCAATGGCGATACCTGAAGGGCCGTACCCTGGCTGACGTGGAGCTCTGTATTTATTATTTTTTCTTGTCCTGAGTTTTGGTTTCTCATGGAGTGTGCCAAATTGCTGCAGGACACGAGGGAAAACTGAAAACCACATAGGTATTTCATCATTTGACATTGACATTTGTGGTTGCATGCTAACAAACAACTGGCAGGTATTGAGGTTTCTCAGGGTCTGGCCTTGAGGGAGTAAATTTACTACATTTACTACACCTTTTGCTGCACAAATCATTGTCCCCTATTACTTTCAACATCAGGTTCGTGATCCCTTTTCAGACAAAATCTGTGACCCACATGTTAAATAAAATAAACCTTTCCCATAACAGCTGAAAACCAACAGGGCCCTGCTCCTATAGATTTAAACATGTAGTTGTGTTTTATTAAGCTTTAAAGCATTCACTGTCTTCACAGCAGTCATTTTTCTATGTCCTGACTGAGGGAGGGAAGCTCATATAGTGGTAAAATATATATTTATTGTAAATTGTGTAAATGTATTGAAGTCATGGTGACAATCAATAGCATTGCAATGCTTCCACATTCATGAGCAACACAGTGGACAATGATAAATATCTGGAGGGATAGCTGGCCACATTTGAGAATTAAAACCACATAATTCATAGCCTTTTATTTACGATTGGACAATGGCTAACATTAGCATGTAAACACTCCGTAGCTAACATTAACAATTCTCATCTAACAAAGCTCATATGTATCAGATCACACTTTACAGTTGTATAGTCTCAGCTGATTCATTAGCCTGATAGTAATGTCATTAAGGATGTACCGTAGTTGGATGCTTGTGTTAGTTGTTGTCTGACTGTATTTGACCATAGAAACAAGTATTGGGTTTTAACTTAAATTATTAGGGCGGCTGTGGCTCAGTTGGTCGCCTCTCAACTGGAAGGTCGAGGGTTCGATCCCCAGCTGAGCAACATGTCCGATGTGTTCTTGGGCAAGACACTTAACCCTGAATTGCTCCCGCTGCTTCAGTGGTGGTGTGTGAATGGGATTAATAATAATTTATACTTTATTGATCCCACGAGGGGAAATTTGTTTTTACACTCTGTCTAGTTAACATGCTACACAAACAGAGGCCGAAATACATACTCAATACAATGCTCCTGGACTGCTGGTGGTGGTGGTGGTGGGGGGGGGGGGGGATGGGTGTGCTCCTTGGCAGTGCTCAGGAAGTGGACTGGCACCTGTCCAGCTACCAGACCAATTTCTGGACTTGGTCCATGCCTGGACTTAAACTGGCGACCCTCTGATTCCCAACCCAAGTCCCTACAGACTGAGCTACTGCCGCCCTATTGGTTAAGATTAGTAGATTACTAATCTAGATTAGTTACTTCTGATGATACTACATAGCGATCACTACCATCAGTGTGTGAAAGGGTGGGTGTGACAGGTGGTGTAAAAGCGCTTTGAGTAGTTGGAAGACTAGAAAAGCGCTATATAAGTCCATTTACCATTCACTGTCTTACTGTTTCACTGTTTCTTTTCAGATGCTGATCAATCTCTGTGAATAGTTTAAATTATATACGTTTGTCAGATACTGTATGTTTACATGACTAACAACATCCTGGAACACATTAGCTTGAGCACAAGGTTGGATGAAAATGGAAGCCATGAATACAGTCTATCGTTCACCCAGGACAAAACACATTTTTGTGTCTTAATAGCAGGGCTTTGAACACACTTTTTTTAGAACCTAACCCTTCTCTTCCCTGGTGCTAGGATGTTTAACTTCATCTTCACTTGAAGAGGGGAGGTGATTTGACACTTTGTAACATATGCTTTTAATTTGCAGCTTTGGCTGAAACTCAGTCAGCCAATGACTGCAGGGTTGGCTGCTTGATCCCGGACTCCTCTCCTGTTGATCAACCATGTGAAGGACAGGAGAATGCATGATTGTTCAATATGCTGCGTAAATCATAATCAGGAGGACAGTCCGATGAGAATTATTACCAAAACTTCTCCAGAACTCTCGAGACCGCTAAGACCGATTTTGACAACTTTTAATAAAACAAACCCCTGATTAATTTAAGATTTTTTGATGGTTTATATGTATGTACAGTATGTATCAGATTTGTTCACTCCAGCCCTTGTCCACTTCATAAAAGTTACTGTTCAGATATTTGAACCCCAAACACTTCTCTTTGGATTCATCTATGCTCTTTCCTTCATGCATTTGTAGCCTATGTATTTTTAGTCTTCCCTTTTTAATTTGTATTAATCTCTCATATCTTATTTTTTGTCAGGGGAGCCCTCATAGCCTCCTTAGATGCATTGTCTTTATTTTTCTACATGTGCATTGCATTTATTCTGCATTACAATAGAAGAAAAAAGATACAACTTCAATTATGTCTGCGGTGCAAGTGCTGTCTGAGTCTTTTCCCACCTCGTTGATTTGTTCAGTTTTCATCCAGGTAAATGAATGAAGGGAATAAACACACCCAGGAAACTATTAAATTGTAATAACGTGTTACAACAAATATGCCAAAAACCTGCTCTCAGTACACATATAAAAAAACACTGCAAACAGAGGAACACTGTTAGCACAGGGACACAAAGAGAGAGAATGGCGATGAAATAGAGATTGTGGAGCAGAAGTATTGTTATGAATCTGATCACACAGTTACATATTCACTTCACCTGTTCTTAAATTCAGTGTCGACAGTGGTTTCACAAACACACTGGGAGCTCTGAGTTCAAGGTTTTGAGATGTAGAGAACAGAACATCAAGTTCCCTCTGATGTGTCTCTGACTCAGGTGACGCTGCTTAACAGTCTAAAACTGTCACAACACTGCCACCCTCTGGTCAAAGTTGCTTGAGGCACCAAAAGTATGAAAAATCAAACATCATCACAATGTGTAAAAGTAATATGTGAAATTCATTTTCAGAGAATTAGTCTGAAAATGTTTTATTTCATTCAGGCAAATGACCAAACACACTGGTTTACATTAAGAATGTATTTGTTCTGTTGTCTGCAATCAAATCAAATGTAATATATTTGTCACATGAACATGGACAGGAGACACTGGATGTCGAGTGATTACCAACACTTTCAGCCTTTTTAGTTTTTGTTCTACCCTCATACATATGGGACTATATTTTCTCTTCTTTATAGATTCTTCATTGTATTGATGGGATACACAGTTCTTGTTTTAGGCAGACAACATGGTTATTGACACACTACACTTAGTTTTGACAATTGAACTAATGGTTTGGCGTGAGTTATAAGGAGTGAGCTTTTGCAGGGTTCTTGAAGTGTTTTGTTGAAGGTTTGAGTTGTTAACATTTCTCCAGTGGTGAGAATAAATTTAAAAGATCTCAAAATATGTACAATGAAGAATAACTGTAAAAACAAGGTTCTTGAATACAAAGCAGTATTTATTGAGGTATGTATGGTTGGCCTACACCTCTGAGTGTAATGTAACAGAAACCTTTAGTAAATGAGCATCACATGTGGAAGAGTATATAAACACACAAACACAGTGAAAATGAAATAAAAGGAAGATACAGACATGCTCAATCTACAAAGAGTTACTCTAGTCAGAGGTCCAAATTTCTAAAACCTATTTCATAATTGTAATTATGCTGTGCTTGTTTTTTTAAGATGGTTAGTATTCCGCCCAAACTCTGAAATGGTGTCTTTTTTATTTTAAAGTTACAGCCGGAGAATGACAGTTGCTCACAGTAAAACTTGTTTCACAACATTTATCAAAGTGTCTGTTAGTGTTAATAAAACGATCATCAGCAACTAGATTAAAATTGGGAAATTAGTACCAGTAACATAAAGGGTAAATATAGGAGTTTGTTTCATGGTTTGATTCTTTGTCATCTTCATTTATAGACATTCCTCTGTTGTCATCTGCAGCTTCACTTCCATTTGTGTGTACTTTCTCAGATCCATTCAAATCTGTGTCTCCTTCTTCAAGTGTGTTTGTGTCTGCAGTTATTTTTTCTATCTGCTGGAATCGATCCTCCAAGCTCTCAGAGGGAAGTGTCAGGGATCTGTTTAAGAGGAAATCATTTTAATATAGTGTAAAGAACCTTTTTTCTATTATTCCTGTATAAAAACAACGAAACATCCGTACTTGGCTTTCTTCACCAGGAGGCTGATATGGGTTTCCTTCTCCTCCAGGATCTTCTTCAAAGCGTCAACTTCTCTCTGATTGTCCAAGAGTTCCCTCTGCAGACGATGGTTTGTCTCCTCCAGAGTCTCACAAAAAGCCTAAAGTCAAAAATAGCCTAAAGTTAGTAAGAAACCAGAAAATAATCTTGACTTTAAGCCCTTGAGTCAACATTTCTTGCACAGACATGGACCTCACCCGACTCTCCACCAGACTATCGAAAGGACCTGGCGGATCAACCAAACACAGGAAGCGTCTGACTTCTTCACTGAGAAGCAAACAAACGAAAAACTCAAAATCAAACAAGATAGACAGTAAAATCTGTCGGAGTCCATCTTTATATCCCCATATTGACACGCACCTCCTGATGACTTCTTGGTGTGCTGTTAAGCTCTGCAGAAAGCTTTGCAGGCCGCTCAGCCTCTCCTCCAGAAACTCCTCATCGTAGTTGTCTTTGAACCAGCGCTTAGGAGGCAGGGCCAGAGCCGAGCTGGGGTACAGCTCTTTAAGCTTCAGATGAAAGATTTACCAAAATCTCAGAAAATAAAATAAGTTAGGAACAACATCATGTGATCGCTTGTCAAATATGGCTCAGAAACTCTTACACTGGGGGGGTTTCCAAGCAGAATAATCAGAAACACCAGGTATACACTTAATTGGAATTTGTCTCTGTCTTTATATTAATCACGCAGACATTAGAATAGACAGAGGTAACATTAAAACAAAATGCTATTTACAGGCTTATAGATAAAAGCTCCTATGAAGCACTTTTAGCTGGTGATGAAACAGGCTGAAAGTATTATTGTTGCTTCTATATGACCCACTTAAGCAAAAAAGACCATCATTATTATTAAGGCCTGAAGGCACGTCCGCAGGGTAGTTGAATGACAGTTATTGACGACACTCTGCCAAAACAGCACATTCAAGTCAAAGATTCTTGATTAGTGATACATTTGACAGTTGAATACAAGAATGCTGACATTTTTTGTTTAAAAAAAAAAAAAATTAGCAATGATATAAGGGGTACCACTTTGTCCAAAAGCGGCGCCAAAATGGACAGAACTTTGTCCTATTTCTCACAGAGGATTTGAATATACTTTTTAGTGCAAAGGAGAAAACAAAGGGGCTGAAATAGATATGGGTACATATGGGGTTCCTATAAAAGAGGTGTAAGGTAGTATTTACAGAATGCATGGTTTCTATAAGACACAAACTAACAAAAACAATAGTTTTAAGTTTTAAAGGGTGTTGGGTTATTATTGGGTTATTGCCCATACATTTTTTTGGCACTCTATGACTGTAAAGTGACATTTTTATCATGTTTAAAAAAAGTGCACATGTTCCAATGTATGCAGTTAATAAATTGTTTGGAAGAAGCAGACTATATATAACATGCAGATCTGTCTATAAACAAGGACAGTTAGACACTCTGCTCTGAATAAAAATGAGAATTTGGTTTGATTCTTTGGTGCAACCTTTGCGGCTTTTAACTGATTTGAAGTCAATAATCATGGCTCGCTAACTTAGTAAAGTAAAGTTCAATAATAAGTACTAAAATTCAATAATGTCTATAGGGAACGAGGTTGACAGTCTCACCTTGTCATTAAGCCGGCAAAAGTCAGTGTATCTTCTGAAGATCACCCAGCTGTCTCCTTCAGCAGTCGTCACATGGATCTTATAAACCTAACAGTTAAAAGTGTTTTTTAAGTACATACAAACACATGGACGCACAAAGAGTACATTGAGCAATATACAAATAACATCCTCTGAAAATGGAAAATTATGAGTGCAACTTGAGTGCATTTTTATGTGACATGCTCACAATTGGGACTGCAAAAGATTTTGCTTATTTGACAGTAATGAGCAGGCAGCACACGTGCACACACAGAGATACACACACAGAAACACACACACACACACACACACACACACACATACATGCAAGTTATGTAAGATTTTTCAACAGAGTGAGTCATATGATGGCAATGTGACATCATACGTGTTTCCAGACAAAGTCCATGTGTTAAAATCTTCATAAATCCATTTTCAACATTTCAAAGGTATTTACTTAAAAAGTTTTAAAAAATAGAAAGTTTTAGCCCATCAACAAACATGTCAGTGATCTTTTTCTTTGATTACTTGATTTATATTAGTCATGTTTGGTTTGGAAAGTTCACAAATCTTACTGTGAATTTCGCCCTCTCCTCCAGGATCTCGTAGCCCAGTAGTGTTGGGGTGATTGGTCTTTCCACCCAGTTGTCCCCAACTCTTCCCTCAACCCCCAGCAATGTTGATGGTCCATCCAGCATGTCTCCTCGAGGTCTCCTACAGAAGTAAGCTGAGGTTTGAGCCCAGGGTCTGACTGCTCTCATAGAGGAAATTATTTCTGGAGGTGGGGGCTCAGACTCCTTCTTGGCCCAGGACCTGCAAGCTCCAGTCAAGTCCACATGTAAAGGGACTGGAACAAAGGGGGCAGCCATCTGTGGGGGGCGGATTTAGAGTATAGAGTTGATTCATATGACCTCAGAAAAAAAGAGTCTAGTTGCCAAATCACACCAGCTCAGGGCAGATAATCCCACATTTTGTGCTGCAGGTTTGTGTCTTGACTAAACTGTGCTGGGAGTGTCTTGGTCATAGTCAGATCATCATATAGACACATTTTGTGAGGTCAATGTAAGCAGTGCTTAAAGCATATTGACTGAACTGTTGACACCCTGAGTGACACAGCAGTATCAGATTACTATATCACATGCTTCAGAGTGTGTCACGTCCCCTAAGAAAGGATTAGTTCCTGTTTTTTAGAAAGCACAAACACATATGAGAACACGAAACTCTAAAAGCAAGGCAGGATGAATACATGACATGCTTTTATCTATCTATCTATCTATCTATCTATCTATCTGTGTGTCTGTGTGTCTGTGTGTCTGTCTGTCTGCCTGTCTATCTCAAATTACTTCCATTGATTCAAAAATTGCTAAAAGTTGCAAGATGTTATGTGAAATTGAATTGTTCTTCTACGACCTGTTACAGTTTTAAGACTCTGTAATATTTACAGTCTATGCTCTGTACACATGATATCAACATGTGGGTAGAGGACTGACGCGTTTGGGGAATTCCAGCATGTTAAAAATCACTTTTATTAACTGTTGAGTTCATGTTCGGAGGAAGATTTCGTCTCCATGAAACTGAAACAAAAATGTGAGGAAAAAGACAACGTTGGTATTCAAACAGGTCTTTTAAATGTCACTCCTTTCTTAATAACCAGTGTGTTATTAGTATTTTAACCAAGACTGAATATTGAAGCTCATATGTGCACAGCGAAACTTTTTTTTTTTTTAAGTACAAGGAACAACTATTTAGTCAACTCGAAACCTATGGACGTGAACGCATCTCATGAACAACCCGGAAGCGTGTCGTCATTAGCAACAACAAACCCACCTGCCTTTAAATGACAGTGCAGGTCAGCAGCAGCGGCTCATTGTTGTTATACCTATTTGACTTAGCCTGTCAGAATATCATGAACAAACAGGCATGAAGACGCAAACACTTAATTCTAGTACTTTTTTTGTTCGTCTGGTTACCACCGTTCACACTATCACGCTACATGAACGTTAGCTTAGCTCGCTAGCAGACAGCGATATTATGGAAAGCGTTTGACGGACCCAGCTCTTCCTCATTGCGGTCAGCTGAAGGGGCAGTTCTGCTTTTAGTAGCTGATAAATCGACAGACTTCCCGTAAAGGGTTCACTGACTGCTATGGAGCCGCCCGCGGCAATGGGCTGTGTGAACATCGGTAATCTGACCAGCACCTTACCGGTGATCCCCTACCAGAAGCTGACCGACCTGTACTACCTGAGCAGAGGGGGCTTCGGCACCGTGTTCAAGGCTCAGCACTCAGACTGGAGGACCACTGTGGCCATCAAGTGCCTCAAACTCGACGCCCATGGAGAAAGGTACACCGTGTTGATGTGCTCTTTTGGCTGTACAGTTGTTGACAAGACTTTTGATTTTACGAGCACTCTGTGTTAAGATAAGATAATCCTTTATTTATCCCACGATGGGGAAATTTACATTGTTACAGCAGCAAAGAGCAAAGATTGCAGACAAAAAAGTGAACACAGTACAATTTAAATAAAAAAAAATAGATACTGAAAAATAGATTTAAAAAATAGATCAGCTATTGTGCTTCTCCAAGGAATCAGTCAATGCTGTACAGACACTAACACCTGTCTATGGTGGAAAGCACACAAGCAAGATATAAATCCATGTCAGCTGTAATCCAATCAAAAGCGTGCAGCCATTTAAATCTGATGTGTTTATGTTGTTTTATCACTCTGTAAACAGCTGCAAGTCTCTCTCTGCCCTTCAGCTGTTCAGGTGGATCAAACATCCCTAGATTTAAAAAAAATTACAATGACTCCTGTGTGTAATGAGGGTAGACCAGACATGTCTTTCTTGGCTCTTTAATCAACAAATTATCCCTTTACTGTTTGATGATATTTTGAAGTTTAAATCTAATAACTATAAGGTGTATATATATTCAGTTTGCTTTCAAATGAATGCATTACATATCAAAACAAATGTGTTTTGATAAGGACCACCTTAATGTGGTTGTTACAGAAATTAACCAAATATTGTTTTAGTTAGTAGAATGTGGAAATATTGACTGGTGAGTATTGGTTTGTCAATCATCTCAAACCAATATTTGTATTCACTATCTTTTTTGTTTTTACTTTCACAAACAAATATATTAATACAAATATGTCCAGCCATAAAAGCATTAAGCATACAGCTGATGGCATATTATTATAAATGATATTATTTCTTTGATTCAGACCGGCTGTCAGGTCTGTCTCTAGATGACATCATCAGAAGCTTCAAAAATGTCCACAGTCCAGATGAGCTGCAAACAGTTGTAGTCCTTGTCTCTGTACTCCATAACTTAAGGGTAGAAAATCACTATAAATAATTATAATACTTCATTTTTTCTAAAGTAATTATTCTGAGCAGCATATATGCACATGTCATTCTTTCAATGTCCATAAATGTGTTCTATTCCTTTTCTAAAACTAGCAAAATCAGAAATGACAGTAACACTTTGATTTATTGCCCAGGCTTTTATTAACTTTTCATTTCTGCTGGGAACTAAAATAACCTCATTCCTCAAACATCTCTATTCTAAAATGTTAATTTCCTTTACTTTTTTTTAAGAAACGCATTGAGAGTGTTTTATCAGAGTTTGATGCAGTTCTCACACTTGGTGGATTCACACGCACGTCTGAATCTCCAGCTGACCTTTAACCTTCTGTCTCATGCTGGCACACATTCTATCATTATGTTGTCCAAATGTGGTCACAGTTGTGGTATTTCTGTCACCCTGCCCGAGAGTTAACAAAGACTCTGACCTGGCTGTGTTTCAGGGAAAGGAACTGCCTGCTGAAGGAGGCTGAGGTGCTGCACAAAGCCAGGTTCAACTACATCATCCAGATTTTTGGTATCTGCAATGAGCCCGAGTTCTTCTGCATCGTCACAGAGTTTATGAGCAATGGCTCTCTGGACCTGTTACTTCATGAGGTATTTGTCACTTCATTATAAAGGGAGCCTGTCATTGTAAAACATCACAACTGAAGCCAGTGCTCATTGTAAGAGAATTAATATGGATCATAAATTAAGAAGACACCAGATTACTTTGGTTTAAAGACATTTATATTGTGTTCTTCTTCCACCCAGAGAAGGAACAGTAGTATGTATCTCAACAGAAACAAAACAAATCTTGGTTGGAATTGCAGTTTAGAAACACGTGAACTAATATCTCTTTTTTATTTTACAACACGGTCACATGTCCAGAGAACATAGTCAGTGTTGTTTAGTTCTTGTTTTGTGGATTGTGTTGCCAAAAAGACTGAAGTGAAAGAGCTTTTTTGTTTACATTGGCGAGCTTCTCCACATCCACCTGTGTCTCTTCCCCTAAATGTCACCCCACAACATTACTGCCTGTTTTGCGGCAAGCTTAAGTGAAACTTCCAGGTTTTCCGAGTCTCTGATGAAACTTTGAAACAAGTCGGGGGAAAAAATGAAGCTGAGCCCTGAGGAAAGCAGTCTCATTTAGTTTTGGGAAATTCCCACTTGTCTTGGTTGTGTAATTTTTCTCTTACGTCACTCTTGAGTGCTTTGGATTGTAGTTTAAATGCAGTTTAACTCCCCCTCCCCCTCTCTTTCTACACGTGTATAAGCACGTTCTTTATTGGTACTTTTATTGATCATTTTATTCCCTGCTGGTCTGCTGTCTGTGCCCACAGAAGGACATGTACCCTGCGCTGGCCTGGCCTTTACGTCTGAGGATTCTGTACGAGATCGCCCTTGGGGTTAATTTCCTCCACAACATGAACCCACCTCTCTTACATCATGATCTGAAGACGCAGAACATCCTGTTGGACAGTGAATTTCACGTCAAGGTTTGTGTGCCAGCGAGAATGTGGGAACTTCCCTGAGAGTCGCTCTACACAGATACCGTCTGTACGCTATCTTTATGGCTTTGTTTGTGTGTGTTAAGCAACAGACCTACTTAATTATTATTATTAGAGCTGACACAGTGACTATGTTACGAGTGGATGACAGAACATAAGTCAAGAGCTATTTTGATTATCATCATCGTAAAATATCCTTAAATGACCTGCTTAAACGTTTTTTTATATAAAGGATTTGCTGCCTCACATTCTCATATCTGATGTTAAACTGAGTGTCACAGAGATTTGGACGGTTAGTCTCTTTAAATGAGCAATCTGTGGCCGTTGTCTCTTCAGTGATTCATCTTTTATGAAAGTAACTGAAGGCTTGATTATTAAATCTGGAAATAATTCCATAATTACTTGCTGATAGCAGAGAAATAATTCCTGTAGAAAAAAATGTTATTCTGAAAAAGGATTGTTATTCATAGCAGCTGCATTGAAAAAAAAAAACAAATAAGGCAATTCTCCCACAACACAGCTCAGGTGTCTTTCATTAATAAAACAAAAAGCAGATCAATGAAAATACGGTAAAAGAAAGAAATAATCAATCAACTTTTTTTTGTATTGCACGAATACATAACAAAAGTTATCTTAAGACACTTTACAAAAAGCAGTTTAAGAGGTACTCTTTGTTATTTTACAAAAGAAAAATGGGAAAGGTGGAGATAAGATGCAGGAAGAAGGATGGACACACACACACACACACACACGGATAGAAATCAGATAAAAATGCCAACGATCTGCTGTGGTTGTGTCCAGATTGCAGACTTTGGCCTCTCAAAGTGGCGGCAGCTGTCCGTCAGTAAGGGCTCCGGGTCCAAGCCCACAGAGATGGGGGGCACAGTGATCTACATGCCTCCAGAGAAGTACGAACCCTCCAAGAGTCGTCGGGCCGATGTGAAGCACGACGTGTACAGGTGAGGTGACTGTAATGACTGATTACTGATAGGTTGGACAGAATATATGTTGTCATTACTGCGGTTATGTATCCACAACATGAACGTCCTTTAAGGTTTTTTTATTTGTTTCATGTTTGGTTGGCAGATGTTCAAACGATAGGGCAGAATTTTTGAATGGATAAACTTCTGATGACTTTATTGTTCTGCTCTGATAGAGTAAATATTTCTCAGCCAAAACCTGGATTTTAAGAACATATCAGAGCGTAAAGCAGATTTTAGGGAAGTCCTAACTCTGTCTTGTTAGGCGTCACAACGGGCTATCACGAGCCTGGATTTTGTCCAACAGGTTTGGATTGCAGCAAAGTCAGCTCTTCGTAAAGTCCCTCAGCTCTTGAGGGAAAGTACCGTTGGGAAATAATGATGCAACTCTAGTTTTCTTCACTGTTTCTTTCTTTAATGTCTACTCTGCAGCTATGCCATCATTATGTGGGAGGTCCTGTCCAGACACATTCCTTTTGAAGGTAAAACACTTTGTGGTGTGCCGCGATTTACAAATGTCACTTTCTCATTCTGTTCAGACTCTGTAATCTTTGATGGTGCTACCAGCCTAATCCCAGGTGTGTGTGTGTGTGTGTGTGTGTTTGTGTCGTCAGATGTGACCAACCCCATGCAGATCATGTTCAGTGTGCTGCGTGGGATGCGTCCTGACATCAGTCTGGACAGTCTACCTGCTGACATCCCCAGCAGAGAAACCCTCATCAGTTTAATGACCTGCGGCTGGACCTCTAACCCAGACGAGCGACCTTCCTTCCTAAGTAAGCTCAGACTGATCTGTAGGGACTCATGACTGACAAAAGATTACAACCACAGCCCTCAAAAAGAAATACTCTCAATAGTTGCTGTAACTTAACTTAATAACTGCTCAGAGTTACATTTTCTGAGAGCAGTGACTCAGACATTTTCTCTGCTTTCTTCATTGAAACTCATTTTTCTTTTTTGTAAACAAGATGGAACCCAAGATGACCCTTAGAGCAAGTATGCCCTTTACTCATTTACTGCTTGTTCAGCGATATGTTAAAACTAATATCCTTTGAGCTTCGATTAAAAAAGGCCTCACAATGGTGTGATTATAATTGGATCAATCACATGTTAGATTATCAACACATTCATTATGATTTAAGGACTCTTTGTGACTTAAATAATCAAGATATTTTTTTATGATTCATACAGGGAGAATATTTAATGTTAGTTTGAAAGGATTCAAAGAATATGTTCATGTTATTCCTTTAACATGGAGGGTTTCATCTCACTCTTCTCTCACTGACGCACCCACACAAACTGCAACAGTTACAGTACACAGCATACGGTCCACATAGTTTGTGAAAATGTTTGTCATTCATACGGTCCTGTTGTAAACACACTCTGCTGAAGCACAAAATACGTGATTTGAACAGAAGAGTTTAATGAGATTCCAATGAAATAGATCAGTGAGATAAAACACAGGTTGAACTTTAGGGAGTTTCTGATCACACCTCTTGCTGAGAGCGCTGTGGTTCATAAAAACTTCCCTTCTCTGACAAGATTAAAACAAAATACCAGGTTAACTGTTTCATCGATTGTAAGGTGTTTTCTTTTCTCTGACATTTTGTTTCAGAGTGTCTGATTGAACTGGAGCCCATGGTGAGGAAGTTTGATGAAATTGACTTTCTGGAGGCTGTGCTGGCGATAAAGAGGACAAAGGTCAGTCAGGAGTCTTCATGCTTCATGTTCTTAAAGGTTTCTTTTAGTCATTTACACTTGTATGAAAAGTGAGTAGATGGTAGAGATCTGACAACAGATAAAGGGAGAAAGAGTTGAGGAAGAACATACAAGAAAGGTACACAGAGAGACTGTAACTGGGCATTATGTGTCGATGTTGTGTTCTGCCTCTGTAGAATTAAAGAATGTTGGTCTTGGCCAGGTGTCACATTTCTGAGCAGCTGAATTGAAGAATGCGGATATCATGTTGAATAAAACAAGAAGCGGCAGAAATGACATGTTGCAGTGGTTAGAAGAATGGGTTTTATTTTCAAGAGATTGTAAGCTTAAAAAGGAATAGCATTAGAAAAGTCACTTACATTTTTAGACTAATTAAAAGAACGGTATATATATTTATCATAACACATGTAAATACTGTATAGTTCTTTCTCAATTTGACCGCACAGATTAGAAAACATAGAGGAATTATACAATAAAACACAATTTAACCAAAGCTGTAACGTATGTATCAGAAAGGCTTTGTTTCTTTCGTTTCCTTTTACTAAACACACAGCCGTTTGGGACCAGATGTGGGTCTAACTGCACCGAGAGGCTCAAAGCTGTAAACTGAAACAAAAACCACACTGTTGGCCTTCTCTGAAATGTTATTACTCAAAACGTAATAATGTTTAAGTCATATTCCGACCTTTACTCTCAGTGGTTTTAGGTAATAATGGTTAGTGAGTGTCCTCCTAAAGGAAACCCCCTGCTCAGAATAAATACTCAGGCTGTGTGTGTAATTCAGGACAGTTTTTGCTTCATAATTTCCCCGTCGCATATCCTTCCTCTTTTAAGGTTGAGCGTCATTTTGTGTGTGTGTGTGTGTGTTTGAGCGAGAGTGTGTTGGGTGAAACAACTGTCGACACTGACCTTAAGAGCAAGTGAAGTGAATATGAAACTGTGTGATCAGCTTAATAAAAACACACTTCTGCTCCACTATCTCTCCCTCTTTGTGTTCATGTTTTAACAATGTTCCTCTGTGGGCAGTGTGTTCTTGTAATTCCACCGAGAGCAGGTTAATTCATCGAAGCGTATTTGATTCAACACATTATTACAGCTTTATAGTTTCCTCCTAAACTTCCTTGGCAGTAAGTCTCATGTTTCTCTCCGTCCTTGTTCCTCCACAGTTGATGGGCCAATCGCGCTGTTGTTTAGCACAGTCAGAGTGTGAGAAGAGGAGTGAGGAGGGGTCTCTGAACATGCTGAAGGACAGACACAGCCCCTGGCCGGTCAGTAGTCAAAAAAAAAAAAGTCTCCGAATATTAATCAAGTAAACAGATTCAGTGATGGTGAACTTGCGCCTCCATTGGTTGTTGTATTATGACTTTAATATGTTTGAGGATTTATCAGTAAAACGTTACTGTCTGTTCTACTAAAGGGGAGCTCCACCTCCGGCTCAGGCTCGTGTTCCTCTCAGGACACAGACATTTCTATCCCAGGAGCCCTCACCAGCAGCAATGCTCCTCCCTCTAAAGGTAATCATGCTGTGCCATGTTTCCCTATCATTCAGAGTCTGGCTATGCTGCTTCATCACGTTGATCAGATTTTAAGATATGAACACCATACTTCTCATACTATTGTAGATGGAAGTTCTCCATCGTCGTTCCTAGCTCACAATCTGGACCCTCCTGAGTCTCTGAAGGACGATTGCGCAAATGATCTGAACATCCCCATCAAAGCAGAGCTGCCTGTCCCTGAATATGAGACACATATGGATAACCTCACCCTCAAGTCTCAGCAACAAGGTACAAGCAGTTAAAGCACAATGGATGAAATATGAGATGATAACAACGATGAGGATAATTGAGTTCTGGAAAGTGAATTGAATAAAATGTTTTGATTGATTGGTAACACTTCATATTAAGGTGCACATATTCACATTTTACTACATGAGATTAACATGCTCATTAATAAAGTGTATAAGTCATTCTAAATCCATTAGTAATGCCTCATCCTGCATGATCATTTTCTACAATTACTGGGTAATTTACTTAGAGAGTCCCATCAATATAATCCTCTTTCATCCTTATTGGTTGTAAAAAATAAATTTGTTCTGTTCTAAGTCTGTTACTTATAATCTGAATATGCTGGGCTCAGTATTGTGGAACTACTACCTCTTGATTGTCATAGAAAGCCAACAAGATTCAGAACAGTATACATGAAACACTTCTTATTTAAGGAGTAAAGAATATAAAACATTGCATGACTACACTTGTGCAGAACTGGGCATAATTAAGAGTGTAATATTGACTAATGGTGGACCAATGCTACAATTACACATATATTTTTAGGACACTAATTAAAGTTGTTTATCCTAATGCAGGTTAACAATTGTTAAACTGAACTTAACATTTTTAACCGTATGTATCTCCCCTCTCTCTCCTCTATTGCAGCAGATTACTCTCCTCCCCCGCGATACTCTCCTCCCTTTCAAGGCCCGTTTGCTCAGTGGATCTCGACGCGGCGTGAGGAGATCGTCACTCAGATGACAGAGGCCTGTCTCAACCAGAGCCTGGACGCCCTGCTGGCTCGCTCCTTGTTAATGCAAGAGGATTATGAACTTGTGAAGAACCAGCCCACACGCACGGCTAAAGTCCGCCAGCTCCTGGACAACTGTCTCAAACACGACGACGACTTCTGCCTCATTGTTGTACGAAAGTTGCACGACAACAAACAGAGGGGCTTACAGCCGTACCCGCCGGAAATCAGCTCGCCTCCCCCTGTCTTCCCGACGGCACCTCCACTCAACATGTCCTTTAATATACCCAGGAACATGTAGCAGCAGTCACAGACAAACAGTGATACAAGATTGTGCCGACTTGACACTACACTAAGCTCTCAATTGTCATCAAGATGGTCAACGTGTTTTTTTTTTTGTTTTCTCCATGAAAACAAACAAAGGATGAGCTGGTTGAGAAAAGACTCTCACAGCTACAAAAAAGACGCTGTGAGATATGAGATTTGATCTCGGCTCATCAACAAGAGATGAAAAGTTGAATTCTGTGTGAACAGAATGAAAGATTTTGACTGAATCAGTGATTTTATTTAACAATTTAATGTGATTTTGTTTTATGTATGCATTTGTCTCAAAAGCTCAGTTTCCATTATATGAGAGCCTAAGTATGTGGCCCAGCTCTTTTTTGTGTTGTGTAAGTGTGTACGTGTGTGAACGTGTGTGTGTGTATTTATAGAAGAGGAACATCCCTGATACGCTCGCTTGGTCTGAGTAATGCCAAAGGGACTGTTATCATGCTGTAAAGTCTACACTCCTTTTCTAGCAGTCGCTCACTATCATGTAGTCATGGGTTGAATATCCTGATGTGTTACCTGAGAGAGGATGTGCTCACCACAGCGGAGAGTATCTGTGTGTTGGGGTGCATGATCGATATCAGTGAGAGACTGCAGAGTCAGTGTTCTAATGATAGCCATCGAACTCCGAGACCAGTTAAACTGTGGCTGAATGGATCGATTGTGTCCCTAACTGTGCTCTTCTTCTTCTTTTTTTACTGCTGAGCCCTACAGAGTCACTGGGACACAGAGTAAAGAGGAAGTGGAGTTTGTAATACAACACCCAGAATTAGAGGGATGTGCGTCTCTCTGCATGTCTGTGTCTGAATTAAAAGTGGACCAAAGTGATCCGATTTCTTTTAGTCCTCTCAGCAGAGACCTCACCTGTCAGTAATCATGTATTATGTTCGCATTAGAAACTTCAGACCCATCTGGATACTTCCAAAGTTTAGAATAGTTTATCCTCAGACTCTGAACAAGATTGAATAATAAGTTTCACATTTTGTTCCTAGTGAGCACATGGCTGGTGCTCTGCTTGTAGTACCAGCTGAGTTTACCTGCTTTACACAGAACAGCTATTAATAATTCATCTTTTCTTCCGTAATGCTTCCTAAACCGCTCAAAATGACAGACACAACTGTCACTAATATAAATATGCATCTGCTTCACATAGACAGGGTTCAGTAAAGGAAGGAAACACATAAATATACATAAAGACAATAGCAGTGGTTCATCTGTATACATAAGGATGATAACTGTTCTGTATATTTATACATACAGGTTCTTTGTCCTAGTAAAGAAACAAACATGTCTGTTTTCCTCACACTAACATGCTGTCTTTTTCATCATCTTAATGTCAACTAATTTAACAGTTGTCCTCCAAATTAATAGTTCGGCCTTTACATATCAGAAAAAGCTTTAAAATGTCAGTTCACTGTTTCTAAGAGCCCGTGCTGACATCTGAAAATGTGTCAAGAGTGTCCAAGCAGGTTTCTACCATCCAAAGAAATTCAATTAACTGTTTAAGAAGCTTGACTCTGAACTTTTTAATTGAAGTTAATTTCAAATTGATTCATCATCTGATCGTTTTCGTATATGTACATGTCTGTGTGTAGTTTCTAAGTTAGAGCATCACTGCGTTCACACAGAGGTTCTTAAAAAGATGATGCAGCCCCAGCATTCACTGTCTGTAACCACTTTAAATTCATCACACTGTTAACTATGTTTTAATTCAATTCTCTACATGGATGTACTTCATCTTTTATCATGTGGATCGACAGTTTCCCCCACCATTAGTCAGAGTAGCTCAGTGAGGCTGTACTAAAAACACTGCTTCATTCTTAGTAAGACACATTGTTATATGAAATAGTTCTTTTTGAAAAAAAGAAAAGTCATTTAAGTAACAAGAGAAGCGCCAAACAAGGTCTGTGCTTCCATCATCTTGTAATGCCTTGTTTTTGGGAACTGTGCCTCATATTGAGCTTTAAGTCTCAACAGTGACGTGTCAAAGCTTTTTTACACTCATATCAAACTCAGTTGAGTACAATGCTACACATTTGGTAACATAAATATGGTGTTACACATTTTTATAGTATATTTCTGTGTAGTTTCACCTTTTTATATGCACACTTACATTTGTGAGCTCTTGATTGTTTAAGTGATATTCATTGACCTGCCTTGTGCAAAGTATTGGCCTGGTTTTAGTGCCCCTGTTATTATCAGTGTGTTGACCAAACAGCCATATAACGTGATACTCTAAGTTCACTTTAAGTGTTTTATAATTTTTCATTAATTGTATCTGAACTAATTAAAAAAAGTGACCTTTGTACTTCTGATTGCGCTCCTCTTCTTCCTGGTTTCACTCGATGCAGCATGAATCAAATCATGAAACTTTAAGCCAAACTGAAGAGAACAGAAAGATCAAAGGAGACAAAGAATCACAAAAGACAACAAAAGAATCCGCAAAGAATGAAAACAGAAAACTACAAAAATGGCAACAAAGAGTAAATGATTACCAAGAGATTCATAGTAACCAAATCAAGGACAAACAAACACAAAGACATAAACAAACATACATTGAACATTTAAAGAGAGGCAGAGTAACAACACAGATCCCTAATAACAAAGATATAAAAGAACAACAAAAGCAACAAAAAAAGCCTTTAAAAAACATACAAAACAGATACTCAAAATGACTATAACAACACACAAAACCACATCAAGGAAATACAGAACACACAAATGAGAAAATAAATAATCTGGAAAAACAATAACCAACTGCAAATACGCATACAGACACTGAATGTCCATAAAGACATGTAAAACAACAACAACAACAAAAAGACCTATAACATAACAAAAACATGCAGGATCCCAAAATGACAACTAAGAGACAAAAGTAACACAAAGACATGCAGACCAAGAGAAAGATCAACAACTTCAGAAGAGTCAAAACACACTTATTATGTTCAATGTCACAAACAAAGACGAGAGGTTGTGAAGAGAAAAGAGAAAAGGAACTAATACAAAGAAACTTCAAACAACTACAAAGAGACACGAAAGATACAGAAAACACAGGGGCTCACAACAGCCTCAGGTACACAACATAATCAACAATGAGATACAAAGTCCAGTTCATCACCAGGCATTCTGAGCCCCATGAGAAGATACCACTGTGTGGCCCACCAACACCACCGCCAATCCAATTTAAGACAACATCTCCTTATGCTAGTAACCTCAAAAAGGTTTTAAAAAGCAAACTTTGTTTAACAACCTGTAAAGTGGGGAACAAAGTTTGTTACTGTCATGTTTTATGTTTATAAACACAGAACATTACGATAATATGATTATTATGAGTATTATGGTTAATATTATTGTAATAGTAATTATTATTAGTAGTGGTGATAATAACTTAATAAAGCCACATTTGTCTTGACCTTGAACATTGGAATTAGTGCCTTCAGTTCCTTGTTTACTTTTCTTCTCATAACACCCAAGCTTAGAGTAGAACAGCTCATTTACATTTAAAGCTACAGACACAAAAACAGCCTGTTCTGTGCAGGGCTGTAAGAGAGGTTTAGAGGCGTGATAAAATACAGAACCAGCCTGGAGTCTTGGCAAGAAACTTCACAGGCATGCTTTGGGAACCTCTGAGACTTATTTAAACTGTTTGAAAAAGAGTATATATGTGATCATTAAGGACATTTCAATGTTTTAAGCACCACCTTCAAAAATATTCCCAGGGCTCCTCCCTTCATTTGTTCATTTGGGCCCTGGGTTGTCAGTCTCACTTCACCCACCCCACTACAACACCCAAGTAACTACAAAAAGAGACATAAACACCTGATACACATAACAACCACAGAGCTGCAAAGTCACATCACAGAGACAAATAGAGACATGCCAAAAAACAGACACTTATACTAAAAAAGCCAAAAGACAATTATGAAAAGTCACAAATTATGCTAAAGATGGTTTTGTTAGATAATGACGATAATATATTTAGGATGTTTTTTATGCTGATTTGAACTTTCAAGAGCAGTGGTCGATGTGTTGTTGATGATGATAAATTAACTTTGATTTTTAATTTATTTTTTGCCTCTGTGCAATGCCTGTCAGAACCTGTGTGTCTGTTTGGACTTAAAGCTCTTTGTTTGCACTTACTGGTGTTGTTTCCTCCTCTCTAGATCCTTGCTTGTGTTGTACTCAATGATGTACATCCCTTTGGACAAAAGCATCTAATAAATGAATTGTAGAATTGTGGTTCAATTTAAGACTCAAAATGACAATAAAGATACACAAAAGAGACAGAAAAAACTTTAGAGGCCAGGGAAAAAGGCCCAAAATGACACAAAACAATCACAAAGATGCAAAGACAGGAAAAAGAGAGACAAGACATTTGCTAGGATACAAAAAAATACAAAGATAAAAGTAATCTGTAAATACAAGGTGACACAAATATGTGAAAAATACCCAGTGACAAAAAAAAATACTGAAATCGGCACACCAAAAAACTCACAGAGACAAAAAATAACTGGCAAACACAAATTAAACAAAATAGATGCTAAATAACTTCAAATTGATGCAGTCTGCGTGTAGAAGGGTTGGATTGTGCTTTACTGGTCAGTGCCTGAGAGCCACTGTCTCAAAACTAACCATGTGTGTAATGTGTCAACCTTTCTGAATTACACTGAATTACAGATTTTAAGGCATCTGTTGGGCCAAATATGTATTAAATGATGAGTGTGTCATGTACTGTTAAAAACATATAAAGATGTTGAATATTATACAATTTACTAACTGAATCCTGTCAGTTGACCCAGAAGCAGTCTGAGCCCCTCTATCTTCACTGCTAAGCGCTCCCTGGGGGCAGGGACGAGGTCTTCTCGTCTCTGAAAATAGCACAAGGGGGGAACACGAGAGTGTGGTTCGCCTGGTGCTGGAAAAATACTCGTTGTGGTCATGCTGGGCTGCAGGGATTGCAACATTGACCGCCCTGTTGCTGCCTCTCAGAGGTGATGTCAGCAAATGTCTCAGTACCTGGTTCAGAGCACAGTGACCTGAGGACTACGCTCCATGTTCAGATGATCAAATTCAACTGTTGACTTTTTCTTAGTAAGCATATAAAGTAAGTACACTTTTGTCTTTTATGTCATAAAAACTGTACTTAAATTTTCTGTTCCTGTCTTGATGCATCCCGAGAGGACTTGGGGGGGGGAAAATGTAACTGTTGCATTAAGTATGTGTTCGGCCACGTGCTCACACATTATTGCTGCACTATGGTTTTTGTAGCTCAGCCTTGAGATCTGGAGTTAGAAGTTCAAATAAAGTAAGAAAAAAAAATATATATATGGAATAATCTTATCTTTCAAATGTTATATCAGTATATACTCTAATAATTGTTTTATCATCTCCACAACAGCACTGGATCAATGGGGGATCTGAGGCAGAAGATGGGGGTTGTGTCTCAGACGATATGCCCGAGTACCCGGGCTGCGTCTGATGAGGACTTAAAAGCACCAAAGAAAGAAGAGAAAATACAGATGAAAAGAGAAATCACCCTGACAAATGGAATCTGCCTTATTGTTGGAAACATGATCGGCTCTGGGATCTTTGTCTCACCTAAGGGTGTCCTCATGTACAGCGGCTCTTACGGGCTGTCGTTGCTGATTTGGGCTTTTGGGGGCATCTTCTCTGTGTTTGGGGCTTTGTGCTACGCAGAGCTTGGTACCACCATCACCAAGTCAGGAGCCAGCTATGCCTACATCCTGGAGTCTTTTGGAGGCTTCTTAGCTTTCATCCGTCTGTGGACGTCCATCCTACTGATTGAACCGGCCAGCCAAGCAGTGATTTCTCTGACATTTGCTAACTACATGGTGGATGCTTTCTACCCCACCTGCCAGCCGCCCTATGACTCTGTACGACTTATTGCTGCAGCCTGCCTCTGTAAGAAACAGTTTGTGTGTCTGAATGAGTGTGTGAGATATAAAGTTCAGCATATAAGTTCACTCTTGATCTATTATGTAACATACATTTTTGTGATATTCCAAGTGTTTACGGAAAAATACAGACAGGAAAATTCTCTTTGCTGCTGCTTTCACTTGACTACTCTCTTGAGTTTATGTTCCACCACAAAGAGTTTAGAAAGCCTGAAACAAAACACTCACAGGACTAATGTATAAAACTCTGACTAATTGCCAATTCAAATGCCTAGAAATAATTCATTTAAATAAGCTATATTTTTAAGATGGTAATATGCTGATTTTAATGTCTTTATGTGGCTGTTAAAATTAAGATCTGATTCCATAATTACAACAAGATTTCTGGCTTGATTTGTAGATTTCAGTGACATGGAGTCAAGGCAAGCACTGACCATTAACCTTCCTTTTTAGGGCCGAAGACAGGTATTTCAGTTATTTTCGCACATGAGCACATCCACTCATTGATTCCTTCAATACACCTGGGGAGTGTAGGGCACTGTAGTCATATGATGACACTGAGATATACAGTTGTGTGTCGTTTGCGTAAGCATGGTAAGAGATATTATGATATTCCAGAAACCAAGCAAGCGGCAGTATGTAGATGTTAAAAAGATTAGGCCCAAGAATTGATCCTTTGGGAACGCCACATATTATATTCCTACACTCAGATTCATGATTATCAAAGAACACAAAATAGTCTCTGTCGTACTCTGACAAGTAAGTTTTTGAACCAATTCAGTACAGTACAAGAAAGTCCCACCCATCCTTCCAGTCTGTGAAGCTGTACGTTAAGATCAACTGTTTCAAAAGCAGCTCTGAGATCAAGTAAAACTAGAACTGTGACTTTTGACGCATCACTGCTCAGGCGAATGACAATACAGATGTCAGTCTGCCACCTGAGTTCATATCAGCCTCACTCTCCTATAAGGCTGTATTAAAGGGAACATATTATGAAAAATCCCCTTTTAAATAAATCCAGCCAGTCCTTTGTTTGTGGTCTGCATAAGTCTTACAACACAGAGAAAAATGCTCCGTTAAAAATCTGCTCAACTTGATGACAACGTGATGTCACAAGTTGGATTCTAGTAAAAAAAAATCCCCTCCCTTTCCCTGATATCTCCACCCATGGACTCCACCCCCAGCCTAGAGCGAAACGTTTTTCCGCAGGTCTGACATTTTTATTGTCTCTAGCAAAGGAGTGACGTCTACCGGGAAAACTCAGGGGGTTCTCATTACATTTAAAGAGACACACACACCAAAGCGGAGCGTTCTGAGCGAGCTGGTTTATAAAGGGTCACAAACCTCCTCTGGTGCTTGATTCATGTTTTATTTTAACAAAAGCACAGCACATATGTTTCATTTAGACCACATGAGACTGTTTTAAAATGTAGAAAAGGGGTATAATATGTCTCCTTAAGGTACTGCTGATGCAAATCCAAGATTTCCTGCTGCTGCTAGTTCTCTGTAAGAATGTTAAATTAGCACTACATGGGTTGGCCTTTATTGTGAAGCAGCCACAAGAAAGCCTTTTGTCAGTGTAGATATTCTTTATCCTCTGGGGGTATAAAACTCTTCAAGAAATCCTTAAGTCTTATCTAGCTGGAATAACAGGTCCAAAATGAAGTGGTGGAGAGATATTATGGTACCAGTAGGCTATTCATTTATCCAAGTTTCAAACCCAGTAACCCTGTGTGTGTGAGACTGGCATCGGCTATAGTTAGAATGGCAGTCCTTTAAAAATACCATCATGGTCTTACAGCATGGCTTTGTGCTGTGAAGAATGTCGTTAGCAGACGTGGTATTTAGGTTAAAGATCAGAGATACAGTAAGTCACGAAATGCTCAGCATCTGTTTTTGTACCCTCATACTGTATGAGACATACGAGACATAGAGGAGATGGTTAGTGGTCTTCTGTACATGGCTGGGATTACAGGCTTTGTTATACAGCTTCTTAATTTAAAGTAAGCCTCACAAAACTACACAACACATGTGAACTTTATCCCTGAAAGAAGAAGCTGTACAATGCTTTGTTTGTTTAAACTCCCAGTCATTGCGATCAGTGTTTTTTCATGATTCCTCTGGTTTGTCCAGGTATGCTCATCTTTATCAACTGTGCCTATGTGAAGTGGGGGACTATGGTCACAGACATTTTCACTTACGTCAAACTCATGGCCCTCGTCCTTGTCATCATTGTAGGAATCCTAAAAGCGCTGAGAGGTAAAATGAGATAAAAGTATAAATGCTTCAAAGGAAACATACATATGCACATATGCACCAATCACCACTTTAATGTTTTTACTTTCTATGTGCAGGAGAATCAAAGAGCTTTGAGAGTCCTTTTGAAGGCTCCTCTACAGATCCAGGAGCGATCGCTCTGGCACTTTACTCAGCTCTGTTTTCCTACTCTGGCTGGGATACTCTCAACTTTGTGACTGAGGAGATTCAGAACCCAGAGAGGTAACATATGTGCGCACACACACACACACACACACACACACACACACACTCACACACACACACACACACACACACACACACACACACACACACACACACACACACACACAGACACACACACACACACACACACACACACACACTCACACACACACACACACACACACACACACACACTCACACACACACACACACACATACACACACACACACACACACACACACACAGACGAAATTACATTACAAAGTACAATTACATAAGTATGAATGATACTGAAGTGAAACAGACTCTTAAGTTTGGAGTTGAAATGTCTTTTAAATATACAGATTTTTTTCCTTTCATGAATCTTCTGTAATCTGTTTACTCTAGATTTTCACTGAATCAGTAACCGCTCGGTGTTGTTGTTGTGTTTTTAGGAATCTTCCTCTGGCTATTGCAGTTTCCATGCCCTTAGTGACCATAATCTACCTGCTGACTAATGTAGCATACTATGTTGTTTTGGACATGCCGTCTCTTCTGGCCAGTGACGCTGTCGCTGTGGTAAGCGACACACACAGTCACCTGAGAGAGATAATTAATACTGCTTCTAACTTTAGTCCTGCTCTTCTCAGAAAAAGCCGGCCTCTGATGTTTTGCACTGTGACACCAGTAAACCTTGTTTGCATGCTGTCAGTGTAATGTTGAAAAATGTGTTGTCTGATTTTGAAAGGTTCTTCTAAAAACATACCTTCTTCATCTAGAGAGGGCAGTTTGTAATAATCCATGTTAATCTGACCCCACAGACATTCGGGAATGCGGTCCTTGGACCGTTCAAGTGGATCATTCCTATCTCAGTGGCCATGTCCTGTTTTGGAGGTCTTAATGCCTCCATCATTGCCGCCTCAAGGTATGTAGGAGATACTGAACAACAAACAGCCTTAGCCTTATAATAAGTACGTCATCAATAACCCTTTTTTGTTGAACATGCAGGTTGTTCTTTGCCGGGGCCAGAGAGGGTCAACTCCCAGACACACTGAGTCTGATTCACATGGAGCGGTACACACCCATACCTGCCCTTCTGTTCAGTGTGAGGACCATTTAACTTTATCGTAGAAATTATTCATTTTTTCCAAAAAATAAATACAAAGTTCAGTTGGAATAATGAATGTCTTCTCTTCATGCTGCAGGGGCTGATGAGTCTGATCTTCCTGTGTGTGGAGGACGTATTTCAGCTCATCAATTATTTCAGTTTCAGTTACTGGCTCTATGTGGGTCTGTCTGTGGCCGGCCTCATCTACCTGCGCTTTACTCAGCCGGACAGACACAGGCCTTTGAAGGTAGGAAGGCACAAGATATAATATCAAAAGTCCACTTTGTAAACTGTATCTACTGTATTACTTGCAGAAACATCTTTAGTTACATTTTGAGTAAAGATTGAGAGGTTTCTTTACATTGTCCCAATCAAAAAAGCCTCTGCATATTTTAAATAAGCTCCACGAGCAGAAACGTGGTAAAACTAAATGCTACAAGTCAGAGTTACGTATTGCTCCTTTTGAGTTTTTCTGTGTTCAGCCAAACCTCATTGATCTTTTGTATCAAATAAACAAGGAAATATAGCTGAGTTATATTTTTATGCACTAGACTCCTGAGAAAGTTCAGTTGTTCTCTCATGTAGTGCCTTCATTAGCTAAACACATTGTGTAAAGTATACATCAGTAATAGTTCATTTGAATCCTTGTAGAAAAACAAGATACTCCCACTCAGCAGTTTTCTCTCTCTCTCTCTCCGCAGTTGACGTTGTTCTTCCCCTTCATCTACTGTCTGTGCAGCCTGTTCTTAGTCATCGTCCCTCTGTTTGGAGACACCATCAATTCCCTCATAGGAATTGGCATCGCACTCTCAGGGGTGCCGGTCTATTATGTGGCAATTTACCTGCCAGAGGAAAGGAGGCCCAAGTTCATACGCAAGCTATCCAGTAAGTTTCTGGTTCAAAGCTACGGAGGCCAAGCGAGGCCATGCTTTCATTTTTTTTATTTATTTTAAACACCATTGCTTTGAGTTCCCAAGTTAAGTAGTTTTGCTTCTAAAGAAACGAATATCATTGCTCTCTCAAAGGAAAACTAAAATTAGAATTATTTTTATTACCTAATTAAGAGTACGTTTCCAGTTATCATTTTTATCCTGTGATCTTGAGAAAACAAAAGTGTTTTTTTTCCATAATAAGTTTATTTTTTTTAAAGCTGTAAGCTAATGGGTAATCAAACATATTTTTTTACATGAAATGTGGTCCAAGCACTCTCTTGATTTTCGGTATCCACTGTCTTCTTAGATCATTTTCACATATGAAGTCTAGAGGACCTGGTGTGATTCAGGGGGGAAGTTGTGACATTGTTGCATTTTCATTTGGTTCGGTTTGCTTTCTCACTACACTTGGTCAAGCCTGTCAAATGTTACTTACCATAGCCACCCCCCACTAGGCGGGGCTGTAGCCCTGGTCAGCGGCACTATGACCAGAAAGTAAGCTTAGTTGTGTATGCACCCTTAGTTGTTTTTTTTAATCTGGCAGCGATGAAATGAAAAAGGTTGTCAGATTCTCTATTTCTATAACTTACAACCTGTATTATAACAAAGACATGAATAATGATAATAACATTTGAGCTTCCCACCCTGAGAGTGAAGTCATGGGAATATGGCCTCGGTGGGAATATGGTCCAATAAGTTTTATCAAAGACACCAGAACACTTGACTGCAGCACAATATATGTTTTAATGGGATTGTGGAGGTGGTTGACTACTGCCCTGTTTTCGAGCCATGTGTCAAAAATGTAAAGAAGTGAATTCATTATACAGCAGTAATTAGCTTTGATTGTCACAGTAACTACAGTTACTTCTTCTCCTCCTGCAGACGCTGTCACCATATTCACCCAGAAGCTGTTCTACTGCTGCCTGACTGAATTTGACACCGACACAGACGCACAAGCAGGCGGTAAAAAGCAATGAGCTGCAGACAAGCCTCATGGCCCAGTACTCAGCTGCCCCTTGGAGGCCTCAGTCTACTCCATGTGCTGACATTCATGCTCCCAGTGGGCAGAAAAAAAACTTTTCATAGACTGAGCGGCGAGGGAGCATGTGTAAAAAAAAGACGACTCAAACGACTCCGCAGGAAAGGAGCAAGAACAACATTTGAGAAACTTTTGCCGTTTTCTGAAAATGGGATTCATTTTTCTACAAAGATGAAGGAATATCTTCTATGAGGATTTTATAAACATAGGTACACAGCAACAGCTCAGCACTTTTTAGACTTTTGTGATAACTTTTTGTCTGTGGAAACATCAAATAATGATGTGGCTGGAATACAATCATGTTACAGCTCTAGATATATATAATATGCTCATTATACTGTATAGCTTTGTACAGTTTGATTCCAGATTCAAATGAACTGTAAATAACACAAATATAAAACAAACAGGTTGCTGAACAGTCTAACTCAAAGTAGTTCAGTTCTCAGTTTGAGGTATTTTTATTCACTTTGAATATTTAATGCGATCAGGTTTACATTTTGTTTTCAATGTATGCCACTTTAAAATCACCAGCAGTGTATTTCTGTTTCCCTGCAATAAGAAAGAGATTATTTTGACCATTTTTATGAAACTTTAACACAACACTTTCCCTACTTTAGGTGGAGCCTGGTCCACTGTTACTGCAGGTTCAGTACTGCTGCACACATAGTGTTCAATCAAACTGTCAAACGTTAATGGACCAAGATGTTTGGTATCATGTATTACATGTTGGGAGGACGGTTATTCCTCATATGTATTGGGAAATAGCCAGATAGAATTTAAAAACAGATTATACCTAAAGAATATATTTATAATTTTAAAGATGACTTTCACTTACAGTACCTTCAATTTCATTTTTTCTGTTTTTCTTTCATTTGTAATTTGTCTTTTGTAATGAGCTGGAAAAATGATTAGGCATCCCTTTCAAAAACAGTATATTTCTTTACAGGTTTACAATATTACAGAGTTTACCTTCTTTTTATAAGTTACTGTATACTAATAAACTGGTGGAGCCTCAACACAGTACAACAACTCTTCTTAAACAGCTCATAGCTTATTATGTCCATTGATTGACTTATTTACACTGTTTATCATGAAGAAGCTCACAACTTTGAATTAATGCATTTAATTGCTTTTTTATAAGAACAGGTCAATCATTACATCTTTCAAAGTAATCAGCTGTTCAACAATTTTGGATATTGGTTTCATATAATGCAAATGATAAACAATGAATTATAACAAAAACATGTTTCTAACATATAGCTTCAGTAATATTCAAAGTTCAAATAAGATTCTAGCTGCAATTAAAAGCCACTATTTTAAAAACTACGACATCAAATCTTGATGATACCTAATTAAAAAAAAGGGTTATTCATGTAAAGAGATTTATTTTCTTCCAGTTAGGTTGAAGTGCAGTTTGCAGTATCAAACCCAGAACAGATCCATTTGTTGCTGAACTGTTTGTACCCCTCAGCATTGATCAGGTTACTCCCTGAACAGAGAAAAACACAAAGACATTCATGAAGACAAAAAAGTTCAATGAAATCATTTTTTCATGGTATTTGAGGTGTGCTCTGAGGTAAACAGATCAGATACTTACCGTCCATCAAGTTCTGCAGGCTGCAGTAGTTTGTGCTGTTATCAACCGGCTCTTTAGAGAACTCAGACACCGCCTCTCCCTACACACACACACACACACACACACACACACACACACACACACACACACACACACACACACACACACACACACACACACACACACACACACACACACACACACACACACACACACACAAGCACACAAAGAGGGGAGAGATAAAAACTGAAGCTGTATGGTTCTCAACTGTTTTAATAGAAACATTAGAGATGATGACATTTTGTATTGAAGTCCTGTGGTCTTGAAAAAAGCTTGTTCGGGGCTAAAACACACACTTACAGTCACTTTGCAGACGGTGGACTGCTCCAGGAGAAACTGAAGGTCGCTCAGTTTCTTGGTGGTTGGAGAGGTGTGTGTGGCTGTGATCAGGTACGGAACTGACGCCACAAGCTGCAAAAAGTTTCAAAATCACTCTTACAGACACATCAGATACAATCTATTTCAAACTCAACCTAAACTACGATCACTGAATTGTCCATAACTGCAGATTTCAAACAGACACAAGAATCTGTTCTGCTGTGGACGTTGCCGTTCTGAAGGGATCTTGCACTTTTTCTCAGTAAGTTAAACGTGTGCTGTGGTTAGCTGACGGGGCGTGGTGTCAATGCGGTGGTTACACCAGATGACATCAGTAAGGCAGCGCCCGTTGTGGGGTTATTTTGGCTTCAAACTATACAACAGAAGGAGACTGAGAAGCACAGTAGTATACTGGCTGTAGCAAATTCAGTGGCAACCAATCCATGTCTCCCATATATTAAATAATATGAAACACTGTGTCATTACTAGAAAAGTTATTTATGTCGAGGGTCTTTGAGGATATAGGAAGACATTTTAATTGATTTCCAAGTCATATATTTACTGTAGGAGCTGTAATGTGTATTTTTACCTCGGTTGATTATTTGTTATATTTTGCTCCTTATATGGGTTTTATATTATTTCCGGTAATTAGCAGTGGGAGTGGTTTACCTTATTTTTACATGTGTATTGGGGTGGCCAGAGGCTTGACAAAGAGGGTGAGTGAGTTTGAAACATTTTCTGTTGACCATCATCGTAATTTTTATCTTCATCATCATCACCATAATCATCATCAACATCTTTTGAACATTTTGTTTACAATTAGTTTTTCACTATTGTGTTTAATAAATCCACAAACATATCTGGAATTTGAAATTTTGATACAAACGAGTCACATGTACAGACCCACTTAGTCTCTGTGCGGAATTGTTCAATCTTAAGCTGCCACAATATTTATCACACCTCAACATTAGATCAGTTAAACAAGATGTGTCTGACCTCATAGGAGCACTTCTCTCCTGCATACAAACAGCTCTGTTTGATCTGCCAGGCCTTGATCTGGTTCACCAGCTTTCCTTGGACAAGCTCACATGAGATGTCAAACAACCTGAACAGCCCCACAAAAACACATCATTAATACAAATATTAACTTTACAAACTTTATATTAAGAATCATCTTAACTCTGTATGTTTCTGCACAGGTATGACTAATGTGAGTCTTGTGGTCTCCACATATCCTGCATAACATGCATGAGAAATTAGTCTGCAGAGCTTTGACTTCCTAAGTTCCTTGTCTAACATGCATTTGACCCTTTTACTCTGTGACAGAAGTGAATTATATGCAACTGAAAAACACACAAGAAAGAGTTATCTCCGTCTAAGAGCAAGTCACATGGTGCAGCATCTGCTCTGTGAACATGAAGTAACAGCTGCTGCATGGACATTTATTATCAAATCAAACCATTTTTTTCAATCGAACATAAAAACAGAGAATTCCTAGAGAGAGTCCCTCAAAGCAAACTCAATACACAATGACAAGCTCTAAATTTGCTTCATGAATGCATATCATGAAAATACATAAATGAAGAACATTAAACTTACCATTTGACTTTGCACTGTGAGGTTCGGTCTGCCATTGAGATGGTGAGCGTGGCCCCCAGGAGAACAGCAGAAGTTACAAACAGCAGTCTCAGGTCCATGATCAAGATGGACAGATCTGCTCTGCATGTGTCAAGTATGTTTATCAGCGTGTGGACGGCTTCTGAACGCAGCTCAATCTCCCCCGAGGGCTAAAAAGAGCCGAGCATCATGTGATCATGTGGACGGTACAACATTGATTAACATGGACCACAGCAGGAGGAAGGAGAGTGGAGGAAACTGAAGATGAAGACAGAGCAGCAGTTACAAACAAACTTTAGTTTAAAAAGAACAAACTGAGAGATGTTAAACTACTTATGTAAAATATGGATGTTCATTTGTTGGATATGTTACAAAATGAATATACAAAATATTTAAATAAATTATTATATTGTGTTTTAATGGATTTAATTACTTTCTGTGCCCATTGTTATCCACTGACAAGATTTGGAATTTAACTTGCAGAGACCTGAAACTTAACTTAAAAAACAGAGTCCCAGTCCAAAACATTTTCAGAGATCATCCTACAGCCATTTTTTTTAACCAACAGTATCCATGCTCCACAGCCTTCATAAGACCTATAAAAAATGGACATTACATCTCTATGAATCATGATGCAAATGCTCTCAAAGAGAGATTTACCTTCATGCTATCCTAGTGGTCTATATTCAATCAGTTCAACCTTTTTAGGGATTTTAAACAACAGACTTTTGGCTAACATGGAGCAGCAAAACAAAAGCACAAAACTAACCTGAAATCAGCACATTGTCTATTCATGCTGATGTGGTGGGAGTTGCCTTCTTGCACATCAAGTAGAATAAATATCACCATCAACATGAATACTCTACACCGTATCAATATCATCATCAATATAATCATCATTAACATATTTTTTTCAAACAGTAATCGGCTGCAGTCAACAGCTACACGAGAGTCAACCAAACATTAGATTTAAATAAAAATAACAACACTGCTCTATAAAGCTAAAGGGGAAAAAACACAAAAACACGGCTTACATTCTAGGTGATCTGGTTTTTCACAACATCAGTGTGATTATTTGTCCATGATTTCTAAACATGAGTCATAGTTGACAGACAGTGAAATGTTTTCTCTGGCTGCGATAGCCTCACTAACATTCATATTTATAATAACCCAAATATCATCAACTCTCCCAAATATTCAGATTTAGTGATTGTTGTTGTTGATGGGCTGATAGCTCAGATGAAAAGTTGTCTAAGTAATGAGGGGAAAAGTTGAGTCATGAACTGAAATAAAGCCAGGAATATGTGTGTAAAAGTGTTGATGCATTGGAATTTCCACATCCTACATGTGCATGCATAGCATGGGAACCAGAAGAATCTGAATGAGGTGTCCACTTGGAAGTCCCCCAGCAGAGCTATAGAGCCCCCCAGGCAGACCCCCTTCCAGAAGCTACCCAGATACTCCAAGACAGCTGCATACTTCGAATTGCCTTTCGGTTCATATGCACAAACAACAGCCAGTGCTTCCTCTCCATAACTCCAAGTCCCAAAGAGGCAACCCTCTCATTCCCAGAGGAAAACTGCCCGGGGCCTCGTGAGTATCACCACACCTGCCTGGTGCCTCTCACCCTACAAACTCTGATATACGAGAGCGGCCTTCCCTCTTTGCAAAGAGTTTGGCTCAGAGCCTTAGCTGTGTGTTGAGTTTAAAACAAACAAGAAACTTTTGTATTTAATGTTGAAAATATTTGAACTTGAACCTTTTCCTACTGATAACAGCAAGAATGAGAACTAAAGAGTCATAACAGGCTCTCTGGAGATGATTTGTTCTCACATGTACAATAATCATTTGACACTGTTGTTTTAATACCATGGCATTGATTCTGCTGAATTTGTCCTGGCACATGAAATACTGCTGTGACTGTAAAGACTTCTTAGTTTCCTGAGATGTGAACAGACATTTCTGAGAAGTGTTAGAATCTAAAGAAAGTACAGCAAACATATTCTATATTTTAGGTAGTGGGGAGTGAAAAGTATTGAATGCGAGCAGCCTGAGTCAGAAGAGGATTGATTCCCTCTTCAGCCCGTTCGCCCTCTACTGACAAAAGGTTGAACTTCACATATCACACAGTTTGATTTGTTTAAAATTAGAAAATTATTGTGTTTTCTCACAACTGCCATGTTGATAGTAACATTCACTTAAAAATGAAAGGAATAACACAACAGATAATCGAGAGTTCGTCAAACTGTTCTTGTCGTGTGGAACATTATCTAACTCTGATTATTGTCTTTTTAGCTAAGAGTCTCTCCCCTTTGAGTGACAGTTCATCATTTTCCCAAAAACTTTGTCAATGAACATCAGGTACTTCATATTATAGACAACGATCATTGCTGTCAGAAAGTGAAACACATTGATATACATGTCATTGTAAAATGTAAAACTCTGACAAAGACTGCATTTTTTTTGTACAGATGGCGCTTGATTCAGATTTTCTGCCTAATAAAACTGATAGTATGACTGAAGAATGGGCATATAAGGGCATACAGGTCTACTCACAAATGATTACAAACAATATGATTGATACATTTGAAACATTAGTAACTACATGTAATATACCTCACAATAACTTATTTCAGTATAAGTAAGGAGCTACCTCCTGAAACAGCAGAGAGACGAAACAGAACCAGAGAATTCATGGGTTAAATGAATTTCTTAGTGAGAATAAAGATAGTGGAAATAGTAAATCTCAAGCTCTCAAGCGAAACAAAGACGAGGTAGACAAGGCCGTTCAATCTATTAGATGTTCAGTAAGTGTAAGATCTAATCCAGAAGTACATAGATGCAAACATGGAAAGTTGTATGAAAAGGAAGTAAGACCTTTGGATTACATTGAATGACTGCCATACTGTTCATTTTACATCTTTCACTGACATGTCACTCAGATTTATATTCAGGTTACAGGACATGAGCCTTTAATGTAGTAACAGACAAACCTGTAACAATACCTCCTTTCAGTCTCATTACTCCAGGAAACAAATAAACTGTCTTATACCTAAAGTCTGGAATTTAAAGCTTGACTCCAAGCAGCGTTTTGACATGTCTAGCTTTAGATCAAGGCAGGCACAGTTTCTGCATGTTTGTCTTTTTTTTAGAATCAGACTGTCTCTTTACAATTGTGTAAATAAAAACCTGTATATATGTCGTTTGGCCATAGTTTTCAGTTCTTCAGTTCTACGCATTTTAAAACATAAAAACACACTTGTTGAATGCTCAGGAGCATCTCTTCAGAAAAAGGAAGAAATGTTTATTCAAATCTCTGCATAAGATGTTCTTTATATAAACTTCATTGTTGAGAATTTCATTTTGAAGTCTTAATATAGTCCAGCTCCTGCACGACAAGTGATCAAACACACATTTGTGAGTTAAGGATTCAGACTTTGGTGATTTTCTTTAATGTCGGTTTGAAGTCCAGACCTGGTTGAATCCCCTGGATGATTTTTTGAAGCTGAAATACAAAAACAAAATCTAAACTCATCACATTAACATTTGATTCCACTGTGCAGTCAATAACTTCATAGAGTGGTCAGTGTGCTGCACACATTGTATCAAAGTAAATGTTTTAATGGCATCAGACACAAAATGATTGAAAATGTATTTATACTGAACTGGACAGAGAAGTGACTGTGAACAAGGCAAAGTGACTGACCTGGTTTAAGACTGGAGCAACTGTTGTTTCATTTAGCTCCAGAGTGGACTGAACAACTGTCTCAAAGATCACTATCACTGTGTGGCATACAAAATAGAATTCAGAATCATCTCATTCATGTTAGAATCCCATGTTCAGTAGCATGCTCAAACAACACTTACCATAGTCTGATGAATCTGGTGTTTGAAGGGTAGATGTTGCTTCAATTGGTTCTAACGGAGACATGGTCAACGTCTCTGGTTCAGAGAAGGGAGGAGACACTGGGAAAACCTCTAAATAGGAAAAAAACACATTTTTAATTCTTATTGCAGAACCTAAGTTTTAAGAGTTTAAGAGTTAACTGACAAAAAATATATATTTTTCATTTTCCTAAGCCTTCTGGAGGTCTACTCACCTGTCTGTGCAGCACACCGGGTCAAACATCCAGCAAACAGGATCAGCAGCAGCATGTTTACGTTTTTTTGCAGATTATAAAAAATTCAAAGAGTGAAATTTATGGAGAGAAGAAGTGTCCTCTGGTCCGTCAGAGGCTCTGGCTTTTTTTGTTCCACACGAGGAAGTGGAAACTTATCCAGAAGGTGTGGCTGTGAACTACAATACATTTTCTCCCTAAAGAGGAGTCACTTCTAAAAGGAAATGTAGGACAAACAGCCCACACTGGTCAATGAAATATGAGAAGGCCCCTCATTTTAATGTGTCATGGCCACTATTTCTAAGACCATGATTTTCTTTATTATTATCCTCTAGTCCAAAGGTCACAAGTGCCTGTGTAGCTATTTTTCTCTGTGTAAATAAAGTTTTTCTTAAGCTTAAACAAGCAAAATCAAATGAATAATTTTAAATTAGAAGCGAGAAGTCTAATCTACTGACACATTGTGAACACATCCAGGCTATTTTGTGAAAATCAACTGTGCTTCAGGCTGAATTATATTCAGATACATACCCAAAAAAAGTCTACGATAAAAAAGTAAGAGTAATATTACAATTAGAAAATTACTCATAACAGACTTTTAAATGTACCAAACAATCTTTTTAAAGGCATTTTATAATGTTCCATCCTGTCGTTATACAGTTATAGGACACTTAATGTAACCATAACCATCTTTCTCATGAGGTGTTTAGTTGATCTCCATCCACATCTGTCAATAAGGAATGATAATAAAACATGAAGTAGACAGACAAGCAGCACACTACGGGTTCTTCAACTTTCTGCTGTTGCTGCTGCTGCTGCTGCTGGCAGAGCTGGAGCGTCTGGAGGAGGTGCAAGGAGGAGAGGTCACATTCAGATCCAGGCCCAGCTCCACAGTTTTCAGTACGGGGGAGTGCAGTGCAGAGGCCCTGGGGCTGCTGCCTGCTGAGGATCCAGCAGACCTACAGAGAAAGACCATACAGATACAGATACAGAAAAATGAATGGTACCAAATTAAGATCACAACTTTAACATTTTATTTAGCTAATGACTTGTGAATATTTTGGATTTCTGCGCAGTCAGTGTAGATATCACTCTAGCAGACACCACAGTCATTGTTAGGAGACTTATGAAAATAATTATCAGATCCTCTGACCTGAGAGAGGATGAGCTGCAAGCAGAGTTCGTTTTGGAGCTCCGGTGGCTCGTCGGAGTGGAAGATGGAGATGGGAGACACATGTTTGCCTGAGAGAAGTGGCAGAATTAAACAGGAAAGTTCTTAAAACCTGATTTATATTTACTAAAATAAAATCTATGGTTCCATAAAATGACAGGAACTCACAGCAGAAAAAGGATATAAAGCTCAAATAATCCTCTGAATACAAAAGAATAAATTGTGGTCTTTAAGGTTTTCTACCTGCAGGAAGTATTTCTCCAGCACTGATCTCAGGTCGGGGTTGTCCTCCATGGCTTCGTTCAGCATCTTGTTGATACTCTTGTTGAATTCGATCAGCTCCCTCAGCCTGATGTCCTTTTCCTCAAAAGTCTCAGTCTTGGTGTTTTTTGCAGAGCGGATCCCTTTGGTCAGTTTAGAACACTGAGCAGACAGAACAATGACGATCATAATGACCTCTAGAAAATGGACGTATTTAAGGACATCAGTTGCATAACAGTTTGTAACCAAAAGCCCCCTATCAAATAAGATTAAATTCCAAGCAATTAGCTTTAAAGTTCTCTTATTGTAAAACAGATGTGAGATGTAAAACAGTCAGACATCAAACCTGCTTCGTGGCTCTGTCGATTTTCTCGTGCTGGGATGCAATTTCTTTCTTCAGCTTACTAATGAGTGACTGTTTGTGATCGATCTGTTCTGTCTCCACCTGCTCTTGCTGCAGCAGACTCTCCATGGTATTGTTCATGTCCTGTAAATGGAGAGCAGTGAACAAACACAAAACACATTAAAGTAAGGTGAAAAAGCATGCACATACGCAGGCCCCCCAGGTCAATTTCACTGGATGACTAAGATATACAAAGCAAACAATGAATACTCTAAAAGGGACAAAACTGAATAATACAACAAGCTAGTGGTGTGGTACTGAAGAGTAGTACTGTTTGAAAGACGCCCTGGAATCCATGCTGTAAACAAAGTTGGGACATAAAAAAAGGACAAGTTTTTTTAAAAAATACGAATGAATAAATCAGGGTGATCTTCAGTCCTTTTTTTAGTTCTTAACAGTATAAATGTATAGATGTTACTCTAAGACATGTTTTACCCCATGAAGGCATACAAAATAAAAAAAGATATCAAGCCATTACCATCATGCTGAATATATTGGTGGCCCTTCATTTTATGTATTTTTCTCAGCCCTGTCCTTTGATTGGAGAGAACGACAGATGTTTTAGAGGAACTAAAGTCTACAAGGAGAGACGTTTCTAAATCTTTAGTATATCACTTAGAATACACTGGCATGTAATGGAAGTAAACATTTCGGAAAGACAGTAACTAAGAGGTGAATCAACAAATATGTGGTGCAACCCAACCCACCATAAAGAAGGATGATTGTGATTTTGGGCAGCTGAGTGAAGATTACAATACTAGCAATGAAAGCGGAATAAGTAACAAACATTAGACAGTTGAAAATGTTTGTTTTTTTTCAGGTAGGCTGACTGCTTACGGGTGAGTTTAACAATAAGTTACTTCTGGGAGTATTGTAATGAGGTGTGTTGCTGCTCTGTCTATAAAAAGAACTGAACCTGTAAGTCTTGTTGGAGCTCTTGTATCTGTCTTCTCTTAAACTTCACTGTCTCTTCAGCGGCCCTCAGCTGCTGTTCAAGTTTGACTTTCTCCTGGTTCTCTGGACCTAAAACACAAACATTGCGATCAATTGTACATTTCAGTCAGTCGCCAACCAACAGTCAGTCACATAAGTTGATGATCCCTGATACGAGTGTGAGTGTGTGAGTTGTCTAGTCTACTTCTGTATATCAGGTCATACGTACTGGCTTCACTTGCTTTAGTTAGAGACTTTCGAAAGTCAGAGTTACAGTTGTTGAATAACTGGATGGTGTTCTCCAGAGCTTTATTTTCCAGCTCCACCTTGCGGATATCAGCATCCAGACTGTTTCCCTTACGCTTTAGCTCCTCCTTCTCTTGTGCAGCCTGATGGGAAGTACACAGCAGTGATTCTAAGAGTGAGAATGCAGTGCAGAACAAAGCACACCCCCTTACAGTGTCAACAGGCTTTAAGGAGAATATAAAGACATCTTACTTTTGTGATGTAGAATGCTTGAGATTTCTCCTCCTCCCCCTCAGGAGCTCCCAGTGTAAGCATCACCACCTCATATCGCTTCTTCATTGTATCGATCTTGGACAGTTTCTCATTCAGCTCAGCACTGAGACAGAAACAGTTCAATTAAGAGATCCTTCAGTAAAATGTTGACTGAAACGATGTTTATGTCAGAATAAGAGAAATGAAAAACGATGTAAAGCAAATATTGATCTGGTTATGTGAAGGACTGATGGCTAGATAAACAAAGAGAAAAGTTTTATTCAAAGTTTTCACCTGAGTCTCTGCCTCTCCTGCTCACTAATCTTGAGCTGCTGGCCGAGCATTTCCCTGCTGACTTTGATCTCGTCCTCTCGCTCCTTTATGGCTCTCTGCAGCTCCAGCCTCCTCTTCTCTAAGGAGAGCACGCTGTCCTCCTTGTTGTACAGCAGATCCCTCTTACGCTTCAACTCCATCTTCAGGATGTTGTGCTCCACCATGTTGTCCTGGTGAGGGACATGTTAACAACAGAGTGTGTGCTTTTATTTTGCATGTAGATGGTGCCATCTTTCAGATTCTCTGCTGTTTCTAGGGAAGTAATGGCATTAACTATTTCAGGGACGACAACAAAATGAAAGAATATTTGTTAAACATTTTATTTTATTTTTTTAAATAAATTTCTTCTGCATCATTAAGATTAAGTTATGATGTGCATTGTTATGCCCAAGGGACATAGCAAAGCTCAAATGTTCAAAACCTTTTCTGGTTCCTGTTTTTAAATGTGAGGATATGCTGTGTTTTCTAAATGTATGTTTCTGACTGTTAGTGCACCATTTTTGGCTCTGGGAAAATTGTAAGGCCCCACTTTTTTCTATTCCCTTGTATTGTAGAGTTGTTGACAGAATAATTAATTTCCAATAAATTATATAAAAAAATGTTTAACATTAAACTACAACCTTATATATTGTATATCATGTCTGTCTGTCTGTCTGTCTTTACATACAGTATGTATATATGTATTTATGAGTTACATACAGGTATGAGGAAAAACAACAGGGACAAGACCAAAGAAAGATACTACCTTGAATAAAGGCAGTGGAAATAAGTGCATATTTATTTCTTCATCCTAACCCATTCTAAAGGTGGTGATCATGCACCAATGACTATAGAGATTTCTGCTTACCTGTCATGACATCAGTCAGTTACCTGTTTCCTGAGCCTGATTCTCTTCAGCTCTTTTTCGTTGATGGTTTTTTGCAGTTTGAGCTCCTCCACCTTCTCGGTCAGATCCCTTTTCTGAGCGGCTGACTTTGCCATCTCTTTGTTCAAGTAGCGAATATCATCCTGTCAGAATCAAGTTTTGAATTAATTAGATTCACTGGTTCGGTGTCTGTAAAATGTAGAAAAGAACAATGAGATTAAAAAAACAACAAGTACTTGACTCACCTCCGCCTCCTTGAGTGCACTTGTTACCATGTTTGCCACCATCTTCTTCTCCTCCAGGGCTTCGGTCAGCTCAGCAATGGTCTTATCCATGGCTTGCTTTTCACTTTCGTGAAGGTTACCTTGCAGCTTAGCAAGTTTATTACTCATTTGGTGAATCTCAAATTCCTACACAGGGCAGGAAAGAAAAAAAACGTTTTAGAATTGCAGTCTAGCAGCAGAAGGACAGTTTGGTTGTGTAATTGTAGCAGGTCAGATTTGTGTGTGTGTGTGTGTGTGTGTGTGTGTGTGTGTGTGTGTGTGTGTGTGTGTGTGTGTGTCGGCTTTGGTAAGCGTGCCTTTTTGTACAGGGTGCACTGCTGGTTTATTAATTCATTCTCTAGTTTTCTTAGCTGGCTTTCCAGGCTGGTGATGGTGATTTTGCTCCTGGAAACTTGGGTGATAGAATTCTTCTCCTTTGTCGTCAGAGTCTGCAAGTTTTCTTTACCATGGAAAAGCTCCTCCCTGCAGACACGCAGCTGGACTTCCAACTCCTACAGCAATACATAGACCAAAATAATATATAACATAACAGAGTAAAAGAGTAAAACAACAATCATCTTATATGTATCACAGATTTCTTAAAATTAAACTTCTAACATGTTTTTCTAAAACAAAAAAGTAGGGTATAAAATCTGATCTGGTATCTGATGTTTTTTTCAGTTTTAATTCATCTAGTGTCTGTTAACCTTGGTCATCAATTACTCTTGTTTAGTTTGTTTGTTGCATGTTTTTGTGATTTCCTGTTTTATTTTGTAATTTCTATCCTTTTTTTCTGTTTCCTGTATGTTTTTGGTTGATAATCCAGAGTTTAGTTTTCAGTGTTTCCTGTTTTATTTTGTAGTTTTTGCCCTTTTGTGTCATATCTAGTCTTACTTCCTCTCTTTGTGGGTTTCCTCCCTTTCTGACTGCCTTCATCAGTTTCACCTGTGCTCTGTGTTTGATTGCCTTCTGTATTTAGTCTCTGTGGACAATTGTTATGGAATTTCTAGTTAAGCTGCACCACGAATTGTCAGACTTTTTCCGTATTCCTGTTTTGTAGTTTCCTCATGGCTCTTGGCTTTGTCCTTTGGTTTTTTGTTGTTAAATTTTTGAAAAGTATGCCTTATTGTGCCTTTTGCCCTTTTTGTTCAAATAAATACTTTGGGGTTTTCTGCGAGTGGGTCCTCCTCTTTGTTTTTTTTTTACCACACGTGACATTGGTGCATTCATGGCCATTTACAGGCCTTAAAGCCTCCACCAATCTCAGTGTACGGAGGTCAAAGAAACCAGACTCAGGGCACAATCCCAAAATGAACATAATGCTGAATATAATTCTGATTCATGTAAGAAGACAATATAGTCAAAGGCACCTTTAAATAATGTCCTAACATTTCAAGTAAATCAGAGCTTTTCTTATCTGGTTTATGGTGTTTGGACAATACATGCAGCAAGAATTGGTACTTTGGGTAAAAACACATTTTGACTTTATGGCACTGCATCTCTGATGAGCCCATAAAGTCTGTATCTCTTATCAATATATGACCAAAACATATCTGATATGTTTTGGTATTACAGTGGTTGAGTTCATCAAGGAAATGTTTTATTACTTTAAGCATGGTCGCATGCATCAGGATGGTTACAATAAAAAAAATAAAAAAACATCCCACCCCAACAATCGGGACATTATTTACTTTTTTCAGTTTATTAGGTTCTCTAATTTGAAGGTCATTTATTTCCTAGTTGTATGCTTCTCTTCGTTATTGTTTGAAAAAATTCACATTCAACAGTGGTCCATGCCAATCGTTGCCATAGAAAATAAACAGTTCAGGTTCTTCGGGCTGCTTACCTTGATCGTCTGCTCCTCGTCCTTGAAGAACTTGTCCATCTGTGCAGCTCGCTCCTCCTCACTGAGGACGGTCTGAGTCACAACTTTCAGCTTCTCTTCCAGTGCCACATTGTAGGTGCTGGCCTGCTTCAGTCTACAACAGAAACACACATACAGAGAGAACTTGTATACAAGATGCTACAGGGGGAATTCAACAAATGACATGTTGTAATATTTCACTGACTTCTCATTGTTATCTTGGATGTCTTTCTTCAGTCTGGCTATTTGCGACTTCACAGACTCCACATCTGATGTTGTTCTGTCCAGAGTGCCTTTACAACTCAGCAGCTGCAAGGTATTCAAAGTTAAATGTGATATCTTTAAAAGGATGAAGTTAGTTAAAAAGGTACGTTATCACATTCTTCATGCACACGTTCAGTGAGCATTTTTTTTAAAGGATAACAGCAATATGAATGCCTTTCATGCTTTTTGAGGAGCTGACCTCGTCCTGCAGCCTCCTGCAGTTACTCTCCTGCTCCTTTAAATCCTGCCGTAGCTTTACAGCCTGTTGGTTGGCGATAGTTATCTTCCTCTTGGTTTCCTTGTTGTTACTCCTCTCAGTGTCCAGCAGGTGCTTCCATTCTGTGATAGTGGCATTTCTTTCCCTAATGTTATGGTCGGCTTGGGCAAGTTGCTGGATGGATCAAGGAGCAAGATAGGGATGTGGAAACAAATGTTACTCAGGGAGTAAAGTTTAGTATTTAATATATTCTGTTTGTTTGTTTGTTTTTTGGTTCATAAATGCATATTTTTACTTTGAGTCAGTGTGCATTTTATTTACCAGCGCACACTGCTGCATCTCAGTGTCTCTCTGCTTCATCTGTTTGATGGTGTTTTCCCACTGGTGGATGAGCTGTTTTGTCTCAAGGTGGGCCTGCTGCAAATTCTCTGTAGTTTTATCTAAAGCAATCTGCTCAGAACACAGAGAAAATATATAAGCAAACATTTCAAAGATTTTCAGTGGGAGGAATATTCAACAACAGCATGATGTAATGTATGTGTTTTACATGATATCTGACCTAAACATTCTAATGTTTTGATGTCCAACCCACAGCCGTTCTTAAACTCACTCATTTATCTGCCTGATGCCACTGGCACTGTGTTCAATTTATTGACAAAGTAAAGGGGCTAGATTGTCAGACATTCTGAAGAAAGTTTTTGCGTCAAATCCATATTTAAATTCCTCCCCCCATAAGTCTGCAAAGCTTGTTTCTTTGCAACTACACATACATTTGCCTTATAGGATAGGGTCATACTTTTTTAATCCCCAGAGGGGAAATTTGGGCGTTGCAGCAGCAAAAGACAAGTAGAAGGTCAAACAAAAGAAAAATGTAAACAGAATAGATTAGATAAATAAAAATAAAAATAGGGGATATATACAAGTACAATATGAATGCTGAAGTTAACTATGCAGGGAATTAAGACATTATGTGCAGTGAATGGCAAGATAAAGTGACAAGTGATGATTAAAGTAACTTGGCATGATTGATAGCAACAGGTTATAATGCACTTTGTACTTCAAATAAAATAATTCTACATGGACTTGGCTTTTAGTTGCTTTAGCATGTGTCAATGTCTTCCAGCATTTGCTAGTTTTATCACTGTGACAAAAATCAGACATGTGCAGGGTGTTTTAACAGTACCTGTGCAGATAAAGTCTCAGTCAGTTCTTTGTCAAGTACTTTGCGCTTGTCATTGGCCTCCAGTGTCTTCTTCTCTATGGCCAGAGTGAGTGACTGTATCAGGAGAGATCATACAGCTGTCAGTTCAGGTTATTTCTAAAACCAGATGTTTTGTTTCTGATGAAAACAGAATAGATGTGAAGCCTGTTTAAATATAAAGGTGTTTTCCCTTCACCTTGATCCTTTGTTCATCTTGCTGAGCGTACTTGATGATAGCCATTGTATCCTCATCTTTACGTGCTGAGTCCTCTAAAAAGGCATCCATGGTCTGCTGGTCCCAGTTCATCTGGTTCCTGAACTCCTCCAGCTTCTGCTTGGCTTTGAAGATATGGTTCTAAGGATGTAGAAATTGGTTAAAATAGAGAATTTTGGCACCAATGATTAACGTTGTTTCTACACTAAACATGTTATGGATGGTATATTGTACCTCTAGCATGTTACTCCTCTCTGCTAAAGACCTGTTGTCATTCTCCATCTTAGCAGTCTCCTGTGCCAGACGACCTCTTTCCCTCTCTGCCAGGGCTGTAAGGTGTTTCTCTAACTCTTCCTCTCTTTCCTTGGCCTTCCATAGAGCCTGCATTTAGAAAAAAGCAAAGTGAGAAATTAACAACACACTCGACACTGGTTATTCTTCCCAACAACAAGAAATGGCAATACATATCAAACACATAATAAATATACAATATATTATAATAATAAATATAGTGATGCACATACGTACCTCTGTATTTTCCAGCTCTTGTTTGGCATTTTGGAGACTATTGACCATGGCCTTGTTTCGATCCTTGTTTGTCTCAACTTTGCTTTCCAGTTGCACCAATGCCGCCTCTTTTTTACGAATCTGTTGTTGAAGTCATATTATTCAATGCATCATATATGGGAGCAGGTCTAAATTAAGATCATGTTGCCTATAGTAAACATTGTGATAGGGTACCTTGTGACCTTAATCCTTAAATTATATTCAAACAAACAAAAATGACTGCAATTCAATAAAAGATTTCACTGACATTAGCACAAAACAAAGGACAAACATTACCTACTGCTAGAAAACACAGGCCATTCAGAATTTAAACTACAGTTATATAATTAATGAGAGATTTTTTTTTTTTTTTAAAAAGGCCAACATTTTAAATTCTCTACAGATGGACATTTACCTTAAAGTCCTATGAGGGACAAAAAATGACTAAAGTATAAATAAATTAATAAATAAATAAATGTTGGGAGAAATGCGTACAATAATGTATAAATAATTAAATAATTAAATAAATGCATCAATAAATATATAAATGCTGAAAACAATACATCAATGAATAAATAATAAGTACACTTTGTTAATGAAAAAGGCTATTTATATATTTATATATGTATTTATTCATTTATTAGCGTATTTCTACAGTTATATGTATCAATGCATACATTTCCACATTAATTGAGTTATTAATTTATTTTACATTTACACATCTATTTATTTCTGTGTTCAGGTCGTAAGAGGAAAAGTATATATGTAAATTTGCTTCTGTCTGTTTTTCAAAATTAACCAATCCTACTTCAGTATTGTTAGGACGGCCCACTTAATTTACATATTTACTTTTCCTTGTACAACATGGACACAGAAATACATAAATAAATATATGAATATATTTATATATTTATTGATGCATTTATTTAATTATTTATTTATACATTATTGTATGCATTTCTCCCAACATTTATTTACTTATTCATTTATTTATTTATACTTTAGTCATTTTTTGTCCCTCATAAAGTCCTTCCACAGCATATGAATTTAAAACCATATTTTTCGCCATTTTAATTAATTCAGATTTATTTTTTAGAATGTTTTCCAACGTTTCCTTACGTCATTTACGTAAGTTTACTTTGGGATCGTTAAGAGTCTCACAGCCAAATACAGATTGAACACGTTCATTCACAACATATTTAGCTTTCTATGCAATGACTTGTACTTGTTGGTTTCGTTTGTTTGGTAAACTTTTCAAAACTCACCTCCTCTATCAAAGCCTTGTTTTCAGCGTTTGGCTCGGGGATAGCAAAGCGCTCATCCCAGCCCATCTCCGATAGAACTGTACTAAGAGCGCTCGCCATGTTCCTTCAGTTTCACAAGGTCACTAAATACAAAAAGAAAAACCTAACAATAATAAAATAAAGTCAAAAAGTTTCGCTTTCTTATCGTTAACTGTCGACGCTTTCTCCTCTTCCTCCACTTGTCTGTCCAGTGGCCGTTTCAGCTGCTGTCTGTTGTCACTCGGGCGCCCCTAGCAACCGCATGTGCCGTAGAGTAGTGTCGTGAGATAACCACAGGGAGGCAGCGCATTCAGTGGATAGTTCACCTTGTGAATATGAATACTTACAAGCAATAACTCTAGTCAATGAATTATTACTTTCTCGAGAATTCATTTGACGTATACGAGACTTCCATTATTTATCTGATTTTTGTTAATAATTCTGAAAACGTGTATGCCCAGTTGACAATATACTGCCTTCTTTGATTTATCTTAAACAGGTATTTATTTGGTCTGTGTTCAAAGAACATACTGAAATCCAATAGTTTTTGTTTTTCACTCATTTGTTTCTGCTTGCTTGACTTCTTTATTATGTCAGTTTGGCATGTCCCTGCAATAAATGTAGTTATAATTGATTACTTTCTCTTTTCCATTTGTACCTATGTTTAATGCTTGTTGTCTTCTAACATTGAAATGTGCTTTATAGATTAATGTACATATCAGTCTGCATAATATATTGGATTTGACCTCTGTCACAACAGAGCAAAATCGGTTTCATTATAGGGTCAATTGACAACTCAAATTGTGATGGTACTTGACCAAATTCAATTCAAACTATGCTTTAGATGTATAGAAGAACCTAGCCTGATTTCAGACAGAATTGTAAAGTCGTTACACTACATTTCTATCGACTGAATGAATTTGGTGGATTCAAAGTTCTAAACCTGTGATTTAAAGGACCCATTGAGGGCCACATCAGTCACAGAAGCCTGGCAGCTTTAAAGACACCAAATTGAAACATTTATTTTATCTTAATACATTTGTGTTTTAACAAAACAGCAATATTCTTAAAAAATTACAATCAATTTTTTTATACTGACTTGTCGCACAAATGTATCATAAAACAAAAACAAAATCAGTTAAGCACACAAGTATTAAATTCAATATTAAAAGAACAGAATCCCCTTGCGACCCCTCGTGTTTAGATTACAATTCAGAAGTGTGTCTATCTACCTGCTTCTGAGTGGAGCCCAACCACATTAAAGAACCATGTGGACCAAGATGGTGACTCCTCTCTATTTGGCTTGAGCGCACACAAAAAGCCCAATACTTTAGATAAAAGTTCCAAACCACCACAAGTTGACCAACAAAGAGATATGCCTTTTTTATATATGTAAATACACACAAACATATATAAAGTCTCTGCTGTGTAAAATATTTCAGTCCTGAGGGTTGAAAAGGCAACATAGTTCTCAGCTCAGTGCGGTCCCCTTGTCCTCCTGTCAAAACGCTCCCTGTTATGTAGAAACTTCACATGGATGTTCCTTGAACGAGAGCCGCCATTAAACTGCCGTGCTCTTTGTCCCGATGTGTGGCCGTGCAAACTCCACAAAGTCATCAATAAGCACAGGCCATGCTCCTGTTGAAAAACACAAACCCAAAAAAACATCTGATAAATGAGACTTCAACGTGGGTAAGAACATGATTATGGACGACTGATTTTGCAAACTGTAAAATAATGCCATGACTTCACAAAGCTTACACTAACATTGTGTGAAACAATCACTCAGATGGTTAAATGGGTTCCCTTCATGCTTAGAGTAAAAGTTGCACCAACCTTCCTCATCATAATTCGACATGTCATCTGTGATCATTGTGCTGAAGTCTAGTAAGAGGTTCCAAGTGTCCTTAGGAATGGATCTTTTGTGATGCTCCTGTCACAGATGTTCATTAAACAGAATGTGAACCAATAATATTTGCATTTTTTAAGAGTAATCCTGAGTGAGATTATCAACTTACAACTAAAAATCTGTTCCACAAATCCAGGAACTTGAATCTTCCAGCCAGTACTAAATTCCAATATGCAATAGCCATTTCTAAATCTGTAAAAAAAAGACAGTCATGGGTTGACATTTGTACAACACACAAAGAATTGAACCCTTAATATGATGAGTGTCTAAAGATTCTTACCCAAACCTTTCTGGCCAGGATTCTTTGCAAAATTAAATGTAAACTGGTAAAAGTCCTTAAATTTCCCTTGGTCCTTTAACTCTTGTTCCATCTTTGGCAGTTGAGCTTTTAGCTTGTCTATGCTGTCACAGCTGGGGAACAAAAAAGTACAAGACAAGATTATATTTTTTTTAAACCAACATTTAATCAACATGTTTGTTGTAAAACTATGCAATGAATGGGACAAATGTGTATCAACTGAGACTATGTAACTTAGTAGACCAGGAAGATAGTTATGTTTTAAAATCTTTGATATCTTAAGTTATTATGTCTTAAAAGGCTTAATTGCTGCTCTATTAACATAAGTCACATTAATCAACAAAGCGTCCTAATAGACGGATAAAGTAAACATTGTTAAATCAATTAAAAAAAGGAATACATGTAAAGTTTTCCAAAAAACTTTTGGCATGTGTTTACAGCAATCTTTGTATGGCTCTGATCGACAAGCCTGCCTTAAATCATATTTGAATTATAGCCACCAACATGTAATAGCAGTCCTGTGAGTTGATGTTATCATCTCTTTCAACAGAACAGAGCTTTTTTTCTGTTCTGTTTCAGGATTGTTTGTGGCATCTGAAAGAGCATCACACTCACCCCTGTTCTGCCATGCCATCCATGAACTCTTGTTTTGAAAACTCGCACTGCGTTGCTGCCCTGAACTTCCAGGCTATGAGGAGGACACTTATACTGGCCGGGTCCAGACTCAGGTCATCACAGAACAACTGGATTCCGTCAATGCCAATCTTGTTGTCATCGTGAGGATCTAAGCATTGGAGTGCGAGAGGCATCATTTAAAAAAAAAAGTCATAGCCAAATGATCATTACAAGTTATTAAAAGTCAAGACTTTTAAGTTCACTGTAGTTACATTGTCTGACGTATTCCTCTATTACAGTATTGGAGTGGTGCTTAACTCTTATACATGAAGGATGCTTCTCATACCTCTGTATCTGTTGTACAGCTGCTCGAGTTTCTTCTTGTCTAAGGCCCCCTTTAGATTTGAAACATAGAGCTCTGGGTTTTGGAAAAACTTGTCGGTGGCAACATCTAGTTTCCAATCATTTTGTGAAAGACAAGTCAGTGCAGTTTTCTCATTGGATTGAGTGAAAATCATGAACTGACGAACTTTATCCTTCTGAGAGGACTTCAGCTTGTTCTGTACAAAGACACAGAAACAGAACAAAAGTTGATCAGACAATAAACAGACTGATGTAAAGCACAGCAATAACAAATAAAACATTTCTGTGATGCTTTTTGTATAATTATGAGTTGCCATGAAACAGGATCAACATCAGCCAGTACCACTGTGGGACTCTTAACAAACTTTACATGATAACAGCGAAAGGTCTGCTTATTGATCATGTAGAATAAATCATGGTAAAGCACATAGTTGTAAAAGCAACGAGAAAAACTAGCAAAAAAAAAACATGTTATCCTGAAAGAAGTGACCTGCTGCAATGAGCTGTCAGACAGTTAGCTAGTATTTTCACCTTGTATTTAACATCAACCAAGTATTCAAATCTGGTCAATAACCAAACACAGTTTACACTACACTGGTTTGTACAGCTAATGGTGTTGGTTATCTTGCTAACTGGGCGAGCTGGCTAGTCTAAACCGTGAGCTAGTTAGCTAATGCTATCGTCGAGGGCTACGTTTGTTTTCATTATATAAGGGCAATACTAGATAATTAGCGCGGTTCTCTAGCTATATTGAATATGCCAACATAATAGTTTTTTTGCGAGTTCACTGTTTTTGTTTGCATCAAGGCGCATTATAAAAAAAGACTAATATCTTACCATGTTTGTCTTTGCCTGACTCTCTTTCCTCCCATCCAGCAGGCTAATAGCGTCAAGTCTTTGCATGACAAGTCAAACTCGTTTCCGCTTAAAGAATCGCTATTGAAAATAAAAGCACATAATTAGTTTCTTACGGATTATTACATATTTTCAAACTTCAACATTGTTCAATTTAATTTTCATTGAATTCAACTTAATACCAAGTTATCGTAACTTGAATACATCATTTCATCCATACTGAGACATTTCATTCTAATTTGAAAATATATAGTTTACGTTTTATTTTGAAATAACTTGTCGGATGTGATACGAGATATCACGAAAAGATCTAATTCCTGCACGACTGAAGTAAAAGCCGTCGCTCTGGATGTTGAGAAGTACACTTAAAAGATTTCTGGAGAAATGGAAATCGTACAGACACAGGTTTGTGCCTTGGATTGTGCTGAACTTGTCAAAAAATGAGAAAACTTTGCGGCAGGTGACGGAGAGCTCAAAGGACAAACTGGTCCCGGATGAGGAGGTTTCACAGACTCTACTGAAGCTCTTCTGGATCCTGCTCAGGAGTCAGTGGGCTAATAATGAACAGCTCCGAGCTGCTCAAACTCAATTTCTCAAACAGGTAAAAAGTGAAGAAGACGAAAGTGGGGGTCTTCCAATGTCTGGAGACGATGCCATGTTACAGTGTGTGGGGTTCTGCATTGACCGGAAGCAAAGCACTTTGCCCTCTGCAGGAACTGGGGTGTTTGTTACCAAAGGATTTGTGTCCAAAGGAGCCACAGTTGCCTTGTACCCTGGTACTGTCTATCAATCCTATGAGCCAATTCTACTCCAGTCCATCAGGAACCCATTTGTATTCAGGTGTATTGATGGTGTTTTGATTGATGGGAATGATAAAGGCATCTCCAGAGTGGTCTTCAAGTCGTGCAGTGGCAGGGACAGAGTGGGGCCTTTCATTATGAGTGACACCAGCTGGTTGACTGCTAGACCACAGAACCCACTTGCTGTTGGTCAGTACGTCAACAACTGCTCCAACAAGTGTCCTGCTAACGTGTGCTACCAGGAGTATGATGTGCCAGACACATTTCCCATCGAGCTACGCCAGTATCTTCCAAATGTCAACTACAGTCAGGACTCACAGAGGCCTTTACGCTGTGTTGTCCTGGTGTCTCTCAGAGACATAACAGCAGGGGAAGAACTCTTTTCCAACTACTACACTGTTGTGCATTAGAGTAAAATACACTCACTGCTTTGAAGTTAACTGGAGAATATGCGAATGTTTTAAATTAAAACAATGTTATTAAAAAAAAGTCACAAACAAATCTTTGTGTACTCTCAGTTGCCTTATATGTCTTGTATGATTTATTGTTAATTGAAAGAGACAAACAACTCTTATTTGACGTTGAGATCTGGTGTTCAACTGACCAGATGACCTGCATTTACTATGCCTGAGCACAGGCATGGAAGGGGTATAAAGGTTTCTACACAAGTAAATACTGCACTATCAAAGTACCCCATTACGAGTAAAGGTCCGTCATTCCGGTCTTACATATTTTAAAGTAAAAAAGTGTTAGGCCCATCAAATATGTGTATTTGAATTTCCAAAATCAAGAAAACACATACGATACGATACACTTTATTTTCCCTTTGGGGGAATTTGTCTTAGACTCAAAGTGCTGCCAGATATTCAGCTGCTTCCACTTGAGTCAATAAATAAAAACAAGAGAAAAACGCATCCAAACATTAACAGAAAGGCACATACCATTTCAAAACAACACAACATATATTGTACATTACCCACATGACACAAGATCTGCAAAAACAGCATGAGAGTTAGTAACGCTGGGATCATATATTGTTACTGCTCAACTTATTGAGCTTTTATAAAAGTTTCGCTTGAGTATACAATACATGAGTCAATGATTTTGCCTACTTTTCCCCACCTAAACTAATCTAGACTATAGGAAGACATATAGCGTGAGGAACATAAAGCCTAATGTATTTTCAAGGGGGATCGGGATCAAACTCTTAAACTACATTTAGGGGAGGACAAAGATTACCAATCTGTAGGTTCTCAAACTAAGTTTTTTTAAACGAAGGTTTTACATTCAAAATAGGAAAATTAATTAGTGAAAGAACACTATCACCGAATTAGCACAATAACATTTTAAGACCACTATTTTCAGTTTAGCATTACTTCGCAATAAATAGTTTAATATGGCGGTGGTCGTCTTTATTAAATTTATTTTTTCGGCTTCACGCGAACACTCTCTGAAAAATGTTGCGCAACCTTGTCTGAAGCTTTCTGACCTATAAGAGCCACCATAGCAGCCTAAGAACAAATTATTACTGCAATATCCTTACGCTGATAAATGTAGTCCGCGATAATATTTCATGTTTTGATCTAAATTGATGTACCTCTGTATCTTGCAGACCTATACAACAGTTAAATGAAGTCCACCCATTAATTATGTAAAATTTGACAATGACGTCGATCAAACTGAGTGTTTAGTTAGTCTACAGTGGAAGTAATCCGGCCGCATAAAGGCAAGTGGCGTCGCCATCAGCGATCTTTCCACTCGCATGCTGAAGTTGGGAACGGATGATGTCTAGCGATTCTGCTGATTACAACAGGTAAACCCACAGTATAGTCTTAGTTTCTTTAGTACCTCTGTCTAATGTTTAATGTATTTAGGAGGACCACGCTGGTAGACACTTAGCGTAATGATGAAATTAAAATATGTATTTATTGTAGCCTCAATTAATGTGGTTGCTAACTGTTAGCTTTTCTATCGACACCCTCCACTTACACCGCAGCTTTAAATTCCCTTTACATGCCACATGGTTAAAAGTGTCTATCTTTTTTTTATATATATATATATACGTGTATATATATATTATAATGTATTCGTTGGGGTGTATTTGTTATATAATTTTCTCCCGGAAACTGGAGTTAAGCCGTGTGGCTGCAGCTCGGCCTGGTTCACAGCAGACTGAAGCACGCTGGCAGCAGCACAGGCCCGACTGACCGACGTGTTGACTTACGTTAGCAGAGCTCCATGTTAAAACTCACTGTAGGTGTACTGACGTGACTTTGTCCCTTTCTTTTGTTTTAAGTTAACTCTTGTATGAATGGACATACGAGCCACTGGCACACCCATCGTGGTTACATAATCAGAGGGTTAGTCAGAATATGTGGTATTTAACTGTGTAATAAAACTCTCTGGGCGTGACCCGGTCCACTGAACACCAGCTCACTTCTCAACCTGCACGTCTTGTTCTTTTGCAATCTCTTGAAGTTAGCTGAAATGAGCGATCTTTGCATTAGCAGCTACATGACTCAACACGTGGTAGGTGTTGCTGATCATTGCAGCGGTGTATTTTACGGTTCACCCCAAATGCATCATTCATGATTATTTTTATTTAAATGATGGTCAAGAGGACTAAAAGTGAAATTTGAACATTGCCACTTTTCTTTTAATAGCTCAAAAGATGGAGGCCATGAGGGGCCAGATGGAATGGAGCCTGATGGAGTCATCGAGGTAAGTAAATGACCCATACTTAAGTTGTTTTCACAGCTGACTTTCTGTGCACACTTTCACTCACTAGCCCTTGTTCCTCCCTTTTTTTTATTTTAGAGCAACTGGAGTGATATTACAGACAATTTTGACGATATGGTCCTGAAGGAGACCCTTCTCCGGGGAATATATGCATATGGTTTTGAAAAGCCATCTGCCATTCAACAACGGGCTATCATTCCTTGCATCAAAGGTACAGAAAATGAAATTGGTATACACGTTTCAATTGTTTTAGTTTGAGTGAAGTGATGCTTTACCATCTTTCGGGACTTACTCAATAATGGGGATATTTATTTTTTCAACTGATCACTCAAAACTCTTAACTTGACACATCATCAGCTCAGCACATTGCCTTTGATGATTGTGTCACAAGTTTTGTCTTTAAACACCTTTTTTTTTTCCTTAATTTAGTAGTTTAAAAATGTTACTATAATATTTTCCCCTTGCTGTTAGGCTATGATGTCATTGCCCAGGCCCAGTCAGGCACTGGCAAGACGGCCACGTTTGCCATCTCTATCTTGCAGCAGCTGGACATTGAGCATAAGGAGACCCAGGCTCTGGTGTTGGCTCCTACCAGAGAGCTGGCTCAGCAGGTATGCTGTTCTGAGGTCACAATAACCTCAACAGTGTCTAAGACCTAAACAGCACATTGAGGACACTGATTCAAGTATGAAGGTACCCTTCTTTTTAACTGTCAAAATTCTGACAATGTGAACAAAAGCATCCTCTTTCGACTGGTGTAGTCTGTGTCCATGGCTACATTGGTTTAAAAGGTGAACTGACTTCTTTAATTCAGAATTAATGACTTCAATTAACTGTGCTTTTAATTAGGGCTGTCAACATTAACACATTATTTGCAAAGCGATTAAGGTCTGAAATGTCCTTTATTTTTATTTATTGCATTGATTTTGTGGTGTTTTTGTCCCTGTTGATGCAGCATGTTTGTTAACTCGGTGTCTCCCTGGCCATAGTGATGGAAAAGAACCTTTGAATGGCTCATTTAACTTAATACACAAAACAAAAAAGCTCCCAGACATAACCACCTTATGACATCAAACATTTCACTTTTTACTGTTCGCTTTAGCTGATGTCATTTATTTTTTGCTCCATTAAAGTTATTTTTCTGACGTTAATGTGACCTTCGATGTACATAAAGTTCTGTTTCTTTCTTTCAAGCGTAAAGGTTAGTTTCTGAACAGGAAGTACAATACTATTAGCTGAAGACGGTATAAATGATAAATATAGTTTTAACTGCGTGTTAAAGAGATTACCTCTTGGAAATGTGCAATCAATCGTGACTAAAAAATGTCTTGTTGACAGCCCTACTTAAAATATTTTTAAGTTCTGTGGAAAAACTGGGTGAAATGATGGCATACCATCTTTCGGGACTGACATAAATTGATGAGTTCCTTTAATATTTTACTGATCACTCTAAACAGTTTTTCTTAATTTTTCATCTTTAAAGTCTCAGGCTCTCAACACTTTCCTGAACTACTGTTGTTTTTTTGTCTCCTGTCTTCCTTCATTAGATCCAAAAAGTCATTCTGGCTCTGGGTGACTACATGGGGTCAGCCTGTCATGCCTGCATCGGGGGAACCAGCCTTCGTACAGAAATACAGAAGCTGGTTGCTGAGGCTCCTCACATAGTGGTGGGCACACCAGGACGTGTGTATGACATGCTCAGCAGAGGACATCTGTGTAAGTATTACAGTACGGGTTAAACTGTAGGAACGATAGCAATCCTGACTCATTTCATTTACCGACCTGTTCTCTTTCCATCCCTTATTTCTGTGCAGCTGCTAAATACATCAAGATGTTTGTTCTGGATGAAGCCGACGAGATGTTGAGTCGAGGGTTCAAAGATCAGATCTATGAGATCTTCCAGAAACTGAGCACGAACATTCAAGTAAGTGTGACCTGAAAGGTTGACTGGTGCTATATGGCCCACTTCTGCATTAACAGAATTCTGTTATAATTGTGTGACTCGGATTACATTTGTTTCATGCAATCATGCTAGCAGAGTATTACGTGGAAGGAGATGAATTTGCACTGTACTGAAAATGAGATGTGGTCGAACCTCTTTCTTAATGTTCGTTGGCCTCTGTCTCAAGGTTCAGTGCCACACACGTTTAATTTAAAACCTTTTTTTTTTTTTTTTTTTTAAACTTGTTCATTTGTCCTTGAATTTAATGTTTCAATCAAATGTGTCTACAGGTGGTCCTGCTTTCTGCCACCATGCCAGCAGAGGTGTTGGAGGTGACCAAGAAGTTCATGCGAGAACCCATTCGCATCTTGGTGAAGAAAGAAGAGCTTACCCTCGAGGGTATCAAGCAATTCTACATCAATGTGGAGCGAGAGGTGGGTTTTACCTTACCCTCAAACTACGTAACACTGTGATAGGTGAGATCTGAAGAATATGAAATACACTGAAATGTTAAACTCCACTTCTCTTTAAAGCACTCTGCTAAAACTGCAGGAGCCAGACCTCACAGGTTTGGCTCATGTGGCCGTGTAAGCATGGGTACACCAGGGAAGGAGATTAAAGGCACAGTGTCTGAAATGAGGCTTGGAGGGACCGCTTTCTAAATGTCCAGTGTCCTTTGTCTCAAGATGCTGTGTTACATTTAAGCTGCTTTTTAAAAAAATAATTGAATGGTTGATCCTTTTGTGCTTTTATAAGGATTTGTCCAGTTGACACTGTCACTTGGCATAACTTGTTTTTTCTTTTTTTGTCTCAAGGAGTGGAAGCTGGACACCCTGTGTGATCTGTACGAAACACTGACTATCACCCAGGCTGTCATCTTCCTTAACACCAGGAGAAAAGTTGACTGGTTGACTGAGAAGATGCATGCTAGGGACTTCACCGTGTCTGCTCTGGTAACATTTCTCTTTCCTGCTAGCTTGAACAATCATTGTAACTGATAAATACACTTCAATATGAAGGTTGCACATTTTCCTAAATCAAGTCTTCTCTATTCACAGCATGGTGATATGGACCAGAAGGAGCGTGATGTGATTATGAGGGAGTTTCGGTCTGGATCGAGCAGAGTTTTGATCACTACAGACCTCCTGGTTAGTATAGGGGATGGATAGATGCTAATAAACACATTCAATTATTAGCTTCAAAATTGAAACCCAAACTATTGTCAAACCTGCAACAGTCCTAAAATGACCAAGCAGTCAAAAACTTTGGGGAGATTAAGGCTCGTTCTCCACAATGGGTTCTTCTACTGTAGGAATCTGTTACTTTTAAATGGGGCGACAATTAAGTGTGGAGGTTTTTCTTATATGTATATATATTTTTTTCTGTCTTTTGGGTTCCATTAACTTCTTAACCTTTTTTTTTTTCTTTGTCTTTAAGGCTCGGGGCATTGATGTCCAGCAGGTTTCACTGGTCATTAACTATGACCTTCCTACAAATCGAGAGAACTATATTCACAGGTAAACCTCATCACATATTGCACTAATAAGAAGATCTTGGCTGCCTGACAGTCTAATGTGTGCCTCACCCTTCCCCTCTTCAGAATCGGTCGTGGTGGCCGTTTTGGCAGAAAAGGAGTTGCTATCAACTTCGTCACTGAGGAGGACAAGAGGATTCTTCGGGACATCGAGACGTTTTACAATACAACCGTGGAGGAGATGCCTATGAATGTGGCTGACCTGATTTGAGCCCTGAGAGTTGTCTTTGTTTTTTTTTCTTTCTTTTAAACGCAGTGATAGCGATCGTACACTTGCATTGTGCTTATATTATTCGAGGGGGAGAAAAAAAACTTCTAAATGCTAAACCTTGGATCAGAGTTTCGGTTTGTTAAAAGCGAGGTGACTTCTGTGGTGGTCCCTCTTGGACAGTTGTAGATTCTAACCTCCACAGCTGGCTGGTTGGCGCTACAAAGCCATGGGGGCTGTAATCATAAAGGTCCTTATCAGGTATTTCCTTCAATGTTCAATAGCGATGTGTGTATTGGATGTTCTCCACCGTTTAGTAACTTACTTGTGGACTAAAAGGTATAAGTGCTGTATAAAGTCTGCAAATTATGTTATGCTAACATATGTGCAATGTATTGTGGGCCTGCTTAGTAGAGGCACTTTTCATGTTATATTGTGGATGTTTTAATTAACTGTACTTCTCTCTTTTTAATCCCTCTTGCTTTATCTGAGTTTCTCATGGTTGGGCTTTATTTTGCTGATGTGGTTTTAACTTTACCAGATTATATCACTAGTTCCCCTCTCCTTCAATACTTTCAGATTTCCTTCCCAGAGTTGTATGAATGTCTTAATAAACTGAAAGTAAACTTGCTGTTGTGATGTGTGTGTCATTAAAGTCTGTACTTTAATGTTTGTCAAGCAACCTTTGAAATAGACTAAACGTTTCAGACTGGGTGGCACCTACCTGCACGATCACTAGATGTGATAGCACCATCTAGTGGCCAATAAGTGTAAGGTTACGCTGAAACACTGGGTCGGCTTTGGAATCTAATGTCAGGTTTCTAATACACTAACATTTGATATAGCTGGAGGTCATTAATTCAAATGTTTTATAAGATTAAGTCTTTAACTTAACTTCCTGACAATAGAAATAATGTGCTCCCTCATATCTACAGTTAAGATGTTTATGGGGTTTATTTTGTTAATCATGTTGAGTGTCATGTTTATCAGTCAATACATTCCTTAAAATAACAAGCAGTGAAAACACGATCAAATGTTCCCTTCTGATTTTGTTTAAATCAATTTACAAATGAAAATGTTCAACTTTGTTCAGTCAACTGCAGGCACAGCTTAGTATTTATACTAATTGTGAGAAAGCCTGACTAGAGTTAACGAGCCTGCTCAGACACTAACGAGCTCGGACCGTATAAAGCACGTGGCTTACATGCAGCAGAGCAGAGTATAGGAAGAGCAGCTGCAGGAGAAGCCTGGACATTTAAGTTATATGTTTGTGCGTTAATGCAGAAAAGAGTAAGTTTGTTCATATTTACTTGATCTAGTTTCATATATGTACTTACTAAAGTTATTATCTTCATTCTATTCCAGTTAAATTGCATCAAGTCTTTCTTTGATACATTTTCAAGATTGGTTGTTATTGAAAAAGGGACACCATATATTGTATATGCTATGATGCACATTTGTGTTACCTACATATATATTTTTTTTCCTTCTTTCTTTTAGAACCACACACACATACATACACACAAGAAGATATGTAGATTGATCCTCATAACTACACGGAACCACGAATGAGACACAAGACACAAGATATGCCAATCTCCTTTGTTCAAAGTGGCCTCTGTAAATCTTTGTGTCTGTCATGGAATAAAACCCTTGAGCTGTGAATCCTCTCTGCTGTCCTGATTCTCTGACTGGAATCATTTTCCATATCTGCCGACCCACACTAAAGAACTTTCCAAAGGTTCAACCTTTATTACACTAATGGACAGTTCATAAAAATGATATAATGTGAATGTTAACATTTGTAATCTGTAATAAAATGAGAATAAGTCTAATCATATAATCATCTAATCATATAAAGTCTGCATCATCTGGTTAAGAAGGCTCATCAACGCCTCTTTTTCCTGAGGACACTGAAGAGACACCACCTGTCTTCAGCTGTACTGATGAACTTCTACCGCTGTGTGATCGAGAGCATCCTGACCAGCAGTGTCTCAGTCTGGTACGGAAACTGCTCTGTCACAGACCGTAAGGCGCTACAGCGGGTGGTAAAAACCGCCCAGCGCATCACAAGGTGTCCACTTCCTGCCATTGAGGATGTCCAAAGAACACGCTGTCTGCGGCGAGCTCACGGCATCCTTAAAGACTCCTCCCACCCTGCCCACAGACTGTTTACCCTCCTGCCCTCCGGTAGGCGCTTCAGAAGCCTCCGGACCAGAACCAGCAGACTGAGGAACAGCTTTTTCCCCAGAGCTGTTTCTCTACTGAACTCTACCCTCCGAACTCTGAACTCTGTCTCTCTCTCCCTCTCTCTCTCCGCCCCCTGCTGACCCCCCCCTTTCCCCTGCATATCACCTCACACCCATCATCCCCCCACCACTCCTCCTGGTCACACACACACATCTCTCATCCACCTGTATTATTGTATTATAGTATGTTCATATTATGTCCATATTCTTTATATTATCTGTAAACTAGTATAGCATGCTCACTGCACCTTAATCTGTATATTATAATCTTAAGAATACACTTATATTTATAGCATTTATTTATATGTATAGCATCCCATTAATCCAGCCATCCATATATACCTAATAATTCACTTTTTCTAGTCTACATCTGTAAATTTTGTAATTACTGTACATAGCACAGACTCTTGCACTTTCTGCTTATTTGCACTTCTGGTGAGATGCCAAACCTCATTTCGTTACTCTATACTTGTATATGTGTAATGACAATAAAGTTGAATCTCATCTCATCTCAAAATACGAAAACAATATAAGAGATACAAAGTAAATAAGCACTTAATGAGACTGTTAAAAGGTACATGCCTCCACAGGAGTCTAGGATATTTTTCTACACAGCAGACAATGTAATTTTACATTTTTTAGCCAAGTTGAAATAGGGTAATAACTGATTTGATATCTGTCTTAATATTTTGAAATTTGACATGACTCACACAACAGGAACTTTGTTTTTCTGAAGGGGGTAGTTTATTGAATTCAGATTAAAAGAACACAAGTTCTGAAACCTAAAAATGATTCTAGTAAGCCAACAAAGTACATATTTGTCATTTTAGTCTTTGGTCGCTGTATTGTGTGTATGCCATACTGTATTTTATGATGCAGACCTTATATGGTGAGACTTATTCTCATTTTATTACAAATATAATAACCAAAGAGTATAGAAAAACAAAGGTCAACAATAAGTGTATAATACAACCAACAGTATCAGATTTTAAAATGTGCTATGGAGGACTGACTTAAAAGTTTTTCATTCAGTTGGTTTTTGGAAATTATTTACCAGGAAATATGTACATTCTAACCTCGTTTGAAGTGTCGTTTCCTTTTGTTCCAGTTAGAGGTTTCCGTTTTTACTTTGAGGTTTATCCAGGAAACTGGTGTCTTATTTCAGAAGGTTTCACAGTTTTATTCCACGGCACTGTGTCTTCTTGTTCATACTCGTTGCTTTCTTTATAACGCTCTGAGTATTCAAATAAAAACAACAAATCAAAATAACACCTTTCCTCCTAAAAACATTTGAACCCAAAATGACACTGCTGCATACAACCCAAATAAGAATGTATTGTACATTATGTTACTTATGTTGTTTTAGTTGAAATATTGAAAAAGGTTAATTTTCTTTATTTTAAGATAAAACTACGGTGGCCGGTAGGGGTCAAACGCTCAGCAACTGATGAAACGACATACATTTAGAAAAACGTGCAGCATATATAGAAACACTGCACATTCAAAAGCAAATGCAAACTACCACAACAAATTCAAAGGCTGTAACGCGCTGCAAATAGGCAAAACAACTGCATAAGCATCAAACGTGCTGCAAGTACAGAAACAAAACTTAAGTCGAAACACACACAACCAGAAAACAACTGCAAACACAGAAGGGCTGCAAGTTTGAGTAGAGTTCCCCACTAACTATGCAACAATTTGTGTGGTTTATGCAGCATTCTTATCCATTAAATAATCATTAGCTACTCTAGAAAATGGGATGAGGAAGTACTCACTATCTACCCATTGCTTAGTGGTTACTTAGTGGTTAGTTCCCCTTAGTTTCCCACTAACTAAGCAGAATATGTGTACCTTATTGTAAAGTGTTATCCTCAAAGTGTCAAAGTTCTCCTTTAAGTCTCTTACATTTAATGAACTTCTTTGACCCTTACAGGATACATTGTGTCAGCTTTTTCTGGTTGAGCAGACTCTGTTTTGCAGCACATGTAAAGGTTACATCAACATAAAAAAGTTATGGGGTAACGGGGTACCGTGTGCACAGCCTACCTACGTCCTCAGTTTTGGAAGCAAATAACGTGTTTCGCCTGTAGCTTCCTCAGGCGCATGCTGGGCGAACCTGAGGAAGCTACAGGCTAGTCTGTTCACGATATAGTTACAGTAAAGTCATTTTCAGCGTCCACTGATTATTGATTTATTTTTCAGCATACAAAATATGTTCATATTAAGTTGGCTTATTGTCTCTAACAAGATTTCTACATAATGATAGATTCTCCAATGCAAATATTTCAGTTTCTGAAGAGAGGAGTCACGTGGTCTTCATCTGAATGAAGCTGTCTCTTTACAGTAGTGAAATATTGGAGGGAGAAAGAAAAGACTAAAGAAGAGCTTCACTGTCCTGATGGTGCAGTAAGCAGCTGACTCCTCATTAATAATCACTTTAGTCTAAAAATAGACTCACTTGTATATTTCTGGAAATCAGACTCAGCAGCTCATTTAGTGTAAACTTCATTATCCATTTAAATGAACATACCTGCTTAAACACATGTAGGCATCTGGTTTTGTGTTTAAAGCCCTTTGTGTGAATTATTCTTACTCATGTGTTGCCTTGGACACAGAGCAGCTGCTTGGGGAACAGCTAATCCAGGCAACACCAAATTTCAGGAAGACATGTGCAAAATAAACATATAGGGCATTCATAGAGAGGTGAAGACTCTATCTGCTCTGCGTCTTTGTCAATGTTCCAGACGTACACAGATTCACCTACTAGTCTTGTGTCATGGAAATGGATTCTGTATAACAATCCACACTTAAATGTCTTCCCCAGTATACGGGCTCACAGTTTGTTCTGTCTCTGTGACCTGAGGTGCCCTGGAAACCCCACCAAGGGGTGCTGTGGTGGTCAAACCCACCCACAGGCCTTAAAACTTAACACAACACAAATTTGTAATATAGGGAATTGTAAGTTGGGTCTATCAATAATAGTGAATGATTACTATGTGTAATTAGCTCTGCATGAGAGAGAAAAGAGAATGTATGTTTACAAAGACACTGAGAAACAGATTGTTGTTTTCATTTTAAGATATGCAGATGTTCTGTACCAACACATGATTAATGTGTGTCCTGGCAGAATATGACCTCTCTTTGCTAAATTATGTCGTAAAAAATTATCTTTACAGCTTTATAGCCTAGGTAACACTATTGTAAGTCAAAGTACACGCTGTCTTGTGAACAACAACATGAAAAAGTGAACAGTCAAGTAGAGGTACTTTTCCCACTTATGGTTAAAACAGATGTGCGGGATGGGGATTGTGTAAGGCATGGGACAACGGGATATGAATGTGCAAGTCTTATGTCTGAGGATATGTTGTTATATTATGGTTGGTAAAAGATTGTCATTAAGACCCTGTGATGGAAAGCATGGCATTAATAAAGATATTCCTAAAATAATAAAATGAAAAACGTCTTAATCTTTGAACATTTAGAGTCATTCATGGAGTGCTAGCCAGCCAGTGAAACCCTATAAAAAGCCTTTGAGCAATATGAAACAGATTATACCGAGTTCTGTACAGTTTAAGCGAGCAGACCAGAAATCATCTACCCAAAATGCAAAGAATTCCCTCGCATATTATTTGTGCTTTCACTGAAACGGAGAAAACTCCAAAAAACTCCAAATTACTGAATCTTGGCCGTTATTGAATTAGGCCTACTTACTGATTATTAAATCTCCCTATTCTTTTCTGTATCATTTAAAAGCCTGTTTGGTCATTAAAAATTATGTTTAAGGTTCAGTTTCTCCTCCAGCCTGCATCACAAAGTTACAGAACTGCAAAATGACCTCCTGATTCGTTTATCCGTGAAAGGTTAATGACATCATGACCTTTATAATATGTCTTTAAAGCACTGACACAGAACCAGCCTCAGTTATTACTGTCAGGTTGGTGCCAGATGCCTCTGTGGATCAGACGTACTCTGGACACTGATGACTCTCTGGCCAATGCTGGGAGGTATATTTGGCTCTGCATATTACATGTCAGATGGAAAACGTCTGAATGAAAATCTCAGTGAAAAACATTCCAGTGCACACTCAGGGGCAAAGTTCATCTATAGAGATGTGTTTGTGTGTAGTAGATTGTGTGTGAGCTATCGTAAAACGTTAGCACTTCGACTCTAATGAAGCCTGAGAAACCTTCTCACCTGCTCTGCAATGCAAACTGTGTGTAGGTTTGTGGCCTCTGCACGTGGCTGCAATTTCTACATTGTTTCCTGCCTACACTGAACGTGGTCAGGGTGCAAAAACCAAGCACAAGGTTGTGCTCATCTTCTCTGTTCTTCACCACTTCACCTTTGATAAAGATTTTAAAGCGTTTCATTTTATTCCTAATTTACCCCAGCTCCAAATGACAACTTATACTTGAAATATAACTTGATGATGATGCTCGTTTATTAAATCTATGTTTTTCTTTTACATTTTTACCTGTTTTCTTCATTAACCACTATACCTTCCTTGAAAAACATTCAGATAAAGGGACTGTTCAGTTTTGTGAAGTGGGGTTGTATGCGGTACTTATCAATAGTTTACTTAGTACACATATAACAGCCTCTGTTTGAAGAAGCTGGCCGGAGAACCAACACAATCAATGTACTGCTGTGGACGGGCTCACTAGGAACCTATACTTTGGGTATTTTAGAAGAAAAAAAAAAAATCCCCATTTCACTTTCACGTCAAACAGCCCTTTCCTTACGCCCTGTTTGTTTGGAGGCAGGTGAGCGATTTCCCTCCGTTTCCATGTGTTTAGAGCTAAGCTAACTGGCAGGCAGAACAGACAAAAGCAGAAAAAAATGATTGTTGTGCATTGAGATTACAATAAACCTACGCCGCAGCCTAGGTAACACTATTGTGAGCATTTATTCTTGTGCTCTGTTTTTGCCTCACTTGGCAACTAAAACTACTTAAACTCTTTCTCTGCCATTCTAAGAAGGGTCTGTGGCTCTGCTGAAACTTGTGGAATCAACAATCAATGTTGATGACATCTTGGAACCAACTTTCTCTTTTAAGTTGTGTTTTATAGATTCAACAAGTAACATCACATATCAATTGATGAGTTTAAAAGTGCTGGTGAACTGATTTTGTGATATTTGAACAGAGCTGAGGTCGCTGTTTCCCCAGTTAGTCCTAGAGCTAAACTAGGCTAAGCTAAGCATATTCTGGCTGTAGCGCCTTAATCTCAGACAGAGCGGTAGTGTTCTACCGTCCTATCCCTTGCATTAATTCAACTTGCATATTTTCCCCAAATACCACTAATTTTGCAGAAAATGTTATTGATTATCAAATTATATTGGTGGTTGGCTTAGACTTCAATCCACTGGCCAGTTGTTTTGGCTTCTGCGTCTATCAATATGTTTGGCTGCATCTGAGAACTATTAATTAAATATCTAAAACTACCATTAAAGAAATAAAGTCACTACATTAGTGTTTTTTAATCTCAGTTTAATATTGTTGGTTTAAAGGTCTGGTATAAATAATTTTGAAATGGAAGTAATAAAACAGCAACAACAATTTGCAGTCAGACTGGGGACTAATCTTATTACTGTTATTGATCTTCTTTTAAAACAAACAAAAAATGAAATGAAACACGTTTCACTTTGGATATTTTATTTCTTTAAAAAACAATTTTCACAAATTTTATTACAAACTAAAAAAAAGAATGTTACATAAAAAAAAATACTTATTTTGAAACCATGATTTGTTGCTCACCATGACTTCATCGTCATTTCCAGCACAGGAACTCACACAGGAACTTCCATTACTTCCTTTGAGACATTCTTGCACTTGCATATGCAAACATTTTTAGTTCCGACACATCACTGTTCTATAATGTGTCCTTTTATCTGGAAATGAATCACACATTTTTAGAAACAGACCTTTTTGTTGGCCCTTTAGTTTCATATGCTTTATGAGTTATATATATATTTTGACAACAGGTAACAGAATGTTTAAGAATTAAAAGTTTTGGAAACCCTTTAATGTATTACAGTAGTTGAATCCACAGGAAGAATTTCTGTCATTATGAACTGGCTGAGAAAGACAATTGTTATGTTCATCAATAAAATTCTAATTTGTAAGCATGGTGGGTTTGAGTTTGGATAACATCTTCTTTTAAGAGCCTGCTTTGAACACATTGTGCTGTGAATGCAGTCAGTGTTATCACACCTCCAGGACTTGAGATCTCTGACGTGTTAATGACCACACAAACATGAATCGTCTCTGCCTGTTCAAACACAGAGCACACAAACTTCAGCGTTTTCACATGGGTGTCCAACTGAAAGGACTGAGGTAATATTTGCAGTGATGAGCCTCCTTTCATTTTGCGCTTTGTCACACTCCCACCCTCTGTCACACCCTTGTCACCCTTGTGACAGAGGGTGTGACACACACGACCCTGAACTACAAAAAGGCTGCTTTGCAAGGGTATGTGTTGAAAAAGTAAGGTTTGCAGAGGAGAGAGACTTTCACTGCTGTGCAGTACAGCCTCCCTATGAGTCCAGATGTCCTCTTTTTCACCTGTGGGTCTGTCGCTGCCTTCCACAGGTCAAAGATATCTTCCACATGACCGTGTGAGGTCATCATCTGGTTATAGATGCACAAGTGATACGGCGCTTTGCCCTCACCTGAGAAGTAAACGTGCTCCTGGGGGGACACACCAATGGCATTGGCGCAAATGCCCATGAACACATCATCTATGTAAAGAGAGGCATTCAGGGTCAGCGTGGCTTGGTAGATTCTATCTGCTACATCTCTGGAGACCACATACCCAGCCCCGGCTGTGTAGTCTGGGTATGACATCCACTGGTACATCTCGAAGGACACGTAGTACTTGCTGTCTTTGCTGCGGATTGGCGGAGACGCCCGGTGCACTCGCCCAATCCAGAAGTCTGTGACGCCCCTACTGCTCACATCCTGAAGGTAGCTTACCAGGTTTGGCATGTGCACAAAGATGTCGTCGTCAGCGGTCATGAGAAAGTGGGCATGTGAGCAGTGGCTGTGCATCCAGTGGAACTGCATGATCAGTTTCACAGTCAGGTTGTGGAAGGAGTCGAGAAAGTCTTGTTGGATCAAATCACCATGGAGTCGGTCCTCGTGAATAAGCAGTTCCTGAAAACCGACCCCACTTCTCTTGCTCCACGAGGGCTCCCCCTTCTTGGTCGGAGGTGCTCCTAAGGCGAATACCACCTTGACTGTCACTCCCAGGGCTGTTTGGATGTAGGTCTCATTACCCCATGTGGACCTGATGGCATTTCGCCTCTCAATGTTCTCTGGGGACGTTTTAACAAAGAGGAGTAGGAGGACGTCCTTTCCAACGCACTTGTCTGGGTGGTCCAGCAGGTAGTGGAAGTTGCTGAAGCTCCTGGCCTGCTCCCGTGGGATGGTGAGGCTCTTGTTGATGTAGGTGAAGCGGTTGACCAGATAGCGGTAGGAGTAGGACTTGACATGGCTGACGACATTGCTGTCCAGCTGCTCCCAACAAACCATCAACACCGAGAGCACCAGGCAGGTGGTCATCAACTGCACACATTGGCATCTTCGGATACGCCGGAAATTCATTAACATCCTGGAATTCTGTCACCCGGTGGCGGTGTTCCTTGTCTGGTTGGAGATGGCGATGAAGCGGGAAATTTGTGGTGAGGACGAGCTGAAATGGTTGAGGATAAGGTGGTTTTGAGTATTGTTCCAGTGCCTTGGAGCAGCACTTGGTGGGTCTTCCATCCTAGGCTTTCCACATTCAGCAGGAGGCATAGATTGGGGTCATCGTATCTGCCAGGGAAATGTCCACAATGGCAGAAGAATAACTTGATTGCTTACAGCCGCCCAGCAGATGAGGATTCATCTTTTACCCATGAAGAAGTTTTTTCTGCGGAGCTGGAAAAAAAAGGCGAACATTTACCATTGTGAAAGATTTTGACAAATTGAAACTCATTTACTATCTGCTTCCATTATTTCCAAAAGGAGGAAGTTACATCTCCATTTGCACGATGTCTGATTGACCAATGCCTTTTCAGAAACAAAGTTTGATGTATGCAATGGGTCTCATGACATGTTTTGCAACAGAGTTCAAAACAGCAGCCCCACAAAAACTTTTAAAATGAGACTGTTTTCAGGTTGGATCTGAACTTGGTGGGGGGTGTGAAGGGAGTGGGGAGGATGACTGAATGCAAAAGCCAACACAGCAAATGTGGCAATGCAAGCAAAGTCCATAATGGAGGGGTTTAAGGGGGTAGACCCACTGAAATCGCTGAGAGTCACGGAAAGCATTCGGACACAATGGAAGGCGTCAGAAAAGCTTGGCAGCACAATGCCGGACCAGAATAGCCTGCTTCCGGCCGGGCGCGGTCTGAAACCAAGGGGGATCATGATGGGCCTGGGGCCTGGGAGTCCCAGTGCACCCCGAGAGCTTTTTAAACATCATTGGATGGCCTGTGCCTAATGGGGTCACTGGCTCAGAATGGCTCTCTTTTCTCTCAGCCTGATAATGAGAAACTCTGCTTCACCTCTGCTCCACGTCAGCTTTGTGCTCGTATGTGAACACTGACTGTTACACTTAATTCTTTATCATACAGTACACTTTTCTGATCACAAATCCTGAAGTTTACTGGTTCATAAAGCAAGTGTAAGATGTTTTTTATTGCTCCTGTCAGCATTTTAACAGTCCAACAGTTACCAGTTAACAATTAACTGTCATATGTAGATACGTTCAAACATGCTGGACTGTGGACTGTAAAAGTATTTGGAGATATAAAAACCTATGGAAGACATGAAGGTCTTCTAACAAGCAATACATCTGGTCCCAGCTCATCCTCTCAGGGTTACTAAACCCACAATTAAAAAATTAAAAAAATCTATTCATGTGGTTTACAAAGGCAGATATTTAAGGGGTTTTACATGTTGTTTTTATATTTATATATCAGGTTACTATCAGGAGTTACTCAATCTTTGGCACATAAGACAAAATATTCCATTTAAAAAAGCATTTAAAAGCAACATACTCCCCCTCACTTTAATGAACAGAACACATGGCAAATTGTTTTGTAGGGACTATTTCTGTGGCAGAACGCCAGAAAGTATCAGCTCATACGGATATTTCTAGAATAACAAGCTTCTGCTTATTTACATTTACGTTTTGTTGGTTCATTAATCAACTCTATCTGCCTTGCTAGTTATTACAGACTTCACAGGATTTGATTTGCATGATTTGATCATGTAAATAGAAAGTTATCTCCAGCTGGTCAGGCCCATTACATACCCTTTTTTTGCCTGCTGCCTTTGTAAACATTTGAACCATAAATACACACACACACACACACACACACACACACACACACACACACACACACACACACACACACACGATTATTAAAAAACGTGGGTCTAAGGTAGAGATGTTTCTTCCTTAAAAACTAAAACTTCAAAAGCATTTTGTACCAGGCTGTACATATGAAACAACACTGTTCAGACTAATATATAGGAACATCAAAATCACACAATTGTTAGTTACACTATAAGACACCCAAAGAGACGGTGCTTATGTGACAGGTGCACAGACAACAATTGAGTTTTTCCAGCATTAGAAATTACAGTCTAGTAAAAACTACACTGACACATTTTCTATTTAAAATCTTCTTTATAATTCTTTCCTTACATTTATAGGCTATTTGTAAAAAAAAATTTGGAAGTCAACAATTGGAGGAATTATATATGTAATTTCTAAACAATTAATTGAACTAAACAATTCTCTTAAATTAGATTATTTTTTCATTATAGATTATCAAAACAGGATTAAAGATAATCCAACCAGCGAATGCATTTGTCTTGTTACTGAATGTTGCTAATTCATAGTTTGATATTGTCGCTGTTTGTTATTCCTGAATTTGTTATTCAACATGAAAGTTTTTATGCTGTTGTCTCGAGCAGTAAGTCTTTGTCTAACGGGAAATAGTTATGGTAAAAGGTTAGATTAATAGGAGGAAAGACCGCGCCCTTACACAGTGGTAACCTTTAGCCGCTTGAATTCATGAGAACACTATTTATAAAAGGTGTTGCCTCTGTCTCTTCCTTTGAACAGGTTTGTTCTGCCGTCACTCTGTCCTATAGAGAACATACACTGGAGCCAGCGCAAACACTAAGTGTTGATCCTCACTCCTCTGTCTGCTGCATCTAAAACAAGCACTGTGAAAGTAAACCACCCGACCCTACAAGCATGTTTCCAAAGTCACTTTATTTATAGAGTTGAAACACGGAGAGGGTGGGAGAGAAGGAAAAGCACACCATCACTTCATGAAACCAAGACTCACCGGTAAAAGAAAATATCTGTATGTGAAGCCTGAGAAACAGCTACAGTCTCTTTCCCCGTCTTCTTGCGATCTGCACAGGTGCTCTTCTTCTTTGAATGAAATCCTCCCTCAGCAGGTGATGGGGCAGGCATCGATCCCTCGTTAAACGGTCAAACCCTCTTGTCTTGTCGGTGACTGTGTGTTTCCCGATCTCTCCTCTGTCCACTGACTTTGTGAAGATGACTTGATAGTGTTGGTTGCCGAGGTTCTGTCTGTCTCTCCCCTCCCTCACTCTGAAGTTTTCAACTTTTAACCACGCCCAACAACGTATGACGAGGGCCTCGGCGGCCACGCTCCCAGGTCGCCTGGTCCTGCCATGCAGCAATACAGGTGGCCAATTATAAGCGACTTTAAATGAGCTAATTTTATTGTTTAACAGACTACAAGAAGACAAGAATTTGCCATAGTGATTCTACAGCCTTTTGTTTTTTACTCTGTTATAATGAGGATTGAAAGCTAAAGGTATGATAGTGGGCTAAAGCTGCTGTGCCTTTAGGTTATTTGTGAAATGAATCAGGATTTTTGACTCAATTATGATTTCATCCCTCTTGGATTGATCTGAAACTGATGAATCACATCATGACACAAATGACTTAATCAAACTGCATTCAGCCTCCTCAAAGATAAGGCTCACATTAGCCCGGAAACTCAAATTGCTAAAATTAGCAGTTGTTGTTCAGCTAACCTGATCAAATAGCCTAAATTGTTTTTGACATGTCACAACATCCATCCAACATTTTGATCGAACCTTCATTTCAGGTGTTTATCAATCACAAAGTGGTGAAATGTTAAAATGATGAAACAAGAGCTTCACACCCAGTGAGTAGAATGAAAAACATCTGTTCTTTAATATGCAAGTTAGATTACTCATGTTTTTCTTCCTATAAAACTTTGAGGAACTACGAGTTAACATCTACTCAACTTAGCAAAACTTGTTTCAGAGGGGTTGCACATCAGTAGGCCAATAGGTTTAAAGTTACTTAGAAAACAGAAAACAGTTAGTTCAGATAAATAATGTAAAATCAGATGTACGTGTACAATGTTTATTGTGGGGTAACTCAGGGGTTGGTCCTAGGACCAAAACTGTTTATTTTGTACACTTGTGATTTTGTTAATGCATCCAAACTGCTCAAGTGTATTCTATTTGTGGATGATACCACCTAACTTTATTTTGAGAATAAAATAGCACAGGTGTTGGATGTGTATTATTATAAATAAATTATCATTGAATCTTGAAAAAACTAAGTTCTTAGGTCTCATGATGTAAATGTGAACTGGAAATGACACAAAAATATTGTAGGCAATTGCTATGCCTCTGCTCAAAAAGTAAAGGGTAATTAGATAATAAAGCATTGTACATCTCAATAAAACTCAATGATTATTCCATATCTGAACTGTGTTGAAGTATGGGGAAGTACTAAAACATACACTCATTCAATGTACATTTTACAAAAAAGAGCCATAAGACTCATCAGTAGTAGTCGAGAGATCAATCAAACCGTTATTCATTCAGGAATTAGTAGATTACAATATAGCCTAATGAAAATGATGTATGAAGCTCTCTCTGTGTGGTTAAGGTCTACCGTCTGCTAAGGTGGGGGTACAGAAAGCAAAAGGAAATGATCTCTTTTTCTTTGTGCTCTGTTAACAATATTGCAAATTGTTCTTTAAAAAAAAAAATTAAGTGTCTTTGCCATTTTAGATGGCAGCAAATCTATTCAATGCATCCTCAATTCCGCTGCTTGTCATGGAACATTAATATAACTGAAAGAGTTTGGAAATACACTTAACTCTTTCAAGTTGATGATCAGCAAAAATTCAAACTCACCTTTTTACAGTTGAAAGCTGTATGGGTACTGCCTTCTTTATCAGCATGGAGATCCTGCTGCCTAAAACCTTCCATTGAAACAGATGAGGACCAGCGTTTTGGATCCAAGAAAATAAGGAAAGTAAAACAGATTAATAAATGGGAAAAACTTGAACCAGAGGTGGGGGACTCAAGTCACATGACTTGACTCGAGTCAGACCTGAGTCGCAAAGTTGAGGACTTGAGACTTGCTTGACTGACAGTGATAAAAGACTTGACTTAACTCAAGGCTTGAACTAACTTACATGCCCAGTATGTCTCCTCAAATATCGTGCAACTTAGTACTATAGTTTACTACAGAACCAGGGATAAATCTATGTACTGGTACATGTATTCATGGTGCCTTGGTGACTCTGGGGATGTTGAAGACTGTGGAAATCTCCCAACGTTTCATCTGGCACTACTGTAAGGTTCAAATTTAAGTTTTAGTTTTTGTTTCTATGAAAACTCACAAACATTATTATATGGATGTAATAAAATATGATAAAGAGGTTCATTATGCCCAGGGAAAAGATCTCTATGGTCGAGTATACCTAGTCTTTTCCTTTTGTACTCTATATGTTCAAAGAAATATATCTCTGCATCTTCAAGACAGATCGGCACATCATTTGTTCCAAACTTTCATGGTCCTGAGGAATTCGCTAGTTCCTAACACAAGATACACAAGTAAACCTTTAGATGTATGACAATAGAAGCTATTGAAGAGGTCTGAGGCACTCAGAGGGGTATGCATAAAAATCCTTCAATACAGGCCTTCATCGGGGCAGGTGATTTGAAACATACATTCATATCCCCCTTTACATTTTGAACCATTCATTTATCAACAACATCAGGCCACGATTTCATTGACACACGTGGTGTTTTAAAAGCGCACACAAAACTAAACCTTCTTTTAAATGGCATTAAGAATTGCTTTATAAGAATTTATTTTTAGCCTTTTAATTCTAACGTTTACGATTAGACACATTTTCTAATAATTACGAGATCGTAATAATGAGAAAATGTGTCTAATTGGTTTTTTTTCTCTGGTGAATTCAATGCCCTTCCCTTAACTTTTTATCACTTGACAAGGGTTACTCTTTTCATCCAAATAGTGTGTTACACTGTTTCAGATACACATTTACTGAGGTAATTGGTTTGCTTCAAAGGTGGTATATGATGTTTCTCTCCTGTTTCATTCATATCATAGCAAATGGCCTGAAACAGTGAAACTTCATCTGATGCAGCTGCCCAGTATTACAGAGCATCGTAAAACAACGAGAAAAGTCTAGTGGTCTGAAGCTGCTTAATATTAAAATTATATGCCAATAAACTTCCCCCAAAGGCTGTGTTTTTGTCCTTTCATGGTCCAATACACTATACTATGAAAACTTGCAGCTTTACAGATAATGGATTAAAGACTTGCAGTGCTCCCCCTCAGAGTCGGATTGTTTTTGTTTTGATTTTTTTGGAGAGGCCTCTGCCTTTATTTTGATAGGACAATGGATTGAGTACAGGAAACTGGGAGAGAGATTGGGGGATGAATTGTAGCCTCCGTATTAGGGACGGGACCAATCATGTCCTTAATTATTCACCAATTTGAGCCTAATTCAATTGAACTCTTTTTTTTTTTAACTTAAATTTAACCTTCATACAACAGTAATTTTATATTAAAAAGTTGGGCACTTGCAGTTGGGAAACTCCAGTTTTGGGCACTTTCTCTTTGAGCCATAAAGGCTACCTCTTGAAAAGCCAAAATACTTTTGGGCACGATCCTTGTTTAGTTCATCAGCCAGCCATTTGTCCTTCAGCACTAAACATAAGGTATAGCTGTGGTTTACAAAAAATGACCAAGCGGATAGGTCACGTCCCATTAACGGAGGCTATAGTCCTCCAAACTGGCAGCTAAGTTCTAGTCCAACCTGTAGCTCCTTTCCCAAATGCCAAATGGGGTCCAAACCAAAGGTAGGAGAAAACCGTTTATCTGCTTTGTTTTTCTCTCTTCTCTCTTAGGGTGAGGTAGAGTAACAGCCTGATCCGGTGCTAGTCACTTCACTCTGGCTCTGCCTCCCCCAGCCTCTTTCTAAAATGTATCTTCTGGCTTTTCTGTCTTTCTATTTTCTCTTGTTTTCTCTTTGCCTGTCTTTTCATGTATAATGTTGGCACCAGGAATAGTCACATTTTCTTTGTAGGGGCCATGTGGTATGGTAGGTAGTAAAAGCTGCATAAACAGAGTCTGGACTCTGTTGAAGGTGGCATTGTTGTTTTGGTTGCGGTGGCAACTAAGGGCCATCAGGTAGATTGGATTGGAAAATCTCTGTCGTCCCCAAGGGGCAAATTGGTTTGCAACAGAAGTCCACACAAAACACATCATAAAAACATCACAAAGACATAAATACATAGATATGAACCATATCTCTCACAGATGTCATCATGATAGATGTGAGTAAGATATATGAGACACAAAGTAAGCAGTCCATAGTAGAAGTGTAATAGCAACAATACCTACAGCTTATTTAAAAATCCAACTGCTGATGGGACAAATGACCTCAGATCTGTTTGATCTGGCCCTCCTAGCAGAAGTAAAAATCCAGTGGTGGCAGAAGTCTAAACTCTGAATAAAGAGGGTCTTTCAGGAAGGCCTCTGCATTCTGATTGCCTCTTACTTACTTTTTGCTATTTTTGCTAATAGTCACATTTTTGCTAATTCCTGTTTTTTGAGCTGATTGATCCTCCAATGTCCCCCATTGGAGGATGAATATTTCTACAATATTTCAGCAAAGTTTAACTATAGTTCCTAGCCTGTTTATGTTAACGACCCTGTGGTAACCAAACCAACAGATCATAACAAAAGTTCGAATTGAATCAGTTAAAGATGAATAAAATATTTTTTTAAGAGATTTGTCAACATTAAAAGTCCTCAGATTTGTCAAGAAGAAAAGCCTCTGATTTGCTTTTTTGCTTTCATCAAGTGTCTTAGCCAAATACCGACTCACTGTCTCTTCAGATATGCTTTTAAGAAAACTTGGTGCTGTGCAAGTGGGTTTCTGTTTAAGTCAATTATCATCTCGTTTTAGAGACATTTTGAGATGCAAGTAAGAGTCATCGGTGATGTAGCTTGACAAGGGGGAAGTCAGTTCATCCAGGTCTATTCAAGAGCCTCAAATTAAAGACCTTCCAGTCAGTGCTGTGAAGACAGCCATGTAGTTCACATAAAGATCCTTCTGCTCACACAGCAACCCCTTTGAATTGAACTTTCCCTTTCTTGAGGGCTGGCTGCTAGACCAGCGGCAGAAAGATGTAGTTGTGGTTCAAAGAGCCCCGTGGTGCCGTTGTGTAGGATTTATACATCTTTAATGGTGCCAAAGCACATCCAGCACTTTGCCATACCTTGTAGGTAAGTTATGTAACTTATCAGTAGGGCAACACTAGGACGAGGGGTTTATTCAGTGAGCGCTTATTCCTTCATAAAGGAACAAGTATATTGTGCTTATTTCAAATTCAAAACTTCTAGGTGGGTAGGATTTACTTTGGTCAAAGTGATAAACAGACTGACATTACAATCCCTAGCTCTATGATGCTGAAGAGGCTAAAAAACAGAGTTGAGTTTGTCCTGTGTATGTGACATGCCACTGATTTCACAAATAGGTAGAGTCTGTACAGAAGAGTGAAAATTAAAAAACAAACACATCAATATTATCAAAATAGATTTTATTCTAGACCTTGAAATCTGAGTGATATTACAACAGTCAGATCAGAAGGCTGCAGGCTGCAACCATGTGAGTGAGAGAGAAAGAGACAAAGGTGAGGGTAAAGACAACACAACAACAAAAAATCTGCAAATTTGTATTTACATATTCGGTGTTATTATACATCAATAATGAAATCCAATCAGTTATATATATTTTGTTCAATTGGTGTATGTATCTACAAATTAATCAAGATTACAAAAGTTTTGAGAAGTACAAAACCTTCAAGGACTCTCCAACGTAGCAAAGATAGAGTTAACGTTAGTACTTTTGTAGGAACAAAAAATAGCAAACACTTGAACGCAGTGTAAAAAGCTTCTCATCAAAAAACACAACATTATAAAATACCATTCCACTGTCATAGACATCATTGAAATAGTGTCTTTGTGGTACAGTCTAATCACTGCTGACTGTATTAAAGCAAACTTCAAAATAGTCTTTAGCTTCAGTACAAAACTTTTTAAACAAACATTCTGAGCGAGATCTCTGAAACATCCTCCAACGTGTGTGTGTGTGTGTGAATGTGTGTGTGTGTGTGTGTATGAATCAAGTCTTTTGCTGGATGAGACCTGGAATGCCATGAAGTTGGCTTGGTTTTGATTTGACGTGACCTTAAGTAGACCCTTATTAACCATTAAACACTGCACACTTTCTGCACCAGTTTCAATTCATCTTTTCGAGCATTAAGATGTGTCATCGATGACTTGAATGAACACACCTCCCTGTTACTTCCTCTTAATCTAAAGTGCAGAAAAAAACACCCTTTGAAAAGGCTGCTCTTTTTTAAATTATTTCTCTATGACTGTATAATGGTATTTTATAAAAAAAAAACAACCATTCATTATCGCCACGCCCCTGGTGATGCACAAGAGCATCACTGTTTTCAAGCGTTTTCAAAAAGTAACTTTAAAACCCACTCTTAGTGTACGAGTGGCATTAAAAAAGAATCCCCTGTGGTAGCAAAGATATATATATATATATATATATATATATATATATATATATTGTATGCAGGTTACATCTAATCATTCTTCAAAGAAGAAGCAGACTGGTTTTAAAACCCCAACTCTGAACACTACAAATACAAGCGCCATCTATCGGTGCCTAGGCCTGAACGCAGCCCGTTTCCAGAGAATATGTGTGAGTGTGTGTGTGTGTTAAAGCTGGACAATAACTTTATAAAAAGATGGACAACATGACAGCTTCCAAAAGTGAAGCCAAAACGTTTGGACCCCTACTTACCTGCTGCTGTTAGGTCATAAACTCTCCCCCTTCACCACCTTGGGTCAAACTAGAAAATTAAAATACACGTCAGATAAATCTTTGTCAAACACAGTAGCCAACGGGAGGCAGAAACACTTCTATCTTTTTAAACAGTCAATGATGCTGAACAGAGGCTGCCTGGCAGCAAACCCAGACAGAAGCTGTAGTGTGTTCATGGGTGCTCAAGATGAAAGTTGTGTTACAGCGTTATTCAGGTAGATTCAAAGACGACTGCAAAAGACGGCTCTAGACCTCCAGCGTTTCCATTTATTTGAGATGGGAGGCGTGTTTTAAAAGGCTTGTTTAGAGAGCCTGTGTCCTGTTGAGGAAGTGATAACCCAGATGATGTCCTTATGTTTAATGTGTATGGAGGGTAAACAGGACACAATTTGAATGGCTTAGTTTGATTATCCTTTAGCATTGGATGGCAACAAGCCATTAATTGAGGAAATGAGTACATGTCAAAGTATTAATTGATTACAAAGATGGATGTGAGTAGTCACAGGCCTGATTTCCTGTATCTCTAGCTCTCTCTTCCCCTACAGGTCCCAGAGGCTGTCACTGGCACCCGAAGTCAGGCTATTCCTGCGCTATGTTACCTCACTGCTGACACTTAAGCGCAGACATTTGTTCGCCAACCTGAGACACAGATTCAGGACAAGCTTAGTGACAGAAACCTGAAGCGTTGGAAGTCTTTCTGCCCAGCACACGGTACGAACATGAGATCCACACAGTGTTTAACACCTATGAAGATTATCTTTCAGCCTGGAGGTTTTGAATTCTTTAGCACTCTAATATATATCAACCTGATGAATTGTGAACACCTGAAAAAAACATTTCTGAGGATAAAAGTTGCTAAATCAAAAGGACAGTTCTCCTTTGATTCACTGCTTTCCACTTTGTTTAAAATGGCAGGAATGAAGCAAATCTCTTGGTTAAAAATAGAGTTGCTGTAATTCCATTTCAGCCTCCAAGCCATACACCTGCATTTTTTGAAACCCAACAAATGCCAAGAGAATGAATGAATCTCAAATTGAACAGCGTTGAACACCTATCCTAAAAGACTTACAACCCCCCTCCCTTCTTCTCTCCCACCCAACATGAAATATAAAACCCACAGAGATAAGTTCAATCCAAATTCAAAACAAAAATGTCCACAGGACACCAGATGCTGACATATGCAATATGCACACATCAACAGACACACTAATGTGTAGAATTCAGGTACAAAGGATAAAAAGAGAAAAGCAGGATGGGTCCTGGTGTTTTGGGTTTGTGTGTGATGGGTCCCTCGAGTTTGTACAGTGTGAAAACAGAGATGTGTTTCCCCTGCACTCTGAGAGTGAGACACATGTCCACACACACACACACACACACACACCTGTTGCATGGCTGACACATGCATTTAAACCGTGTGTAGTGAAGGTGTGGTCCCTCTGTGTAATAATGGAGGGAGGATGGAGGGGGACATTGGGTGCTCCGTTTGGCTCTAACAGCAGGCCATGGTCTCTGATGGGACTGCAGCAGTGTGGCGGACAGGCAGGGACAGTCAGTCATTTTGGCTATGTACACATTCGTAGTCGGTCCATGGCTCCCCCAGTCGAGTGTCATTTCCTCAGGTCTAATACACACACCTATAAAAACAGAAACGAGTCAGACACAGAGACACTTTCCCAACAGCACGTTTCAGTTCCTGTAAGTATTTTCAGTTTGAGTCACTTATACATTTGAAAAAAATTAAATAAAAATAACAATCAGACAAAGACACAACCAAGTGAACAAGTGTACCTGCGTTTGGGGATCAGTGCTCTGTATATTTGAGTAAGTCTTATATCCTCAAGATAAACAATGAATATGCTGTGACAGGCTGGCCAAATGATTTACCGTAAAATACAGAATATAAGTCGCACTGTTCTATTAGCCGCAGTCTGATTCTCTCTTCCAGAGAGAAAAAAGTTTTAAGCTCTATACCTGCCACTGTAGGCTGAGAGCTCGACTACTGTACTGTAGATAGTGAGTGCAAAATCCACAAAGTGAAAACAGACAGAACTGAAAGAGCTACACAGTTGTACAGAAACTTTGCTGAACACAATAGAAATCCTATTTTGTAGAGACTTTGCTGCAGTCAAGAACACAGCTATGGAGTTGGTACAGTAGTCGAGCTCTCAGCCTACGCAAAAGTTGTGAAGAACCATATAGAGCCCCGCGTGTCGTACTGCCCACCTATATTGTTAACTTTAATATAGGACTCTCTAAATGAAAAGAGCGCTCCACAAGGTTTATTTACAGAACAACATATCACCGTTTTCTTGAAATGCGTGATAATGACCTAATGAGGGAGAAAAGATGTTAAAAAGTCACGCAGCCATCCTGGTCTGTGTCCCAACACAGCATGCAATACACAATGAATGGGGATTCTTTTTCAATCGTGTAAAGTAATGGTTTGGGGGACGGTTTCTGCTGCACCCACAATAACGATGGTGCATGTGTCAGCATTTTTTTTTACAGATAAATTAGTCACACTGGTGTAAAAGACACAGCGCCCTTTTTAGATATAAAAATAGGTATTAAAAGTGCGTCTTATACAATGGACTGTACAGTATTGAAAAGTGCTCCCATACTGTCTGATTTAGTCTCTGTCCGCTCCTTGGGGTGATCCTGTTTTCAGTAACATGTTCGAAGTGTTTACTCAGACGGAGCCTACTTGAAAAAACACTTCTTTTAGCTTTTAAAACCCTGAAAAATGTAATGCTCCCATGCAGTTGATCTAAATGTCACAAGAGGATTGTCCAGCTCTGGTCTTTGTGTACCATATAAGGGTAGCAACGCTACATGAAACCTGGCTTACCTTGTTAGAGTCAACTAATATGCTACATGATTAGAAACTACTGGTGCAGTGTCGAGAGTTTTTTGGTACAATTTGTGCTCCCCTTGAGAGAGGAAGACAAAACCACAACTCAAAACTAAAGATAATGTGTTTAATGGTTTTAATAAACAAATAAAAACATGTTCTACATAGATACTGATATATCTTAACTTTATGAATGATACATTAAATGAATATAGACTTACGTTACTCAGGGTAACAGGAAAATACTGCTATCAGTATTTGGTATGCCGTCACAATAACTGGAACAGTTTGAGTACAACTGTAATGTATAATCCCACTGGCTCCCAACTACTGACAGTTTATAAACTACTTAGCATAAACTCTCTAGCCTCTCATATGCACTGGAATAGTATCCTAATAAGGCAGTCAATATTATATGTAACATAAACTTAACCACCTTTTATGATTTGTGCTATTTCTCAGTTTAAAAACATAAACATTAAACATTTATTGACTTAAGTGGGATTATATTTTGCATTTCAGCTTCCATGAGTTTATCATTATTTTAATTATTATTAATAATATTATTGGTAGTAGTGGTTACTCACATTACACATTTTCTGCACTTTTCATTTCTGATCATCTACTGTCTCTACTTTCTTTTCTCTCCAAAGCTGCAGGCTGTCCATCAGTCAGTCTGTCTGCAGACAGCAGTACAGGAGCGTCAGACGCTTATTAGGCCAATAACTGAACAACAGAACCCACAGTCACGATGTTAATCATTTAAATCTACCTTTAATGGGAATTACTGCATTTCTGACTTCTTACCCTCACTTTCCTTAGTACTTGTAATAATTCCTCCTCCTGCTGGAGAGCAGCAGGAGAGTGAAGGGAAGTTGCTCATGCTGTTTTAACATCATACATAGGGTTTCTTCAAAACACTGGGGGGTTTTGGGCAGTGCCTCTCCTGAACGTGGAAACGTGGGGGACCGCCTAACGCTGATAGAAAGTTTGCTGCTGGGGAGTAACATTTACTGGCCCGGTGCTTGCTGAGGGTCTACACTAACTCTGGTTTGGGACTGTTGTTTCTTGCTTTCGGTAAGTTCTAACGGGTGATATTGTTTCAAATGGTGATAAAGGTATGTGGTGTTGCCCTTACTGGCTGGCACATGAACAGGCTGCTTTTGTCAGACTGTAAATAGCCAAAGTTTCCAAACTACTGAAGTTGAGTGGCCTTTATGTCAATGATGTTTTTTCACTGCTGCAAGTTTGTAGTCACATTTTCTTAGGTGTCACCATCACTTAATGTCCCAAATGTGCTTTGGGTCTTAGCAACATTCTCCACTGGTCAGTGCTTAAACTCGTTCCATCACGTGGAACTCATTTTTTGGAGCACTCTTGGGAATTGTGCCTGCGTTACTGAGTTTTTATGGATTATTATTATGTAAGAAAATAGTCCCAAAGAGAAGGGCTGTACCTGATTATTAGTACAAATATCTTTTACCTTGATTTATTTGTGAACCAGGACTATACTGAGGGAATGTGAAAACAGACAGAATATTTTCTGGGGCAACTGTTTGTGTTGTTTAACACATGCAGTGTGTTAAACAACACAAAAAGGCCCCAAACATTAAGTCAAGCACTTTTATCCACAGCAGAAGCATGTTTCTGACCAGAGCTTTTTTTTTTAATGGGGTCAGTTTACCCGGGTGGGTTGAACCTTTAATACCCACAGCTGACCCACAATCTTCCTGGGTCAGCAGTCTGTTGTGGGAGTGATACAGAGACAGAGTGTGTGCTACAGTCAGCAGTGATAATGAAATGTTTGACGATGCGTTCAGGAAACACAACTCACCGATCCATCTGACGCGCTGGCTCCTACTTTGTCCCCTGTTGCATTCCAGCAAACCTCGAAGATCCCTCCTGTCCCCCGATAGCTGTGAACTAAAGCACCCGTCTGAAGGAACACAAACACACAACAAGCTATTTTAGGTCAAAGCTATGACATAATATTGCATGAATCAGTGAATCCTTGACCCCACATGTAAATAGCTTCCCTGAAACATTCTATAATATTTGTTTATGTGATGTATCTTCAGTTTTATTCCAACACTCCCTCCATCTATAAATGAATATCTTCCCTCTCTATATTCTAACTCCATGGCTGTGTTCTTGACTGCAGCAAAGTCTCTACAAAATAGGATTTCTGCAAAGTTCTATGAACTTGACCTGTTGGTTTATGACATGTTTCTGATTCAAAATGGGCTCAACAGTGTGGTTCAGGAAGTAAAAATACCATGAAGCCATAATTTCATAACCATCCAAGGTAGACATACCACGAGCTAACTGTGTGTGAAACGATGGTACAGTATAAGCTCCTGTAGGGGACACAAGTATAATATCGACCTCATTTTAAGAAAAACTAGATTTGATACAGAGGCAAAGAACTAGACTACCCACGGATCATAGTGTCAGAGCGACGTCTCTGATTGGTGGAGCTTGCTGTTACTATGGCACTGTTTCCCACCCCTTGGCGCCATATGCGAACAGATAGCTTGGCTAGCGGGCCAGCTGGTCAGTTAGCTAACAGAAAATGTACTAATAACCTTGTTATGCTGCAGTTTAATTTGTTAAATATATTCACACAACACAAACTACAAGATATTATATCAAATGTATTAAATTATTATTATATTGTGTTATTATGTATGATTAGCATAGGGGTAGCTGGATGTCTCAGGTCCAGGCTTCAATCTCTTGATATAAGGATTTTAAGAAATGTCAATGGAGGATTTTAATGAGGAAATTACTTCCTGAACTGAAGCCACTGACAAAGTGGGCGTTCACTTTTGAGCTTTATATAGTTTCCAACAATGTGAGGTAGCCATAAAACATTATTGTTGGCAGCACAGCACAGCTTTAAGTGTAGACTACAATTTAAGAGGGACATGTGTTGTTGCTAATAAACTGCAGTATGGGGTCAGTGCACATCCAATAGCTGAGCTTTTCCAGGATCAATTCTAATGTTTATCAGTGTATGTGTGGTTGTAATTTGAAAGAAGAATCCCATACCTGAGTGTTCCAGATGTGGACACACTTGTCGAATGAGCCGCTAGCGAGGTGGCGGCCGTCAGGGCTGAAGGCCACACTGTAGACAGGCTCCTGATGGCGGGTAAGTGTGTGGATACACACCCCTCGCTCCACGTCCCACAGACGCACCGTTGAGTCAAATGATGCACTAGGGGGAAGGGACAGGGGAGGAGTGAAAAAAATGTCCAAGAGGCAAGTTGTTATAATATAACAGCCATCTATGTAACTCACTGACTGCACATGAAATGATTCATGTCTGTGACATTGACTGAGTTCATCTATCAGAAAAAAAACCTGACTATGTTCCACTTGTGCATTAACTGTCTCCTGATCTAATCTGTTAGACCTGTGTCATATCCTCAGGTTCATTAAAGCCACTGTGACATCTTCACTGGTGCATCTGAAGAACATTCAGGCTGTTAAGGCGGTGACTCACATTCTGTGTAGCCAATAGCTTAAAAAACATGTGACGCAGAATTGGTTCAGCAGTACGGAGCCCCTAAAGGGACATTGGCAGAAAAAAAAGAAGTTTCTCAGCTTTCCTGGATCAATAACTCATCAGCGGAACATTGCTCTTACAAAACTGACACCTCTCTGCAATCACAACAAGATAGACTGCGAGCTACATTCGTATTTTCCTCAAAACGAGCCGTCCTCAAAAGGACATGGTTTATGTGTGTTGTGAGTTTGATGGCACTACAACATGTTATAGTATAGTTATTACATATTTTATTACCAAATTTAATGATAAAAAAAAATCACTGAAATTACATGAAAGCCCTTTATCCAAAGCAACGTGATGTAGTTCATAGAACAGGAGGACATTTATTCATAATGGGTTTTTGTTTTACCCTACACCTTACAAAAGGGATTTTATTGAACATTGGGCTATTTATAGGCTATTAAAAAATCCTCAATTTGTTTTTAAAGTATTATTTTCCAATCTGAGAAATGTAGTATGAAAAACGTGAGATCACATATGTGCAAAATGATTTTCATGACACTGCACCTCTCCTGGGTGAAGTTATTGAATATTTCTGTATTTCTGCAATTTGCAGACGGTCCCTGTGCATTCGAGCACCAGCCGGCTCTGCTTAGCGGCCAATGCAAGTTCCCCAGCGCGGAGGACGGCTCGTTTTGAGGAAAATACAAATGTAGCTCGCAGTCTATCTTGTTGTGATTGCAGAGAGGTGTCGGTTTTGTAAGAGCAATGTTCCGCTGATGAGTTATTGATCCGGGAAAGCCGAATCTGTGAATATATTTCTAATCTGTGTATCCCTTCCGCCAAAACAGATGACAAGACTTTAACATCCGTTTTAAATGTCTTTCTGAGGCAATATAACGGTGACGGTGCACAAGCAAAGCAGTTATGTCCTTGTAATTAAGTCCAAGGTTAAAATATAGCTCAAATAAGTCCTTCACTGTCATTTTGTTTACAAGAACACAGAAGGCTAAGACTGGCTGGTTTCCGTTGCGCACCTGATATCTGGTGCGCACAAGAAGGTTTCTCGTACGCATGAGAAACTTTCACGTGAGCACCGGTTAGTTTCTGGTGCGCACGAGAAACATATATTTTTATTTTTTCTGCCTATGTCCTTTTAGGGGCTCCGTACAGCAGAGAGGCAGATGAACACGTTTTTTTCGCCCAGCTGAGTTTTAACAATAAGGGTATCAGACTAGAGGTCAGAGTCAGATTATTTAATGATGAAGGAATGGGACTGCTCTTTGAATCTGACCTAAAACTCAACAGAGATCTTGAACAAGTTTCAGATACAGCAACACCCGTTTACTGAATTGATCTTTGTTCATGGATATCTCCTCATGATTATCAGAAAATATATCATTTTAACAAAGAAACTGGAGAATTGATCTTGTTTTCTTCATTTAACAAAACAAGAGTCCCACACTGGATCTTCATATTTGACAAAATCTCCATGTAGAAAAGTCAAATGAATCACAAGTTCTGTTCAGGTGCTGCTTTGTGCACTCACCTGGCAAGCATGAGGTTGGCGCTGGGGTTGTTGGTCCCGGGACCTGTGGGGCTCCACTTGATGGTGTAGATTTCTTTACTGTGGGCCTGGAGGTCATGAACACACGAGTCCTGTTTCATGCTCCAGATCTGTACCAGAAAGGAGGAAGTCAGCTTTAGGTACAAAATAAAAGGATTTTTCCATTTATTGATATAGTATGATATACAACTGCCTGACAAAAAACAATCTTTATAAATTGTTATTTTCTTTCTTTTTTTAACAAAACCAAAATGATAATAAATAAGAGAAATTCAATCCTCCGGGCATGTGTTCACACACGCAGCTGCTGATTGACAAGCTGCAGTATTCTGACAGGGCTGGAATAGTGGTGTGCGATATAACGATCTTAGATCATGAAGGATTTTAATGTGCTGACGATCTGCCAAAGCAGGGAGATCGTAGAACCAGGCTAATGTGTTTATTCTATCATGCTGCAGTTTATGCTACTGTACAGACACGTCTCTCTCCCTCCTTTTTTGCTCTGCAGTGGTGAAAACAAAAACGAAACTTAAGATTAAGTCCGCAAAAACAACTCCATCCTGATTATATGCAATTGTTCGGATATTTTCTCAAACCGACACGGCGTGAGCAACAGTTAACTTATCTGCAGTAGTGTCCTGAATAGTTTGCACAGTTAAGTTTACATCTCGGATAGCGACACAAGAAACTCTAAACGAGCCGGAGAGGCGTTCAGTCTGCAGAGAGATAGACAGAGCGGAGCTCAGACAGACAGTCAGTGATGAGCGATATAACCCCGGTGTTTAAAATGTTGCTGTCGGTGTTTTCTGCTCTCTCTGGGTTTTTAAAAGTTACTATCAAGCTTCTCCACCCGAAGCTCACCTGTTGTGATTACCGAAATACACATTGTGTGCAGTAGGCAGGTGAGAGTGAGTAACCATGGTGACTGTCTGTCTGTCTGTCTGTCAATCAACAATGTCCCGCCCCCTTTATGAATTAAACTCTTCTTTCAGTAAAACTTACTTTGATCATGTGTCACAGAATGACACCATTCTGTATTATGTTTGATTATATATAAACTAAACCAAAGTTAGCCCAATGATTTCATAAAAAACAACAAAGGCTGCAGAGCCTGTATGAAGCTCCAGCTGTAGGAACTCTGCAGGGCTAAAATAGAACAGAAACACAAGAATTTGAAGTCTACATGTTTTTAAATGAATGCATCACTACGTGAAAATGTACCTGATGAACACAAAAAGAGGAGACATAACTAAATCATAATTTCAAAGTGGTGAGGAAAACCTTCAAATTGTGCATAAATATTGATCAAATTCAGGGAAAGACATTTCTGTTGCTAAATACGTTCTGGGTGAGAGAACTCCAGACCAACTACAATGATGTTTTGGAAATAGACTAAACATGTTAGTGCAGTTTTTGTGCATTTAAAAACATTATACAGGGAAATAAGTTTGGTTGAACTGGTCAGTAACTTGAAAATTACTCTTGCTAAATTAGGCTAAAATCGTGATCGTACCCAAAAAAATCGTGATACGATATTATTCCCATATCGTCCAACTCTAGGCTGGAATGGTCCACACTGAAGCTGGCACAAATGAGAGCAAGGACTTCCTGTCTTTTCTAACAAATGAACAGTTGGAGCTCTATGAAAATGTAGCAACCATCACTGTGTCCTGATCCCTCTGCTCTCCATATGTCTCATTGCTTCAGGTGTTTGTTAAACCACAAACACACACATTAACAGAGCCTGACTTTGGGTGCACTCACACAGACAGACGATGGGGGGGGGCCATGTTAAATAGTGTTTTACTATGTTACTGCTGTGTAACAACCTGACAGGAGCATTTCAACCTCTGACTTACTGTTTAGTTCTTGTTATCAACACGCTCTCTCTTTGTTACTCTCTAGCTTGCTCACCGAAGAGGTGCTCTCTTGTGTCCAGTTTTGCCAGATGCAATGATATCACATAACTACAGTGCAATGTTATCCTGTATGTGCAAACAGTACAAGTGTTCTTTATAATAAGAGTATCAGAAGTAACATTGTGTGTGAATGAGAAGTGTTGGAGGTGGCTCAACACCAAACAGCAACAGAACTAATCCCTCTCATTCTCACCCAATGCTAACTCAATAATACATGTTTCTCAAATGGAGAATTATGTCTATTATTTCTTCATTACATAATCAGATATAAAAGTTAATTATTTTGATGATGTCACACTGACTTAATGACTTTACTGTGAGAGGACTGATCATGCTCACAGCTGTGTGTTAAATGTCCTAAATGCTGGTTTCGAGTCAGGCAAACCCTGTGTGTGTTATGTGAACTGACCTTCAATGTCATGTCATCTGAGCAGGAGGCCAAAAGGCTGCCAGTAGGATCCCACTTGATGGCATTAACTTCATTCTACAGAGAGAAAGACGAGTGTTAGAAACAAACACAGCGTATCTTACTGGATGTACATGAGAAATACAAATATAGACAACATTTTTGTGCTTCTTTATTTGATGTCATTCAATAAGTTGACTTTCATCTGAAGCTACTGACACAATGCTTAAAGAACCAGTGTACACTTGACTAGCAGAGGGTTTCTATATCCCTCCCCGTCAGAGAGCAGTGCCCACACAGGAGTCCTCGCTCACCGTGTGTCCCTGGAAGGTCTTGACAGGTCTGTCCTGACCCAGCTTACACACATGGATGCACATGTCGGTGCTGCAGGAGGCGAACGTGTTGTTGCTCTGCCAGTCCACGTCCAGAGCAGGAGCTGTGTGGAGGTACATAGAGAGAGAGACAGGGAGAGCGATAGGACTGTTACAACAGTGAGGTATGTAGACAGAACATGAGGAGAGGGGATAGCATGAATGTGTTGGTCTTTATATAGATTTCTTACTGCCTCATGCATGTGAAAATACCTTTAACAATACTCTAGTTCAGATCATTTTTGTAAAGTGAAAGCTGCCGGAGTATGTCACTGTTAAACTAACAAAGAAAACAATGTCAAAATGTGTCAAGATAAGTAGTGTAGAATACGGCAGTCACAGATATCAGTCTCAGCATGATTTTTTTATTGTCTTACTAGAGTTCAGCAGAAGGTAACATCTGTCTGAAAAGAATAACTCTTGTACAAAATGTGATGTGGAACAATGCAGCTGACTTCTGTCACTCACCCGAGTGGAAAGGAAATTGCTGCTTTGCCTCTCCCGTGTGGGCGTCCCAAATAATCGTGGTCTGTGTGAAAGAGGAGATTTTCATTACTCTCCCTTGATGTTCCTGTTCAGTCATAGTTTTTGAACAGCCCTATTGTCAGTGCTGCTGTCATTTTACGGGTACTCTATTCCCGTTTTATTTGTCTTGTTTTTAGGATGGCTTGTTTTGTTGACTTGTTTAACTGAATAACATGCTTTGTGTTATGATATTTCCTGTTTCAAGCACTTTGTAATGCAAGTTTAGAACAGTGCTCTATAAATAAACAATATGAATGGATAATGGATAATTTGAACAAATAAAGGACGATGTATAAAAGTAAGTTCATAGATCACACACATCTCAGAACTTAGGCATTCATGTGAACACTGAATGTGACACTCTGTATGTCATTACACTTCTGTACACTAGATGGCAATGTTGAACAATGTCTTGGCAAATGAATGTCCCTGAACTTGATCTGATGACTGATGTATCTGATTTTGTCAGCCAGCTAAATGCAGATATTGATTGCTGACAGTGTTTTACATTGATCCATTAGCATTACTAGACGAGGAAACGCACAAAGTGATTTTTACATTTTAAAACAACCAAACTATACAAAGCATAATGGGTTTACACTTAAGCTGTGTTCAACATGTAAAAAGTTGAACTTGAAGCAGCATTAAAACCTTACAACACTAAACAGTTAACAGATATGCAACACTCTTCTTGTGTTGCAGGTTCTTGTCATTGGTAGGCGTGGCTGTCTAATCAGCCTGACTAATGGTGCGTTCCAGTTGATCTGGGAAGTGGGAAATTCTGAGTTCCCAGTCGGAAGTGTCAACTGGAACGTCCCCTGAAGTCGTAATTACAACTCGGAATCTCGGAGAAAAAAAGTAGCCGTAGTTCAGATCCAATATGGCTGCTACGTGCATCGAAAGGGATGTTTAAGATGTAACTGATGAGTTTATTAGCAGCTTAGTCGTCTTTTTGTGTAATTAAATCAATCACACAGATGGTATCGTGCAAGTTCTCTCTGTGGAGATGTTTTTTATATTATTTTCGGTCAGAAACTATCATGTAGTGTGTTGTTATTGTCTGATATTAGTTAACAAAACAAAGGTACTCCTGGAGGCGGCCATGCTGCTTTTCCGACTTGCAACTGGAACGCAGTCAACGTGAGTGTGACATCATTCCCAGTTCCGACTTCCGAGGTAAATGGAACGCGGCATGAGAACACCTCGGCCCAATACGCCTTGTTTGGTTACTTCCTCCTCCATCCAATCCATGCACAATATACTTTTCACACATCCACTCACTTATTTACACGACTGACTCTACTGACATCTAAACTTCATGTCTTTTGCAATTTAATTTATATTTTTTGTAAACAAATCAGCTCAATTAAATGTTTTTTTTCAGTGTCTTTCCCTTATTTGGCCATGGCCTTTGAGCTGATCATGACACATTATAGTTATTTAATCTAATAATCACAGAATAACTGAGCATCTTTAACATCCAATCAATCTTGATTCCATAAAGAACAGTTTTACATCACAAATTCAGAAGCATATGCAATCTGAACCCCTTATTTCACTGATATCTCAGATAGCAACATCTCCCGCTGTGTTACATCTCATCTCCACACTTTGTTTCCATAGGAAATCTGTCACATTTCCGTAAAGGTCACTATGAATAAGGAATGAGCTGCAGTGCTGTCAAGGTCAATCCCAGAGGCATTTATCCAACGTATTCAAGTCTAAAAGCCAGAACTCAAAATCTTTGTCTTACCTTGTCTACACCAGCACTGAGGATGAAGTTTCCTTTCTTATTCCACTTGAGTGCAAATATAGGACCTTTATGCTGACCCAAAGTACTGGCCAGGTTGCCTGAAAAAATTATATATATATACACATATTAGAATGAGCGCAGGTACATTACATAATTTTTCAAAGACATGATATGGAAGACGGCCAGAAACTCACCGTCTTTCGTCCATATTCTAGCAAAGCCGTCATATGAGCCTGTAGCCAGCAACGTTCCCTCGCTCTGAAAGAGAGAGATGGCTCTCATTCATTTGAGGTCAGTGAATTTAATCCTTCTCAGTTTCATTAACGCATTGTGATACAGGTAGAATTGAATCTCTTCAATTTTACAGGTTTATTAACAAGGCTAGGATCTGAACTCTAAATTATGAATGATGGTTTGCTGTTGTGCACTGACTTCATAAAATAAAAGTTTGCAGCTGAGCAGTGTAAAAGACTTTTCCCACGTGGGAGAGAATCGCCCACACATACCAGGTCAGATGGAATGCCTTTAGTAGAAGTTGTAGTCGCATACACATGCATACAGGCACATACACACATATATAACTTGATTATGTTACTAAGCACTGCACTCAATGGAACAGACTCACAATCTTACAGTTCGACTCAAACACACACACACACACACTCACATTCCAGTCCAGTGAGGTGACGTCTTTGTTGCTGGGTACGTCCTGGCCTCCTTCCCGTATGCAGTGCCTGAGAACCAACTGAGTGGATCCGCCTGTGCTGTTCTCACTAAGGTTCCAGATCCGTGCTGTCGAGTCCCCAGACCTGCCCCGGCCAACAGCCACACACACATATGCAGACAAAGACACACACACACACACACACACACACACACACACACACACACACACACACACACACACACACACACACACACACACACACACACACACACACACACACACACACACACACACACACACACACACACACACACACACACACACACACACACACACACACACACACACACACACACACACACACACACACACACACACACACACACACACACACACACACACACACACACACACACACACACACACACACACACACACACACACACACACACACACACACACACACACACACACACAATGTAACATTAGGCACATTAACACAGCAAACTGACCATTGTTGCTCTTGTGTTGAGTTTGGGTTTTAAAATCATGAATCAAACCTGGACGCAGTATCAAATTCAAAATCTTTTTTAGGCCCTATTAAACCTATTCATATCGTCTGTTGAGGAAAATTGAAGAACATGAGTCTGAATAATGATGATGAACAAGCACTAAACTCACTGACTGTCTCGTGGGAGCTGTACGGTTTCTTGCTCTCATGTAACTCCTCAGATCAAAGGACAGCAGCACGACAAGCAGCACTCATTTTCATATACAAAGATTACCTATGAAGGCTTTGATTCAGGGACACTTTACAGTTGGAAAAAGTGTTTGCTGTCATGGATGTTGATGGGCAAGAAACGTATACAGATTCACAGACATGCATTCCCGGTGTTAGAAGAAAGTACTGGATGGGCAGCCAAAGTCTTTTCCCCCTGCACTTGAAACCCGCTGCACAGAGCAGCTTCTTCACAAGATATGCCAAAAGTGGCCTATGCAAAACCATGGAGTCTCACAACACTACTATACCATACAGTTCTTACACAGACAGTCTGAGCCTGTTATTAGTGAAAGACAAAGTCGCTAACACTGTGACAGTCGCATCAGGACCATGGACGGCACTACACATCAAACAACCACGACAACTGCTACAGCTGAAAGGGAATGATTCTACACTCTCCAAAGTCTATGACTTGAGTTTAGCAAACATCCACTGAAAAAGACAAAATGTTTGACTACATAGCTGGGGCTGGAAGACTTCTTATGGAACTATTCGGGAGATAAAAAAAAATGTGCAGAGAAATTATCCAACTAATACTCACTACCTACGCTAAGGGGCTGTGGCTCAGGATTGGATAATCAGGAACCATTTTCCAAAACAAGACAAACACATTTTTTAATCCTATGTAGAAATATTTAAAAAATCATCAAGCAGCACAAAAATAAATAAATCAAGATCCATTGACCAGAGGGATTATTCACAACTGCTGTTACAGTTAATTTTCTGATTATTACAATTTCTTATCATTTATGTAGTAATGAGCTGAATACGTGACGGATTGTATTAAAAATGTTTGTTCCTTACTGTACTTGTGTGTTCCAGAAAGAATGACACGTTTCCTAGTTACTTAAGACCCTGTGTGACCAGTTAAAGAGCCCATATTATGCCCTTTTTGGGGTTCGTATATTTAATTTATGTACCTACTAAAGTATGTTCACAATAGCTAAAGTTCTAAAAAAGTGTCTGTTTTCATGTACTGCTGCTCCATGCACCGGCTCGCTTCTGACTCTCTCTCTAAGGCTCTGAAGTGCCCACTTTCAGAGTCCCACGTGTGCCAAGTCTGATCTGATTGGTCGGCCTGTCAGCTCTGCCGTAATTGGTCAGTCGCTCAGCACGGTTCTCGGAAATGTCCCACCCTTTTACCATATTGGGAATGCAGCCACTTTGGCTCTGTCCAAGGGGAGCAAAAACATTAGCACCTTAGCACTACTGTGCTACCGCAGGCTATGGCATATCGTGTGCGTGCTACAGAAGTTAATAGGCGTGCCACAACGAGCCAATGGGCTTAGATCAGTGATCTCACACTGACAAGACGTCACACTGGCAAAAAATTTTCAAGGGGGGCTAGAACCGAGCGTTACATGCAGCTAACAGGAGGACGTAGCAGAAGCCGCATTTACGCAGACTTTGAATTTTTGCAAATAGATGTGCCTAAACATGCACTGGACACTTGGAAAACAGACTAAAGGGCATGTAAAACCAGGAAAAGCATAATATGGGCCCTTTAAAACAACTAATAAATTACCGTAGGGAACCTGTACTGACCCGGAGGCGAGGAGGTCGTTCACAGGGTTCCAGGCACAGATAAAAACTTCAGATTCATGGCCCCTCAGGACCATGGCTTTACTCTGGGGGATCTCCACGTCTCTGTCCACCTCCATCATCTCTGAGTGGTGATCTGCGGGGAGGAGTGAGAAACAAAACTCATCAGTATTAAATAACTTTGGTCCTTATGCTGGGAAGGAAGGAACAAGAAGAAGTAATGACAGTGTTTCCCCTACCATTATATTATAATATCATTTTATTGGGTTTTACAGAGCAGGGGAGCAAACACCCATTCTGACATCATCTAGTTTTCTGCAAACCAGACCAGCCCTACAGCAGTGCACACATACGTCACTGTCTGATCTTGTTAATTCAAACAGAATGTTGTCTCCACCACTTCTTAACAAGTAAACTGTTCTGCATTTCAGTGACCACCAGCCTGAACAGCTGACAACTGTGGACTTTGAGAGCAAGCTGTGGAGTTGTCGACTGACCCGCAATGTTTTTTATCGAACCACAGCTTGACCAAATGTTGAAACAGTACAAAATACAAATCATCAACCCCTAAGCAAACAAATAATTGTATACTGGTTAATGGTGAGTTAAGAGATGCACCACAAACCATGAGGAAGCACTTGAGAGTGTGAGAAAAAAACACCAGAGCAGCCTCATGTAATTACAAGGAAGTCATAGATATTAACAAAACAAAAGCCATGAGGTGTAAAGCAGCCATGGTGAGAGAGGCAAATATCACAAGCACAGAAACACACAAAATATGACAGAGTTGGGAGGCTATATTCTTTTTATAAATAATAATAAAAATCAGTCCCAACATCAAGGTAGAGCTGGGAAATGCATCCACATCACCCAGCCCTACATCAAGGTATGACACCATACATTTATTTTCCCCTAACCACAAAAATACACAGAAGTGTCTGTCAAGAGGCTGATTCAGAGATTGTTTACAACAATGAGCAAGCTTACTGGCTAAGGTGTGGGATCCATTTTCCTCCCCATTGGCAGCACCCTCCCCGTTCTTGGTGCTTCCCTGCGGCCCTGTGCTGCTGCAACTTCCTGCAGCCGCCTGCTGCTGCTGGGCCAGCTTGTCCCTGTAGGCCTGCTGCCTGGTCTGGACTACATCTGGCATCACAGCATCGATCAGCGACAGTGACTCGATTGGCCGCCCGTCGAATAATGTCCCGTCCTAAAAAGACAACATGAAACTTGGGATTTTAACCTCTTTCCTCTTTATCTGCTGAATTTACTATCAAGTGTAAACCATGATTTGAAACTGAAGTTGAATGTGTCGCATAAACCTCCACTCATGAGGATTCTGACCTCATTGATGCTGACTTCAGCCTCCACATACTGCAGGCCCTTCTGGATGATGGAGATGAGGGCAGCAGGGGGCACCAGGGCTCCATTGATGTTGGACTGGCTGATGTGGCTCTCTATGCCAAAGGTGAATGCTGAGTGGGAGAAGCCTGGAAAAGGTTTGGGTAATTTGGAAGGTAGAATGGAGATAAAGTTCAATCCGCTAGAGCCAAGAGAAGCAGTAAATAATATAACACTTTAAATTTCTATTTAAAGGCAGGAAAGTGACTGCTATTCGGACAGGCGTCAAAAAAATGTTCTCCTCTTGAAGACTTACCTGACTCTTGCAGGTATCTGTAAACCAGGAAATTGACCTCATCACTGCTTATGCTCATTTTGAGTCCTGGTGATTAAACCATTGGGTCAGCACAGGATAGGAGCCTGTAAGGGAAACCACAGAGCATCTTGTTTAATAGCTGATGTTATTACAGACTACAGAACTGAGCTGAACGAGATTTGATTAATATCTTCATCACTCAAAGTGCATTAACAGCCCACAAGAGCATTAATGGGTAGTAAAAGAAAGATGGCATGCAGGGGCACTGAGCCAGGTGTAAAACAGAGCTGTCACACACACAGACAGACAGAGGATTGTGTTACACTACGAGCTAATGATGTAGCTCATTACCAAACTGGCACACACGATGAAAACTGAGAGGAGGAAGACGTTTAAAAAAAAACCATCAAGTTACTTGACCTACATCTTGAAACTTCTAAGCAGAGAAACTGCTATCTGCCATTTGATAAATAAAAAGGCATAGTTACTCTCTACTTGTGTTTGCTGCAGAAGCTTCCAGACTCCAGGCAGGGCAGCTTTTTCCATTCATTAACCTACAACTGGGAATAATTACCAGCCATGTTCATGAGACATGCAGGCTGTTTTGGCCTCAAACGTCTGGAATAGATGGGCTTTAAGCCTCAGCAATAACAGATTCAACCGTGCTTATGCCGGGCTCCATTTTTCTTTCTGCAGAACCCACACTGTTTAAAAAGGACTGTGGAAATAAACAAGGGGTCTGGCTGGGAGACAGAACTTCTACTGTTTCCATCCTGCCAGCCCACTGAAAGAGTCAACAAGCCTCCTGCCACATCCCAGCGGCTGAGATCCAAGATCAACTGAACAAGAGGCCTGGAATCTGGTAGAAGCCCTTCAGCTATCCTAACAAGGTGGTCAGAAAAATCCTCATAGCTCGATACACAGAACCACCAGACACAAGCAAATGCTTAAAAAAAAAAAAAACAGAATCTCAAACAGAACTACTGTTTGTGAAGAAAGCCATCAGAAATTATAATCTCTCACCATAAAACAAAGCATTATTATAGAAAACATTTTTTCCAATTGCACCAGAAATGTATTCATACTTGACAGTGTGGAGAGTTTCATTAAACAGGGCTCATAATTAATAATAACCCAACTGTCTTTTACCACAAAATCTTAACCTGTGGCAGATATAACATGTAGATGCCCCACAGTTGCCACAAAAGCTTTGGCAAACGCACTATTATTACGAGTCACTTTTACATTGCCAGTTCACAGCAAGATTTGAACGCCTCCATGGAGTCAATCAAAACGTTTGTGACAGCACTGTAATGAAGCGATCCACAACATCTTGATGCGACGTGAATTCACACACTGGGACACCAATGTTTCACCGTTATGGATGCAAGGTAATCTAGCGTAAAGCAAGAAATGGAGCAAGATCAAGCTAAAAATCGAATGAAATGAGATCTAAAAAATGTGCGTTTGCATTTGAGCATACGTCTTCACTTGTGCGGTTATTGTATGTCCAGTACGCCTACAAGTGTAGGTTGCGGACACCGGCGTTGAGCCTGATGATAGACTTATTTTACCTCTGGTTATTGTAAAAACAGTAAAATAAAATTAATATTAACTGATTTTAATGTTGTGTTGATCACCTGAAGGTTTCAGCACGACATCACTTCTAAATGCAGTAGCCCGCTGTTGCGCCTTTATCACCAGCTTCCATCAGACTGTAAAAATATAACTATTACCGAACATTTAATTCTTATCCACGCACAGGCTGTCCAATCATACAGAGGTCCGCTGGTTTAACCGTAGAGCAGCGCTAAAATGCTTCCTCAAATTGCGCACGGAGATGGCACAGATTCATGGCGCATAAAAAGTCAGTGACAGAGTTACATTACGATATTGTGGACACGTAGAAGAACGGACTGCCAGACTCATATCAAAAGTCTTTTAACTGAGTTTACTCAGTTGAAGAACGTGCACTCCACATGGAGCTTATCAGACTGCTGCGCAACGCTGAAGGATCAATTCAAGTCTGTTGGTTTGGAAACATGTTATCACTTTATAACACCTACTACTAAAATACCCAAAGATGACTTCGGTCTTTGCATCAAAGACACTCTGTGTGTTTGTGACAACTTATTCATGTGAGCAGGTTTATCTGTAATGAACCTTAATGAGTGCAAAATGTAGAATAACCTGTGTCAAAGTTTCTATAACCTTGAACAGCAATATTAAACATAATATAATAATCTCAAACAAAACATAATTATTGATGTTGTACATTTAAATATTTCCATGTGCCAACATGCAGTTTGCAATGACAGAGTTAACCCCTCTGCTTAATGTACATTTACATTTTGGGCCAGATTTAGTAAGGTCCCAAGTAAAGAATACTAAATTGCGTGTTCACTCCAAAATTTGCACGTTTGGTTAGTGGGCGATTTGCAGGTGATCTACTAAGAAAATTTGCGACCGGGCCGTTGTTGCACACCAGACAGCTGGCCAGCGCTGTCTGATCGCACATAAATGCCCTGGAAAGAGGTATCGAAGACGGGTGTACAAACAGTGGGTAGGTACCCCAATCCAAGCGTCCTACAAAGTAGCGGCAGCGGACTTTAGAGGGAGGTGACGAGCGCATTATGGAGAGGAGTGTAAAAAATAAAATAAATGCATGCCATTTGAAACATGTAAACACTCGGGAAAAACGCGATCTTTATGCCTATGTCTCCTCCTAACTACAATAACAGCAGCCTGTTGTGCATAACACTGGCCTCCTGGATTAGCACGTTCCTTTCAAAGGTGTTAAATACAGACACCGTCACGATCACCTTATTTTTTGTCAGGCTTGGTAAATCGCAATGTGTACTAACTTAACTTGTTTGCATTTTCTCCTCCCAGTATTTTGCTCGTTAGGGCAGAAACGCCCCATATTGAATATTCATTAAGTCAAACATACTAAATGGACAATGCGTGTTGTTTTGCTCATTTGAAAGACGCAATCCTCACTGCGCGCCGTTAGTAGATCAGATATCACTTTTTTGCTGGTGGTATCAAGTTTGCACACGTTTTAAGACACGCAAACCTTTAGTAAATCTGGCCCTTTATGCGTTAACGTGCAATTTTCTATACAAGTACCTTTTTTTTTTTTTTTTTTTTAAATCATACATTAGCATATATATCCATGTGTTGAGTTATAGTGATGTCTGCTAAATTAGTCCGGCACACTTGAGGTCTCATTTAAAGAAATCCGGTACCCGACCCAATAGGACTTTGACACCCCTGATAGACACCTTATTGTTGTTTAAAAATCATTCACATTATATGAAAGTTATGGAGAGCACTAAAAAGGTGACCTTATGGTGTTAAAAGCGATGCAAAGAAAAATTTGGACCAGTGCAACCAATGCAAAAAGTTGGTTTGGAGCCCTGCCTAAAGGGCTTCTCTTTCGTTAATGTTTTGGTTGTTTTTAGTCTTTATGAAATATTCAATCATCTTTTAAACCCCATAGACTCCTGCTAGCTCTACAGCTGAGTCAGACACATTTAAACTAACATGATGATTTTGTTACGTCTTCAAATCATTATCAAATTAATTCTTCAAACATTAGTTTAAAGATTCTTAAACATGTATAACAGAGATTCAGGGCTATGTAATAGCAGTCTATCAGCATAGGCCTGTCTTAGACAGAGAGGAGAGCTTTCAAGACATTAAACTCATTGACACCAGTTTCATATTACCACAGCTCGACTACATTAAACTGTGCCAACGGAGGACTCACACTCAGTGAACCTGCATTCCTTGTAGACAGGGTCCGAAATTAACATTTTGACTCAGCGGCCAAGGTGGCGGGTAGATGAAAAAACTCACCAGCCAAGCAAACTTTTTACCAGCCAAAATAATAAATTGTGTTTTCATTTCACATATAAATTTGTTACAGTACATTTAATGAGGTTAATATGGTATTATGTGCCGTTGAATCGTATCACAGATAGTCATGTTTTGGGTCATTTTATCAGAAAATTCAGAAATAATAAAAATAGATCATTATTTTTTTTTAAAGGTAGTCACGCCCGGCTAGGGATGCACCAAGTATAGCCTGAGAAATAATCCCCTTTAGGATTAATTAATCATGACACTCCTGGTTAACGGTACAACCAGTTAACCGCGTCATCCCTAGCTCAGGCCACCCCTGCAACCCTCTGAAACTGCACATTTATTACAACCTTAAAAACAAAAATCTGTCTCTGAATAATAAATCTGCTTTAATCTAGAAAAACTAGCCTTTCTCTCGTTTTAGCTTTGACAATGTTGAACACATAAGAAAACTATTATTTAAGGCCTTATGAGTTCCAGGATGCTGAAAACAGACAGAATCACATAATTTGACCATAAAAATGTACTCGGCTGTAACACAAAATATTGTGAAATTTGTTGAAAGGAAGGTGGGATTTATATATATATATATATATATATATAAAAAAAAAATCCCTGTCAATCTTATTGTTTTTATAAAAAAAGCAGTTCATGAGCATTTGGAGTAGCTGTAGTGTCTCTCACCTGCTCCTCTGCTGTCTGCATGTCGGGGCATCGCGTGGGCACACACACACACGCGCGCACACGCACACACTGGAACGCCAGCCATCAAGCTCACCCGTTAACTTTCAGGGTAACAGAACCTTATATCCTTGAATTGATCCAATGGAGCATGTCGTAAAACACAGAATTCAGAAAAATTGTAAAGGAGTAAACTGAATTCTGGGAAATTTGAATGGATTTTTAGGGCCCTAATCATTGGACGGTGTGCATCTCTGACTGCTCCTGCGGCGTATGTTGGAAGTAAAAAGTGTAGCATGCATGTAGCCTGCACTATATCGTCAGGTTTAAAATGCGCTGTTTAACAAAGTCTGTGTGGAGAAGTTTACAGACTACAGCGGGCACTGAGATAACATCACTATTGTTACTGATTGTTGATAGATGCGGACGAGGTGAGAGTGAACAAGGAATAGTTGAAACATCCTTTCGACCAGATCACGTGCATTTCTGACTACGTGTGTAAAGATCACTGACTAATTATGTTCATCGCACTAAAGTGTGCGTGGTGGTTGGCGTTCTGATGTGTGTGTTTGTGCAGCCCCAATGTATGTAGGTGTGTCTCAGCGTGCCCCCTCTTTGCCTCATCGTGCAGACAGCAGAGGAGCAGAGAAAAGTAGCTTCAGCAAACGTGCTTAAGCATAGTTGTTATACGTTGACTGTTGGGTATAAACATTTACCATGTGGCGGATAGCCTTGTGAAAATCTGCGCATATGTGGTGCTAGAACGCTGTTAATTATGGACCCTGCATGTACATGACTGACAACGAGGTTTGGTATGTTCTAAACCAAGAAGTGGTGTTTTTTTTTAACATTTTTACTTTTTAAACATACTTTATTAAAGGGAAATTTGAAATAAACACACGCACAAACAGAACTCTGGACATGCATTAGTGGAGAGATGTCAAAGTGGGGCTGCTACACAGAGAGCGATCCAGAGCTGATGGGGATTTGGTGCCTTGCTCGACATAACTACTCCCCAGCTGACATCCATTATCTTTACCGCTTTTTCCCGTAGGTGATGCGGAGGGGCTGGGGCCAATCCTGGCTGAGCTGTTGACCAGTCAATATATGACTAATTTAGAGATAAATTGACCTAATGAGCATGTCTAAGGAACGTGGGAGAAAGTACCTGGAGAGGACCCACGCATGCACGGGAGAACATGCAAACTCCACACAGAGAGGCTGCTGTTCAACAGGGATTCGAACCAGGAACATCCTTGCTGTAAGGGCAACAGCGCTAACCACTGCACCACCGTGCTGACTGCTAACAGACCAACTTCCATTTATTATATTGTTATATTTTGTATCCTACAGATTGTGCCCTGTACTCACATCCTCTTGGCTCCATGTCCAGACAAAGTAGGAGGGCAAGCATCCTCTGTTTGATGCTCACAGTGAAGTGGAAAAAACTATCTTAAATATAAAACATACCGTAAAAAGCAACGGAGCAGTGTTAGTCATCCAGTGGCTGCCATTAGTTAAGGGCCAGTTGTCATAGAGACAACACACAGCAGCACATTTATTCTCAGCACATAAACGCTTCATCCAATCGCTCCAGAAATACAGTAGGGCTGGGTATTCCCTCAACACCACAATATGATATGGATCAAGATACAGAGGCCACGTTACGATACATACAGTGATATACATTGATTTAGGATAATGACCATGTCCTACATAGAATTCACTACAACAGATGTTCCTTATTATTGAGAATAACAGCAAAGGCATAATGATCCTACCACTTAAAACACTTCAATTCAGATCCTCAGAGGCTCTAGAAGTACTTTAAAATATTTTAATCCCAGAGCTATGGCTATGGTGTTATTGGTAACTGCCCAATAGGTCAATTGTCTTTAAACTGTCATTAAAGCTTTGCAGCCGTATTGATTCTGTAACATCTGCATCGATACATGTATTTGCAAGCAGCACATGACGATATATTGCAGAATCGAGTTTTTGAGCACAGCCCTAAAACACAGCCAGCGCTTTTCTGCCTGAAAAAGGGCTAAGTGGACACAGGGCCTTAAAGAACTCCAGTGTTATGACCTTTATAAATACCATAGGTGACAGATGATCTTTATTCCTGTTCTGGTAGGATATACTCTTACCATGAACTCACTCCCTCCAAATTAAATCACAACTATGTATCCTTCCTGAAACCTGACTTTTATGTTTAAACAACAATGCGCGCAGAATGTTGATTGCAATCATTAACAAGCCTAAAGTTATTGAGGTAGTCAGTCAACGCCTTTACTGACTGTAAAAATAATATAAAATCAAAAAACATTTTGGAGACCTGTTTGATACTAAATGTCTGTCTGGATTGACCAGTCCTCTCTGATTAAAAGCCAACCCCTTCTCTCTTTAACTCTTGACACTTTGAAAAAAAATGTATGGAGCAATTTAATGTTATCGACATGCATTTGTGTAGCAACAGAAGTTATGTGTGTGTGTGTGTGTGTGTGTGTGTGTGGGGGGGGGGGGTTTAAAGAGGTTAATTTAAAAAGTGATATACCCATGTGATCGAGATGTCTTCAGGTGCGCATCATAGCTGTTGTCCACGGCAAGAACTCTGAGCTCCTGAGAGAAAAAAAGGTAGACTGTTGAGTGCACTGAGTTACATTTGGATCACATATCAAATTTCTCATTGCATCTGTCTATCAAGTTTGGTTCAACAGCATGGGATTTGCAAAAGCCCAGCCGGTTAGTCGGAAACGATATCGTTTCTCTGTCAGTGCTGTGACAAATTACCTTTAAAAGAACAGACAGTCCAGCAGCTGTTTGTCACAGAGCAGGGGAAAGGGCAGCAGAGTTAAGTGTAATGATCAAAGGGGTGTGTCACCAAGCAAATGACAAAAACTGGGTCAGTAATGCTTGAAACCATAACAGTCACATATTTCTGTTAAGCACAGTAGAACTAACCCCTGAAAGGCATGCTTTTTTTTTTTTTTTAACAATCTGTGGCTGCATTCAAGTGATCAGAGTTCAGATGTATTTCTAACACCAATTCAGGATAAAATACATTAAGGGGCTCGGTTAGTGTGCCCCTCCTAAAGCCAAACATTTCGTGCAAATTAAGTAACACGACATTCAAATCGTCATCCTGTTAATCTGCCTGTTGCGAAATTAGAAAGATTGCATGACAAGCGGAAATCCCCCCCACACACACACACACACACACACACACACACACACACACACACACACACACACACACACACACACACACACACACACACACACACACACACACACACACACACACACACACACACACACACACACACACACACACACACACACACACACACACACACACACACACACACACACACACACACACACACACACACACACAGGCGACCCAAAGGGCTTGACTACAGTGTGTACATTATCACCGACACTTGCTAACCCGTCCCAGTTTGTGCCAATTAATTGCAAAAAAAAAATGCAATTTATCAATGCATGATAAGTCTATGCAATATCCCCTCAAAACAACGGAGAGCTGTACTCTCACTGTACTTGATTTGACTCTGCTGTGAAGGCGGGCTGACAAAGGTCCACATGTGATGGCTCACTAAGCGGCTGATACTCTGTAACACAGATAATCGGCACCATAGTATGTAGTTTTTGAGTAACGTTACAGGTACAATGTTTGTAAATACGTGCCCAACTTTTGCAATTTGAACTTCATGCCTTGAATCCCGTTTAAGGCCAGTGAGCTTAGTTGCATGTTAGCTCAATAGCTAACATGCAACTAAGCGTCAGTTCTGCTTTGACGTCCCCACATGCCAGTCCGGCAAAGCGGTCTAAAGATTCATTTAAATTAATGTAGAAAGCCAACAGTTGGCTACTTTGTTTGTTCGTGTTTTGTAGTTGTTTCAAAGTCACTGAGTATAGATGCATTACGTTTGCTTCTTAGAAACAACAACTCTGAAGAGTACCGTGAAATCGGCAGCTTGCTATCAATGTTAACCTGCTAACTAGCTAGCTAGCCTGGTAGCTAATGCTAGCACGCTATGCTAATGACAGTGTTGCTATAATCTCGTACCTACTTGAAAACAACTCTCAATTGACGGTATCTTCCGCAGCTCGTGTGTCCGAGTCAGAGCGTGCTATCGGTTTAATCGATTAGAAAAAGATAATTTTCGCACAAACACAAACTATCGTGAGGTTATAATATTTAAACCACAGCCAGGCGGTAAGAAGCAGCAACGGCTTCAGACAGTCGACACAGTGGAGTGACCCGACATGCAGAAATGAGCTGCTGCCTGTAACTACTGTTGTTTAAAATTCTCTCTCTCTGAGGCTCAATGTAACGATTAACACATGACTGTGGTAACATGCAACATATTTATCGCATATTCTATCGAGAACAGCACACGTCGGAGGTTAATATATGTAAGAACACCTGAAATACAAACATATGTAAATGCTTAAAATGTCTTGGAGCTGGACTATGACATAATGCTACATTGTTAACTAACCTATTTTACAGAAGCATCAAACACGTCTTGGATGATTGTTATCGCTGATAGTCGTCCTCAGGCGTTGATTCCTGCTCCGTTTGACAGATTCTCATCAAAATGGAGCCACATTTCCTCGTTGAAACCGACCAATGAAGTGTAACAGAAAAAATGCCGAGGCCTCTGGAAGTTTGTCCCGCAGCCAAGCACCAGTCATAACAACTGTGTCCTCTCCCATCCCCCACTACACCTCTTTTTCGCTTGTCGGGTCATCACTCGACATGGATTAATGACACCCCACCCCCTATCCTTTGCTCAGTCATTCAGACTGGGAAAGTCAACAACAAGCTTACATCATCATTGCAATCTGTGTTTTACACAGATTTTTTTCAGATGTATACATAATCAATAATCAGAGTAATTACCTCAGTATTTCCCAGGAATATGATAACTGTATAGTTTTGAAATGGCATACCTTGATATGTTAAAATGTAATATATTATAGAAATAATTGGGTGCTGACCTTCAATATTCAGAAAATGTATTTTGTATGAAACTTCTCCTGCTTGACTCCAATTGTTAGCTTTCCCAACTGAGGTGCCAGCACAGCATTATCTTGTCCCAATGTAAGATGATGACATATCATGAAATGCAGAATTGGGGACAATTAAATCCCTCCTATACTCCGCATGCAGCCTCACAAACTACAACAATGTGTAATAATTGTGGATCATTTATACTTGCAAAAAATGTGCAGGATACCATCTGCAACAATGACTAGCGATGCAGCATTTACATGCAATTACATGTTACCACTCTAAAAGGTTATATATTTAATCACCGGGGTTGCTGATGAACTTGTGTGCTACTGGAGTACACTGATTTTTTGTGTGTGTGCTTTTGCTACCCAAGCTGTTTAATCCTCCTTACTTATGATCCCAGTGCTCTTCTGGCCTTTAGTCAACATCCTAATAGCACAAGAAACCTTCCTGTCTAATTTATTGTTCTACACATATACGCCAATATGGAGGTGTGCTGGGTGAAATTATGCAATAACAGGTTTCAGTTTCATTGCTGTTTGTCTCTTTAGGTCAATTAGGGGTTATTTCCCACACTCTGCCTCTTGCTTCTTTCCTAAAACGAGGAGAAACAGAACTCTTTTCTCCGTCACTCCCACTTTGTGTGAGGGTGTTTTGGCTGCCAGTGAACAAAGAGTGAGGCAAATTTCTCCTCTTGAATGCCAAGCTTTACACAATATATGATTCACTCTATAAGTGCAAATATTGTGAATTGACTAAAATCCTATACTCTTCTTTTTATACTGTCCATGCACGTATACTTCACATTAATAGATTAATAGATAGAAAAATGAATAGCTGCTGACTTACATTTGAGAAAATGTCTAAATCATACATTCTGTTCATGTCTGCATTGTACAGCTGCCTCCATGAAATGAGATTAGCTGTGTTTCCCTCCATAAATGTGAGACTACAAAGAATACAGCAGTAGCATATCTGTGTGTGGGGGCGGGGAGCTAATCTGTAGGACAATAACACAAGGTTGCTAGGGATGTGAGGACAACCGCAACACTGCACTGATATATGCTGGACCTGTTGGCATTGTGTAATTGCTTGGATACTGCTGCTTAAATTGCAGAGAGCTTTATTAAGTGCCTTAGCCACAGCAGTACTGTGATGCATTTAAAGAAGAGGCGGACATGAACATCACATTTGTGGCTACAGATGAAGAGGAATCTTTTTATCACCATAACTTTTTAGAAGAGAGAATATCAAACCATGAATAAAAAAATGACATCTTTTATTTTACTGTAAACTCTTAAAAATAAGTAATGTTATATTATGTAACCCTGTGTTTTAGGTGTAAATACACATAATGCGAAACTAACAATCAGATCATTTTTTTATCTGCACCTCAAGAACTATATATGGTTTTAAAGATAACAGAATTCTCCCAAACATTTAAGATGAAAAAAAACCCTTCAGATTAGGGTCCAAAGTCCTTTTTATTTTAGCTGCAGGAATAACAAATGCTACATGTAAAGAGAGGAAATATCATTTTGACCTGACTGCTGGTGAACGTCACAGCACTACAGCGCATATCACATGCATCATTAAACCTATGAAATATGTCTGCAAGAAGATGAAAGACAAAAAAAGCGGAAAATGGAGCAAGAGAAGGGACTGCAGCTCAGCTCCACTGCCCGCTCAGCAAGAGTTATTTTTAGATCCTGAGAAACAAAGAAGCAGAATCGCCTTTCATCCCCCCTGTAACTGTTATTTCACCTCTAAATGTGGGACTTGAAGTCAGTCTGCACCTCTTTATGGCCATGTTATGTTTAGGCCTAACCTCAAATAAATACCTCTCTATCTGCATGTCCTTGAATCTTTTTCCCAGCTATAAGCCTACTTGTGATCATGTTTTTTCCTGCTCTCCTGTATGCCCAATTTCTTTTGGGGCTAAACACAAGAGAGTGTAATTAAAGAAGGAAGCATCTAAACAATGAGCCAGGAAAGAGCTCTTCATGTAAGTTGTCTTGTGATTATTCTGTCCTCATTGGACATCACTGGACTGAGGTTGGAGGAGGCAGTGAATGGAAAGTGATGAGCAGAACAATGCAGCAATAAGAGACAGACTTCATGGTCGAACATATCAAGCACGTTGAATAAAGACTGCTGCAAAATGGCTAATTCTGCAAGACACTGCAAGAAAAGATCCAATTCCCCAGAGTTTTTAGTTCTTACCTTCTGGAAATTCAGGGTCCCCTAGAGCAGACTGAAATGCTGTAAAAATTCATTTCTGCTTATGTGTCCATATAGATTATCACCAGCTGGTAATGTGGGATGTTGGCCCTTAGGGTTGTGCAATATGTTAATGCTATCAAAAGTTGTTGATTTTCATGTGCAAGTTGGTACATATTAGCACTATATGTTGTTGTATCCCTATACGGACATTCAATATCTCATATGATCATGTCATAAAATCACACAGTGTTGTCCTGAAAATCATGGCCTGTATTAACACATTGCCATAGTCTATAGATCAGAACTCTGAAAAATAAAAAAAAATCTTTGGAATTTTATTTTGAAGGACAGCTGTATTCTACATCTTTGATTGAGCTCACTTTTTATCCATGAAGTGATGCCTTTCACAATATAAAAAGAAACCACAGCAGGAAGTTTCCAAAGATACTAAACTTATTAAACTGTATGTGATAATACTTCACTCCCTTTACTGTAACTACATATAGATATGCCACGTGCTACATTTAAGAAATATCTATACAGGCGAAGCAGAATATTCTTCTCATCATTTTAATCTAGTGTTCTTACCTTTGATTCTACTGTGGAGTTAGTAATATGAAATATGAAATAATTCTTATTGTTAAATATGATATAAAAACTAGAAAAAAGTATGTTCCAACAATATAAATAAATTATTCTGTAGCACATTGTAGAAAGTAAAACAATATTACTTCATGCTCCGAATGGTAAATGTCACATCAGTTATATTTCCCATTTAATTCAATGGCTTAATCGCCAGTTTAGATACCTGTATACCAGTTTAAAAAAAAACCTGCATCAGAAAAATCAATACAAATAATTTTCAGGTTTTCCGTTTGAACTGTTGTAATTAACCAGTAAATGGTAACCTCCTCTATCTTTCTACAGTTTCTGAGGTTACAGAGACACCTTGTGGCAAGAGGAGGCATAGTTAACTCACACTGTCTTCAGCGGCGGCCTTCAAGTAGCCTTTAAACATACAGTACATTTGTAACATGGAAAAGGAGGGCTGGGGGGTTGAAATAACTGCTCCTGAATTCCTGGACATGCAGCAGTGCCTGCTACTAACATAGCGCCGGGCCCCCAGCGGAGCCTGTCACACACGGTTATTTGGAGGCACAGTGGAAATTCATTGTGCTGGACTAACCCATTTTAAGCATGACGACATTGTACAGGGAACTCATATTACTGACACAGGTATGACAGGCATTCTGTTCAGTTGGGGTTTGGGGTTTAAATAAGAGGTGACCAGTTGCTTTCTCTGGGAGCCCAGGCCATGCTGGAGGGCTGCTGACAGTTGTAGCCCAAAGTCTGGATTATCATAACAACAGCGCTACAAGAGGTAAGACCCCACACATCCTTCTTATTGCCTCTGTTATTTCAACTCAGATCACACTAGTCTCACACAGAAGCTGGGGGCTTATTGTAATTTGGAAATGCAAAGACAAGAGATTATGACAGACACCAACGAGGTAACACTGAGACAGCAGGCCATGTGCTTCAAGAGGATGCAGCCCATGATTGAGGGTCAACAAACAGCACATAGCTGGGATACAAAAGAGTTATTTAACTAATGCATGTGAAGTTTATCGAGTTGCAATGGGCATCTTGATTTGCATTATCAAGCAGCTTTGGAAATTCATCTGTTTACAACCCCTTTTTTATCAACTGCCTTGACGAGTTTTAACTGTATAATGACAACAAAGTAAACAACCACAAAAGACTCCTAATTCAATTCTAAATGGATGACTGGGTTTTGACATTGTGCCCACAGCATTGACTGTATGTACAGTATGCTTGAGACATGCCTTTTATAAAGGCTTTTACTTTCACAGTGCAGTTGCTGTTGTGTGCACACCTCAGGTGAGTGTTAACTGCTCTGTTGTACGTCTGTGCGGGGCTGTCAAGTGGCACATGTGACTCTTTAAAGGCGCCAAACACTATGGAACACCTGACAGGGAGGCAATAATCACTGGAAGGACAAGGCAAAAAATACATGCTGAGACATTCTTCATTAAAGAGCGTGTTGATAACAGGCCCAGGCTTTGAATTCCTTTGGTGCAGCTAAGCACACAAGGTGAGAAAACACCTGCTAATGCAACATTTTCAGGATCGAAGTAGCTCCCTCAGACCTTCAGTCTCTATGACGAACACGCAGTATGGCCTCAATGAAATTCAAAAGGTTATTACAAATACTCTTTAGGAACATGAATGGATTGTGTGACAATGGGCCCCTTGACGCCCTCTCTCTCTCACACACACACACACACACACACACACACACACACACACACACACACACACACACACACACACAAACAAACACTTATGCTGGAGGACACACAAAAAGCCACAAAGCTAATTAAAATAACAAGCCTGTTTTGCATCTCATTATGACTTTTTGGTTTTTGTTGTTACTCCTTGTTGTTTTATGTCCTTTATGTCTATTATCTATTCTCTTTGTATTCAACATTTCTATGAAATATTTGAACATTTCTTTTGGTTTGCTTTGTGTGGCTTTGTAGTCATTTTTTGGGTGTGTTGCATTACTTGATGCTTTTTAGCTAAGTCATATTCCACATGCCATTTAATTCTTTTTAATCACTCTTTCAGTCACATTTTGAGTCTTACAATTGACAAAGAAGCAGCTGGAAGAAAATATAAACCAAGGACGCATCCATAGAGAATATGCAGTCAGGTCTGCTGGCTCTATCTGCCTTCAGAGATGTAGTTCATTAAACTGTTACAGTAATAGGAAAATGTGAACAATACGTTTCTGCTGGAGTAGAGCTTTAGAGCACCTCCACACGTGCATGTACACACCTACAAAGTCTGTCTCCCTCCAGTGCATCATGATGTGACACTGCAGACTCAGTACCTTTTTTAAATAAGCAGAAAAAAAGGACACAAATGTATCTAAAGTTAAATTATTAAGTACCATAAGGGATTGTCATAGAGGATTTCTTCCTACACTGTAGCTTTACTTTGGATAGAGTTTGAAAAACTGAAGCAAAATTACACATTTTTAGGGGTTTAGTTCTATAAAAGTACAGAAACACTGACTGTAACGATTTGGAAGGGAGGGAATCTTATATCGTTCATATTTGATTTACATTTTTAGTTTATTTCCCTAATTTGAAGGTAACGCTGAAGGCCCTGCAAAGTCAGACTTAACAGCATGATCCTCCCTCCCTTCACCTGCCCTTGTAAGTCCAGCCTACATGCAGCATGAGGCCCAGCAGTATAGAATACACTGCTCTCAAAACCCTTCAAACTCCTGACTATAAAGAAATAAGTAGTAGGGCTGTCTTTCTGAAAGTGTGAGCATCCGCGTTTAGCTGAAATCAATACAGTTCTGTGTGGAATTTTAGGCACTCGAGGATCAATGGTCAGTGTGCTTTTAGGGGAGATAAAAGTTGTAAAGACAGATCATTACATTCATGTAAGTGTCCCTCGCTGTTGCATGCAGAAATGTGTGAAGTGCTTTGAGAGGAGAATAACTAAGATAACATTTTTGGTTTCCTGCTGATTTTGTTGTCACTCTGGGGGCGTCTCTCAGCAGAGTTTCCCCTGAGCAGCTGGGAATGTGATACAATGAGGAAATTACTCATCCGAGAGGAACTTATTTTCCGTTTCTGTTCCTTGCTCTTTGGCAAGGTTGACATGTGTCATAATACAAAAACAGCCTGCTTATTGTACTTACATTTGGTCCATCAACATAAGAAATGTTCCCTTACCATTGTTCTTTCAGGATAGTAATTCCAAAACACAAAGACATCGTGATATTGGTGGGAAACACTGGTTGTTGGCATTGGGTGAACTCTAACATTACACTAGTTTCTAGCACATCACCAATGTTGTTTATCATTGTCAAATTTTTGATAATTACTTAAAAAAAAGTGGGGCTCATTGTTTGTTGGATCACAACAGCACATATATTGACGTGTTGACTGACAAAATCAGCGATACCAGATTTAAGGCTGAATTAGAGGCCTTTACAGATACTGGTATCCATGATGGATGATGATGCTTACAGAGATCAAATCTGATTCATTAAGTGATAGTTATTTTGCATCTGAAAAGGAGTAAAAGAAAAACATGATTTAATAATTGATCATCACTTGATTGAATGATATTTCTTATAGGATTCAGACTCATGATGGATTACACTTTCGATTTTTACATTACTGCTTTATAGGAGCAAATGACCCCTCATAACTAAATATGTGCCCATGTAAATACATCTGTTCAAAACTGTATTTCAAAGCAAATGTCAGGCAATCATCAGAGTGGGTTTGCATCGACCCTCAGCTCCCGGCTCACCCCTGGGTAACCCCAGAACAAATAACTCAAAACGTCTCACCTGCCTCATTCATTTGCATCTGAATCAAGGCTAATGACATTTATGGGGCCAGAGCTGCATGTGTAGCATTGAATGTTGTGTTTTCTGCTAACTGTAGGACTTGGAAGAGAGCGAAGAGGAGGTACATGCAAGGTGTTGTTGTCCTGAGAGGAGCCAATGACTTTGTGTTGACAGCACAAGTGTTGAGGAAATAGCAGGTAGGTTTTTCACATCAGCATTCACACCTTTCATCCGTGGCTATTTGTCATCTTGTTGACCCTTTGTACAGTTTCTTTGTGTTCAAAATGAGATGTTTACCTGGTAGAGGGAGTCCACTATATCAGGGCTGCTTCCTGTCCCAACACTGCAGAATACTCTGGAAATCACAAGCTGCTGTTTCAGGGAGATTGGGAGAGATATTTAATCAATGGGTCTTTTTTTTAAGTTTTTTTTACGTATAGAGTTTGACTGCAAATATGCACCAAAGGTACTGTAAGATTTGTCATTTGCAAATAACTTGGGATTCTCTAAATGTTTATGGTCTTGGTGGTAAAACTGTGTGTTGGTGTAAAACAGCGAAACATAAAACGGGCTATAATTCACAGGTCTTTTCAGCAATCTTTCCGCCCTGCGTCAGCGAGGAAAGGAGGACGCGGGTCATCGGGAAAGATGTTCTTTGTGGCAGGTGCCAAAAACACAGGCAGATCGGGTGGAGGAGGTGAAAGGAGGTAACAGGGTCATTCTGAGTCAGGCTTTATAAAAATCTGATCAGTCAGCTCTTAAAGTGTCCTGGGATAACTTTTCTTTTGATTCAACGCTTTTTATTGATTGGATGATGGGAACATAAGACACCATGGGCCTTTAAGAACAGACATGAAAAGGCTCCCCAGAATCTTTCAGACTGAAAGACGCACAAGTGACACAAAGACTTTTATGTGTCTAGTTTTATCTTTGCATTTTCTATTTGATCGATTTGTTCTTGTTACGGGCCCTTAAAGTTGTGTGTGTGTGTTGGGGGGGGGGGGGGATTACTTTGTAGATGTTTTGTATGTCTTTGAAGTTGTTTTGCATCCCCTTTTAATGTTCTTTGTGATTGTTTTGCACCTCTGTGTCCATTTTGTGTTGCTTAGGTACTTTTTGTTTCAAATCTGTTCTACTTGTTTTGTTACTTTGTAGCTGTTTGTGCGTCTGAAGTTTTTTGCATCCCTTACCTCTTTGTCTTTTTACGTCTGTGTTCATTTTGGGTGAGTGTTTTCTCTTTCACATCACCTGTCGTTGTTTGTGTCTCGCTTGTTGTTTTATGTTTAGTGATCATTTTTATTATTTTGTCAGTTGAACATTTCTTTAAAGTTGTTTCACATCTCTATGTTTTTGTTTCTCTGTAGTTGTTGTTTGGTGATGCATTTCTTGTAGCTCCGTGTTGCCATTTTTATGACTCAAACTGCAGTGTTGGTGAGGGGGAGCCTTTAAGCTGTCACTGCACTTTGAGTTCATATTTATGTGTGCAGTAGCTTTTCAAAATAAAATATTGACTGTCTCTCATTTGCACCATTTAGGTCAATCTATCAGAAATTCCGTAATGTGGATTTATTGGATAAAAAGAAAACAGTGACAGCTCTGAAGCCAGGTGAAGATCGGGCAATCTTCCTCGGACTGGGAATGATTCTCTCTTCAGTCATGATGTATTTTGTCCTCGGGGTTACAATATTACGCTCCTATGCAGACAGGTACAGACTTCCCTATAACAGAGTAAACTGATATATCTGTCTCACGTTTTATCCATCAGATGTGCATGTTGGAAAACTGCTTCTGTGCTCCCTCAATGTGAAAATTGCAAAACACTATGAAATGACATTCCAGCCAAGTTGATTTCACACCTCTGAAATGTTTGCTGCTTTTCTGCATTCAATTCAATCTTCATTTGAATGTCATCACAGTGTGTGGACAGAAGAGGGTGTGTGTGTTGTAGTCAACTCCACGGTCACAGCGGACATGAACTGTTCCTACAACTGTGGGTCAGACTGCTGGAGGGTCTCCAAATACCCGTGTCTGCAGGTCTTCGTGAATGTCAACAACACGAGCCGCGTCAGCCGCTTATCTCACAACGAGGAGATGCAGGACATCAGCTCTGAAGTGAGTGCCAGAGGGAAAACACTGAGAATTACTGAACCGTTTCAAATGTTGACAACAGCTATCAGATGCTGGCCTGATTATAGATTTACACTGCAAACAATTCAGGAAATGAGAGCGGATAGGACTTTGAATTTGTCCTGTTAAAGACGAGGGTTGAAACATAACGGGTGAAGAGTACGATGACATAGAAGACACAAAAGGGAAAGATTACTTATTGTGGAAACAAACCACACACCTGACCTTACAATGCTTTCACCAAACTATGATACAATACTATTGCAATTTTTAATATTGACTATATGCTGAGAACTTCATCTCTTTTGAACTACAAATTGTCGCCCTAGAGAAAAATGTAAAAATTCTGAATTTATTACACTGTGACTTTATGAAAATACTAGAAACCATTTGTAGTATACAGTCATTTTCCATGCTGTCATATACTATCATCCATCCTAATCTTAAACAATCAGTTACATACATACGTTTCATTATTATCGTTTTTATTGATTAGAATTGAATCTTTGTTGTTTTTTTATCTTAATCTGTAATTTATTGAGTGATTACTCTTTCCATTACTCTGACTCTGGAGCTGCTGTAACAAGCAAATAATCCTATCCTAAAGCTAACAGTCATATTTTAACATCAGTCCTACCTAAAAAGATACAATACCACGTCTGTTTATCTTATTTTTGTAATAGCAAAATGTGATCTACAGCTCTACATCTTCAAAGTCCAGAAGTAAGACTTTGACGATGTAGAGCAACCTCTTCAGCAACTTAAAGAAATATACAGTAAAGAGTAACATTTGATGGCCTAGCGGTTAGATTGCGCCCTATGTACAGAGGCTATAGGCCTTTTAAGTGGGCGGCCTGGGTTCAAGTCCAGTCTGCGGCTTCTTTCCTGCATGTCCTTCCCCACTCGCTCTCCCTGGTTTCCTACTCTCTGTCCTATCAAATATATCATATTCCCAGGGACAGGGGCTGCAAATCAGCCACGGCTAGTAACCTGTATGCATGGCATCTACTTTGTATTTTACACATGAAACAATGTTCATCGCATGTGTCCCTGTTAAATAAACAGATAATAATAAAATAAATATATAAATAAAGGCAAAAACCCAAAAATGTTAAAATAAATAATATCCATTTTTGTTTCCACTTATTTCATAGGAATCCCTGCTAACCTGTTTCTTGTACAAACATTTTATAATGTGTTTTTAACATTACCCTTTTGTATCACTGATGCAATTTGTATCATAAAACTTTGAAACTGTGTGAGATAAGATGAGATAAACATTCTGCACTCCCCAATGTAGGAAATTCCTTTTTTTTTGCAGCTCAAGAGTCGGGAAGCAAAGGAAAGAGAAATCAAGTAATACTTTAGAGAAAGAACGTGCCCACAGAAAAATATATATTACAAGTTAATTGTAAACACAAATGTGTGTAGCATTTGAGTTGCATAATGATCTCAATCAGAACATCGCAGTCTATTTTTGGTAGTCCTGTTTGCGCAAAATAGTAGTTTCAATTATAACATTATTGCCTGATAAGATATTGTCATAGTGTGCTGTATCCATTTTCCCGACTCTTAATGAATGACCCCTAAATGACCTCTGTGACCTTGGCCTGTCCTTGCAGTGTTTCTACGTGCCGAGGTGTCAAAAGGACAGCGCTGCCATGCACGTCATTATCATGAACATCTCAGAGCGCCTGAAGGTGCACCAGCAGGTCCCGTGTTTCTACGACCCCAGTGAGCAGCAGGACACCGTCCTCCTCACACGGCTGTACGATCACAGTGTTGTCTTCCACTCGCTGCTGTGGCCCTCCTGCATGCTGATGGGAGGGGCCCTCATCATCGTCATGGTGAAGCTCACTCAGTACCTCTCCAGGCTATGTGAAGAGATAGGAAAGATAAAGAGGTGAAATACGTACAGCAGCTTTACATATTTTAAGAAGAGAATTTGGTGATGGGCATACATCATGAGAGGGATGTTTGGAGTAAAACGAGCTCGCCGTGACCTCTTGCAAACTTTCCTCTTCAGTTGAGACATTATGATCAGCTGATGCTCACTCAGGATCAAGGATTTGACTGTTTTGTAATATTAAACTGAATGTTTGAAAACTGGCACACATAACATGCAGTTATACAGGGAAAACTACGACTGGATGGTGTCACAACTGTAACCATTGTTACAAATGTTAAACAAAACCATGCTCATATGGATCAAGGAAAATATTGCTACCTGTTTTAATTGATGCATCCCATTTTGAGAACCTTTCAAACCTATTTGACTGTTTTTGAAGCAATAACTTTTCCTTTTTGATAGCCACTATCTCAGTGACCAAATAATGTGCTAGGATCTCCTAATAAAATGTCTTCCACAATCTAACATGAGGTACTCAGAACCTGGCATGACTGATTGATTGATCGATCCATTAAGATGCTCACAAAAATGGATCTCATTCTAACACGATGAACATATGCAGACCTAGTATTCAACTAGTGTGCACCTTCCTTAAAAAAATCTAATTTGTGAACAGGTTATAAAACAATGTATGCCTGGAATAAAAAACAACAACACATGCAAGGCTTTTAAAGCAAAGTTGAGGTAAAAAAGGACTTATGGTTCTAAAATCTCAAATTCACTATTGACTATTCACTGGACTTAGTTTGTCTGGACTTGCTCTCCTCTTGCTTGCGCTCGTGTACATCATATCTAGATGTATGTCCTGTGCTGTACCTTGTGCCTTAATGTTGCGTACACTATGTGTGTATGTACTGTATAGTGTGTATGCATATATATGTACATGTATATGCATTTATATGGTGCATATGTGTGCATGGGTGTACACAGCTCTACTTCTACCTTTACATGTATGTTATTGCAGAGGTTTTCCTTTCTTTCTTTTTTTTCTGATTGTGTAATATTGGCTGGATGGTGGGTGGCTAGGCTTGGGGGAGCATTAAGTGTGAGTGACTGTGAGTGTGTGTGTGGTGTTTGTGTCTCTGTGTTTAAATGTTTGGTTTTATGTTTTGGATTTACTTTTTATTTTCATTTTGTATTATGGTGATTAATCTATGTTTTGTAAGGACCCCCTTGAAAATGAGATGATGCATCTTAAGGGGCTATCCTTGAAATAAATTACAAAAATTACACTATTCATCCCCAAAATGAATGTATAAAACTCAAGGATATCTTGTGAATAAAAAAAAAAATGAAGATGTAATTCTGTCATTGTCATTGTACTGACATCACAAAATGTTTTTTTTGTCACACTGTGAACTTGTAGCTAAAAGACTTGCTTGAGATCGCACACTCCTTGCTGCATTTTCTTCTTTTTTATTATTGTTTGCCTACAATTAAGAAAGAAATGGGTTTAAAAAGTTTCAATCTTCTTCTATGCCTACATCAGGGGTGGGCAACTGGCGGCCCGAGGGCCACATGCGGCCCTCGTCAACCCTCAGGTCAATTTTTACACATCAAAACATGAAGAAAACAAGACAAAATCTGCCATGAATTCATGAAAACCAGAAATATGTCCATAATAATATTTGATCTCCGGTATATGTTGAGTTAAATTTGAGACATAATTGACTGTTATCGTTTTTGTATCCTACAATGTGGCCCCTCTGGCAGTGAGAATTAAATGAACGTGGCCCTTGCTGTGACCAAAGTTGCCCCATCCCTGGCCTACATGAACACTTCCTAATCAGCTGTGATCTGTTCATGGCAGCTCTGATATTTGGAGAATATACCTGACCTATAGGTGACTGTTTGCACAAGGATGGGTGTGCAGATGTTTCTCTGCAATGACTAGTCCCACTAAACTCAGTTGAAACGGTGTAGTAGTTTTATTAAATAACCAGTGGGGAAATTATAACATCCCAGTTGGATGCAATAAAACACTTAAGTGTAGTAGAAGTTATGAATAGTGGCTCAGGAATAAGTTTTCTCTCAGGGTCCTTCCATCTACACACATGCTGCAGAGAGCTGTGGGCTCTGCATGTGACTGACTGACTGACCGCAGCAACAAAACAACAACTCTGACAGTTCCCCTCGTGTTTTTGGGTGGTTTTTTCGGTGGTTTTTTCGGTGAACAAGGTTGTTTCCCCTAAACACCCCACTCTCATCTCATGACAGGCTGCTCCCCACCAGCTAACTCACTCACTCACTGTGTGGGAGGGCGGTCCATCCATGATGATGAGCCTGCTAGCAGCCTTCGAGCAGGCTAGCCGTGTGGAGCTAGCGTGCTACCAAAGTGTGCAGTTTATTTTCGGGGCAGCACGATGAAGAACATCATGAAGTATTATCTACGTATTCCGCTACAACTCATTGACAACCGCATTGGGAGATAGGGGCGTCTTTACGTCAGTGAAGCGGGTCTGCATGACCCTACAGGATCTTTGTTTGGATGGATAGCGCCGCTGCTTGAGACTCTCCGAGCGGGCACGGAGGAGACTTCCTCAGCTAGCCGCTGCTAATGGTTGTGCTGATTAGCTCCACGGCTAACCGGGTGGCTTTAGCTGTCTGACACAGGTAGCTTTACATTTGTTTTTGTGTGTTGGTGTAGACTCTTAGCCGGAAACAATGCCACGTTTATCATGCAATAAACTGCAGGACGTCACCCTCTTATTGTAGTATTCACATTGTGCTTGTGTATCAGTCGATAGTTTTATAAAATAAATGACATTGGTTTGCTTAGTGAACTTGACTAGCTTGATAAGCTAGCTAGCTAAGGAACAAACACCTTACGTTAACACACAAAACAACAAAAGAGGAAACTGAGCGAGGCTAAGAGAACAACAGCTGACTCTCAATGACTAATGTTTTTGTTTTTGTTCTGTGCTAACATGATTATTAAAGTCCTTTAAATCGATATAACTGGACGTTTATAAGTTCATTTCTGTGAGAGTTATTTTAATATCATGTGTAAGTCTTTTTATTATTAAAGAGGTTTCTTATTGCACCTGTGGTCTAAGTTAATAGATAAACAACAAAGTGACAGCTTTGGTAACTCCAGTCTATGTCGTTAAAGATATCATTGTTGTCATGAATGTGTTGTTGTCACCTTTCTTTTGAAGTTGACCTCATTATGTTCATGTGTGTTAATCTGAAAACTATATACAGTAGAGTTAAAGGTATTCCAGTGTGATGTGCTCAATTTAATCATATATTTTAATTTAACAATTCATTTGCATAGGAAGCGTTTCTATATGATGTCACTATGCAATTCTCATCCATGAATATTTACCACAAGCCTTTTTGCATTATTGTGCACAGGTCAGTGATTCTTATATAATCCTGTTTGCTTCTTCCTCACAGTTGGTTGACATCGCTCATCTGATAATTAGCAGGCTCTGAAAAGAGCGGATTTGCAGGCACGACCATGCCTCCCAGGCCCTCCTCAGGAGAACTATGGGGGATGCACTTGATGCCCCCTAGCATCCTCGTGGACTGCCTTCTGCCAAATGGCATGATTCTCACGTTGGAGTGCCTCCGGGAGGCCACACTGATCACAGTCAAGCATGAGCTTTTCAAAGAGGCCAGGAAGTACCCTCTATACCATCTGCTGCAGGAGGAGAGCTCCTACATCTTTGTCAGTGTCACTCAAGAGGCAGAGCGAGAGGAGTTTTATGATGAGACCAGGAGGTTGTGCGATCTCAGGCTCTTTCAGGCTTTTCTTAAAGTAATCGAGCCAGTAGGCAACAGAGAAGAGAAGATCCTCAACAGAGAGATAGGTATTTGTCTTGGATTATTTTGCAGTTACAAACATACTGTCAGTTTTGATAATGTACTGTAGCAAGTGTTGGCCTTTCCAATTACCTTTCCCACAAAGAGGAGAGTTAACCTGTTGTTTGTATTGCCTTGTGTGTTGCGCTGTAGTATGCAGAGGCTGTCGTGAAATGCGCAAAAACAACAACACAACACTTTTAATCTAGCGCTTGTTATCACTTTCAGGTTTTGCGATTGGAATGCCCATTTGTGAGTTTGATTTGGTGAAAGACCCAGAAGTGCAGGACTTCAGAAGGAACATTTTAAATGTATGTAAAGAGGCTGTGGACCTCCGAGACAGTAACGGGCCCCACAGTAGAGCTTTGTACGTGTATCCTCCCAATGTAGAATCTTCTGTTGAACTTCCTCGGCACATCTATAACAAGCTGGACAAAGGTAAGAGATTGGACACTGAGCAGCTAGTTCACTGTAATAATGTCCTCAATATACAATCCAACATCTACAACAACTTCTGTGCGGTCTTTGTTTTGTGTACAACTGATCACATATTTCTTAATTTATTTTTTTCTTTTTCTTTTTTATTATCTTTCCCTCAGGTCAAATCATAGTGGTCATATGGGTTATTGTGTCACCCAGCAATGACAAGCAGAAGTACACCCTGAAGATCAACCACGACTATGTACCGGAGCAGGTGATAGCCGAAGCCATTCGTAAAAAGACGCGCAGCATGCTGCTCTCCCAGGAGCAGCTAAAGATGTGTGTGCAGGAGTATCAGGGAAAGTACATCCTCAAAGTATGCGGCTGTGACGAGTACTTACTGGAGAAATACCCTCTGAGTCAGTACAAGGTAATCTAATTTAATCTCAGGTCTGCTGCATCGGATGCTATTGTGCTTAGAGGAGAAGAGATTCACTTCACATCAAATTATCATCCAACACAGATTTGCTTGGCATTCATTACAAAGAATTACATTTATTACAAAATGTGCCGCCTGTAAAATGATGCTGATTCAATCGACCGAATGCATCACTCAAGCACTCAAGTTTCAGTTACCGCTGTGCTGTTATTTTTTAAATCTAATTTGTTACATGTTGTAAATGTTTTGAATTATGTGCTTCAAAATGTCAGGCATTACAAATACCCCTAAATGTCACTTTGTCCTCAACAGTATGTGCGCAGCTGTATCATGCTGGGACGGATGCCCAACTTGATGCTAATGGCCAAAGACAGCCTGTATTCCCAGCTGCCCATGGACAACTTCACCATGCCGTCCTATGCAAGGCGAATATCCACAGCAACGCCCTACATGAACGGGGAAACAGCCACAAAGTCTTTGTGGACCATCAACGGAACACTGAGGATCAGGATACTGTGCGCTACTTACGTCAATGTCAACATCAGAGATATTGACAAGGTACACATTCAGTACAACTGAGTGGACTTATCCTGTGCTTTGTTCTAGTTGTACGAAAATAAATTCTGACTGTGATCACACTTCTCCAAAAAACGTAGAGGTACAAGGATGATGGTGCACAATAGGACTCTGCAATACAATGCATTGTCATCTTTCCTTAATGTACTTATATGCACAAGCCTTTGAATTCAGCTTGTCTTTCATACTTGATCTATGCGTTCACATCATTTGGCCAATCAGATGAAACCACAGTTACCCATCAGCTAACCTCAGATGAATTGATATCAATTAGCTGGCTATTGCAGGGTTGGATTACTTGATGGCACAGGAGGGAGACAAGATCGAGGACACTATGAATGATGAATAACTTGTGGAGGAAAAAAAAGCAGTTCTGCAATGTGGAATTACTTTTGTTAAAAAAACAACTGAGTTCAGAAACAGTTACTGTCAAAAACATGTTGATCATCAGCAAGTCATTGGGATTGTGAAGCAATACCTAATATGCACACCTCAGCGATTTTTATTTTGTCATCACAATAATCTACAATGATAGTGTGCACTGGAGAATTTCCTCATTCCATGCAGGATAAGTGCATGTTGTCCGTCACATCGTGCAGTCAGAAATGCAATAATAGATTGATTTAAAATGTGATTAAGTACAATATTTGTTGTTTTTGGGGTTTTTATGTAGATCTACGTGAGGACTGGGATATACCACGGTGGAGAGCAGTTGTGTGACAACGTCAACACCCAGCGTGTGCCCTGCTCTAATCCAAGGTAGTCTCGCATACTTTGGGAATTCCCTCGACTTTAGGACGGTTAATGCGATTGGTTTTAAATTATACTTTCTGTGTTTGCTCCAGGTGGAATGAGTGGCTGAACTACGACATGTACATTCCAGACATCCCACGAGCCGCCCGGCTCTGCCTCTCCATCTGCTCGGTGAAAGGAAGGAAGGGAGCTAAAGAGGTTAGCAGTGTAACGCTAGAAAGTTACATTAAAGTTAATGAAACTGTATAACGACATGAGAAATGGTTCAAGTGAACAGACATACAGGCAGACATCCACAGCAACAAACATGGAATTTAAGAGACAGTGTATGAATACAAAGTGTTCCCAGCAGATCATGATATTGCACAGTAAAAAAGTAGCTTGCCACAAATAAAAATGAAAAAAAAAGAAAATACATTTCGCAAAGGCAGAAATGAAAATATTGAACCTTTAATTCTTGGTTAATTTGACTTTGGTGTTAACAAAATTCAGTACCACAGTAAATACTTCTTGAGTCACAAGTTTAGCAGAAATATATCATAACAACAAGTGCTGTGTCTGTTTACAGTTCAGGAAACAAAGTAGCTTTGTTTGAATAAAGAAGTCTTATCAAATTTAGATGATGGAAACGGGACAAATAATTGACCCTCTTCCACCATGCCCTGAGATATTATTATCTGATATAGTGGTGCTCATTGTGCAAGCAGATTTCTACACAACAGAAAGCTAGCGTGAAAAGAAATGGATATGTGGCCTAGGAGTTGGAGATGTGCAGCCTCCAGCAACTCATTGTGGCTGCTCCCTCTTGTTTCATTAATCCTTACAATAGAAAAGTAGCATAAATGACCATGTCTGGTTTTGTAGACACATTTTTCATAAACTGTCACTGTCAGCATTAACCTTAGCGACGCACACATTTCTTTCCTTTGCCTGCTTCACTATAATAGCCACAAGTTGAACACTTATTGTGAAGCAGACAAAAAAGAAAATGCTGTTTTTTGTTACTCTGGTTTACACAAGTCATCATTTTTCCTGAATCCGTTGTGTGAACGTGAAGGCGGACTCCACCACTAACAATTGCAATTACTGTATAGAGCTGTGATTGCAAAATGGAAAAACATTGCATGGTTTTTGTGTGAAAAAGTGGGCTTTGATGTCCTGGAAATGTTAGCGAGCACACCGTTAAATATCATTCAAACTCTTTTCAAATGTATACTAACTTTATCTGTTATAGAAACGAAAGCATCCACAAGGTCGGTTAATGTAGGCATGGAAAACAAACACCTTCCCTTTGTTCTGCTCTGCACCTGTCTGTTTCGTTGCCCCAGGCTGTTTGCTCTAATGATTTTCACATGCATCATCATCTTGGTATTTTCCTGTAGGAGCACTGTCCCCTCGCCTGGGGCAACATCAACCTGTTTGACTACACCCACACACTGGTAGCAGGGAAGATGGCTCTCAATCTATGGCCTGTTCCACACGGTCTGGAGGACCTGCTCAACCCTATCGGCGTCACAGGATCTAATCCAAACAAGGTGAACAACAAATGTCAACACCATCAACATAACGCTGACTCGCACCTTTTTGTTTACGCTTCGAGAAGTTCCATATATTCATGTGTAAATGTTTTACAGGACAAATGGAATCGTTCATTATCCTTAAAGCAAAGCATAACAATGTACAGTGTATGAAGTACATATTAGAATTATATACAATAATATACATAAACCACAATATTTTAAAAAGATAAGACTTTAGAAACAAATGACAAGATCAAAGTAAATGGCACATAATGTCATCTTCTCCTGAAAATGTTAAGCTTTATCAAATGTAGTTATTGCCTTTTCCTTTGACCTCTAAGCGCCATGAAGCGGTTCTAATCCAGTAGGTGACAACATGTAGAGTTCCAGAGCCACACTTTAAGCTGCCTGGGTTTAATAAATGATCGTCTTATACCTCTTAATAATCACTCAGGCTTCTCTCTTTGATAACAGTAAGTTCCCCTCCCTTTACTTTCTAAACATGCAGGAAACCCCTTGTCTGGAGCTGGAGTTTGATCATTTCAGTTGCCCCGTGAAGTACCCTGATATGACCATCATCGAAGATCATGCTAACTGGAATATCTCCAGAGAGCTTGGCTTTAATTATTGCCACACCGGTTTGGTAAGATATTAAGCATTTCATTAAAATGGGGTTTTGTTTGTTTGGTTGTATTTTATGGTTCAGTCTAATTTCTAACCTGTCTTTTCTCTGTCATAGAGTAACAGACTGGCGCGTGACAACCCCCTGACCGACACCGACAATGAGCAGCTACGTCTGGTGTGCAACAGGGACCCGCTTTCTGAAATAACTGAGCAGGAGAAAGACTTTCTATGGAGGCACAGGTAGTGTGTAATGTGTAACCATTACATTTACACACAAGTAATCCCGTGGCACTGACCCTGTTGTCATAAAGGCTTAAACTATTTTATTCTGTTATTATTTTAGACAAGACTGTGTCAACATGCCAGAGATCCTTCCCAAGATCCTCCTGGCTGTGAAATGGAACTCCAGAGATGAGATCGCACAGGTAATCTCATGTTTCTACTGCTGACATGCCTTTATTTTGAAGGACATCTGGTGTGAAATGGATACGTGCCTTACTTACTTGTTAATGCAAAAGCTCAGCTGATTAAATAACAGATACTGCAGACTTAAACACTGTCTCATGCATTGTTTAAAACTGCAAGAATGCAAAAAAACAAAAAGATCTCTAAGTATGTTTCTTTGCATTTCAGATGTATTGCCTTCTGAAGGACTGGCCTGCTATCAAGCCAGAACAAGCCATGGAGTTGCTGGATTGCAACTTCCCTGATCCTATGATCCGAGAGTTTGCCGTAAAGTGCCTTGAGAAATACCTAACTGATGACAAACTCTCACAGTACCTCATTCAACTGGTTCAGGTGGGTTTCACTTTTAACTTACTTTGAATGCAACCCAAGTCAACTGTGTAAACTGTTTATTATTAGCATGAAGGCTTAGGTTTGACTTTTATTCAGTGTAGCAGTGTTTGTTCTAACGAACATTAAAATGATTTTATGGTACATTTCTTTGTTTTCTGTGTCCAGGTTCTTAAGTATGAGCAGTACCTTGATAACCCACTTGCACGCTTCCTGCTGAAAAAGGCTTTAACCAATCAGAGGATAGGACATTTCTTCTTCTGGCATTTAAAGTGAGTAGATTAAAAAAGGGCCTCCTTCAGGAGTTTAAAGATGCGTTTGTCACTTATCATTCAGGTTCTAGATTATTTTGAATTCAAAAGAGTTCTCCTCATTTTCTTTTTCTCTTGCTATCATGTGTGCAGGTCAGAGATGCACAACAAGACAGTGAGCCAGCGGTTTGGCCTGCTGCTGGAGTCGTACTGCCGGGCCTGTGGCATGTATCTGAAGCACCTGAGCAGACAGGTGGAGGCCATGGAGAAACTCATCAATCTGACCGACCTCCTCAAACAGGAGAAAAAAGATGAGGCACAGAAGGTAATCCGACAGCCAACAGCTGTTAATTGTGATCCGTGAGCAGTTGAATTTAATCTTGACAACATCTGGAGCAATCTGGCGACAGATCCCCCAACACTAGTTAAGTAGATAGAGTGATGAAGTTTGGACAGTTGTTTTTTTTTTAGATTGCTTGGAGCCTAATACAAACAGACTAGGATAAGAGACTACAAAACGATGTGATGCAAACTGTTATAGCCATACAATAATAAACAAATAATAGACAAATCTTAAATACAATCTGAAACTTTAATTAAAGCAACAAACTCTGGTAGGACCTTGAATACATTTGGCATGGTACATGTATAACCTGTATTTTCACAGCTTTGTTTACATCAATATTGTTCATTTTGATTCACTGCTGCTCTGTTAAATCTATTTGGTTGTTTTTGTGTCGAGCAGTTAAGCCGCTGTTTATAAAGATCAGCTCTTTTTAGTAGTTGTTCAATAAAAGCCTCCAGGGAAGTGAAAGAGTATCAATCGCAAATGAATGCAGATCAGAGCACAGGGACGCTCCTTGTTTATTCCCTTAAATAAAGAGGACACTAACTGAAGAATAGACACTTTAATTCAAATGGCCAGCATTTGGGGCGACAGATAGCCCTTGAAGTTGTCATGCACGCCATGTACAGAGACCAAAGTCCTCGTTGCAGCAGCCGTGGGTTTGAATCCGACCCCACACACACACACACACACACACACACACACACACACACACACACACACACACACATTCATTTCTGGTCTCTCTTTCGCTGTCCTTTCCAATAGAGGCAAAAATGGCCATCACAAGAAACAGATACAAATGACCTAAACATGTAGAAGTGGGACATTGTAATGAGGACGACCTAATTCCAGTTTTAGGCCTGAAGAAACGCAAACAATAAGACATAGTTCTTCCAAAATAGCAAAAAGAAGAAGCAAAAAGGTTTTGTTTCTTTTTCTTAGTTTACTAACCTGCAAGCAGTGCTGGTGCAGAAAAAAAGTGACTGAACACCACACGGACACATTTGAACATATTAACATAGTTATGAATAACATAATGAGTGTTATTCTACTAAAAACATCCCTCTCAGTTAGCAGTGAAGATCCCATAGAAGTGTGTGCTTGAGTCTGTGCCTGCAGAGAATTTGCCTGTTGTTATATTTATTTTGCTGTTGCTGCTCACTTGAAGGTGTCAGTCTGACATTGCTGTTTCTGTCTCTCTCTTCTGCTCTCTGTGTGTCTGCAACAGACGATAAAGGTACCTTGTGTGTCCGTATGAGACGCCTCTCTTTACTCACTCTTTAATTCACTCGACCACCACTTAGTCTTGTCTCACTGGTGTCACAGCCTTAGGCTTTAAAATCTGAGACTAGATCAGTGTTTTGTACTTTTCATAGTTTCACATTTTCAATTATATCCTTTTAAACATGTGGTCTCAAAAACTATTGAATTATCATTATTTTTTAATAATCCTTCATCTTATTTTGTAGTATCAGAATTTCTGTAAGAGTTTGCTTGTTGTAAAGTAACATTCAGTTAGTTATATAAGCACTGGTTCAGACACAAATAGCCATTAAATAATGGGCCACACTCAGCGGTGTTGGTAAATAAGTAAATTCATTGTTTTACCTGCTTACTAGCCAATTGAGATCATTTCTAACTACAGCAGTATTTAACCTGTTATTGTTGTATCCATAAAAACATGACTGGTGCCCTGCTACACAACATAAAAGTTATTTAGAGTTACCTCACTGTGCACTGTGTCATCAGGTTGCTAAGAATAAAACATCATTGTGCTCTTGTTTGAATGACTGATGCATTTGTTTCTGAACTTAAAGGTTCAAATGAAGTTTCTGGTGGAGCAGATGAGACGGCCTGATTATATGGACGCCCTGCAGAACTTCACCTCCCCGCTGAATCCAGCTCATCAGCTCGGAAACCTCCGGTACATCAGCACTCCTTTTATCTAACCTCTCCACTGAAATGTTTTGACCTCTGCATTTTGACCTGTTAAAGGCTTAAAGCACTATTGTATTTAACACGCATTAATAGCTTTGTTTTGTGTTTGTATAAAGTACAATCAGTCATGGGGTTCACACTGAACTCATTTTATGGTTAACCATGCACATTTGACCAGAAGAGATTAAATAATGAATACATTGTTGGTTTCTGTTTCTATCATTATCTCATCCACTTCAAAAATATCCTAATTTCTGTTTCAGCCTGGAAGAATGCAGGATGATGTCGTCAGCCAAGCGACCGCTGTGGCTTAATTGGGAAAACCCAGATATGATGTCAGAGCTGCTCTTTCAAAACAATGAAATCATCTTCAAAAATGGAGATGGTGAGTTTAGCTTCCCATGTCGATCTCTATTCTTGTGTGTTTCACTGTGTATAAGTACACACAAACACAAACACACACACGCATGCACTAAAAAGTATCTCCAAGCATGCATCGTAATTCTTTCTAAGCCTTTGGTTCATATGTGCAGCATTTTGGAACACAAACACAACCTCATATGCCTTTAATTTAGAAATCAGAACATCTTATTCGAATCACACTTCACCGCAGCGGCTCGGGCATTTTGGTGCACCATCTGTGACCAAAGCGACTCTGACAGCTCTGCTCCATAATGCATGGTGCACTTGATCAAAGTGGAGCTAAGCAGCTAATAATCACCTGACTGTCATCCTCCTCCTCATCTCTCTCTGTGCCTCTGCAGATCTGAGGCAGGACATGCTGACGCTGCAGATCATTAGGATAATGGAGAACATCTGGCAGAACCAAGGCCTTGATCTCAGGTAGGCTCCTCACTTCCCCATGACAGCGAGAATGCAGGTGCACATTAACTGCCGCTGGGTGCTTTCATGTTCGACCCCCCCGTACCTGAACGCAGATTAGTGGAAAACACCTGAAGTCATCCGATGTCACTGCTGTCCCGAGTGTTCCTGCCTCGCTTCATGTTTCCTGTCCCTCCTCTCCCAGGATGCTGCCTTATGGCTGTCTGTCCATCGGAGACTGTGTGGGCTTGATCGAAGTGGTGAGGAACTCTCACACCATCATGCAGATCCAGTGCAAAGGAGGCCTGAAGGGGGCGCTGCAGTTCAACAGCCACACGCTGCATCAGTGGCTCAAGGATAAGAACAAGGGGGAGATGTGAGTGCACACAGAGTTTTTCTAATTTTAAAGGGAGTATTAGTAACTAATAAAGACTTTTATTCAGGTACTCATGAAATCAAAATAGAGGTTTACATTTTTTAATCACACGTCCTGAATTATTTATCTCATATATAAGCCTGTTTCTGACTCATGAGTTAAAAAAAAAGTCACTCTGTAGGTTCTGTTAAAAGGTTTTTCACAAAAATATTTGAAAACATTTATGACCCTTCTTACAATGTAATTAGCCTCAAAATAATCCTCCATGAGGATGTTGATCAACACATTTCTCTAAGATTCTTTAAACCAGACGTGAGACCATTGCTGTGTTTGAGTATTAACGTTGATTGGGAATATTGGGCTTGAGATGGCAACAGACTGAAGACTAATTGGCTGCTATGAATGTTACGAAGTTGCCATGACAAGACTCTCCCTTGTCTTCTTTTTTCGCATCCAATACATAACTAAGTGGAATGAAAATGGCTCCCTGCCAGCTGCTTCAAAGGGATTCCAAGCATGATATTTAGTTTTTTTTTTGTTTGATGTCTCAGGTATGACCAGGCCATCGATCTGTTCACCCGGTCCTGTGCTGGTTACTGTGTAGCCACATTTATCCTGGGCATAGGCGACAGACACAACAGCAACATTATGGTCAAAGACGATGGACAGGTAAGGCTTACATTTATTTAGACATTATTTGTGCACTAGTTTATTTCCTTACACTAATGAATATTACATTTCTTACTCCTCTGATGTTCCCACAGCTGTTTCACATAGACTTTGGACACTTTCTCGACCACAAGAAGAAAAAGTTTGGGTACAAGAGAGAACGGGTGCCCTTCGTGCTCACGCAGGATTTCCTGATTGTAATTAGCAAAGGAACTCAGGAATGCACTAAAACAAGGGAGTTTGAAAGGTATCTATCTACACAGTAGCGTTTTATCTTGGAAGTAAAAGAACAAAATTAGTTATCACATAAAAATACCAAAGTTAAAAAAAAAAAAACTTGAGCTTGAACCTTTTTGTGCAGCATTATGACAACTCTCTATACACTAGTTCTCTACTCATTCAGTGTAGCACAACTGTTTCTCTATGTACAAAGTTATGGGTGTGTTTTTATATTAAGACCAGATTTTAAAACACTGCTGTACAGGACTTGTGTTCTTTTAAACAATGACAATAACGTTCCCATCCTTTAACTGTTCTCCGTGGCAGATTTATAAAATATCTTGACCTTGTTTTGTCTCCACTTTTCTTCCTTCTTTCCCTTTTTTTTTTTTTGTCATCGTCCTCGCCCAGGTTCCAGGAGATGTGTTACAAAGCCTATCTTGCAATCCGGCAGCACGCCAACCTCTTCATTAACCTCTTCTCCATGATGCTGGGCTCGGGGATGCCTGAGCTGCAGTCGTTCGATGACATCGCTTACATCAGGAAGACCCTGGCCTTGGACAAGACGGAGCAGGAGGCCTTGGACTACTTCATGAAGCAGATGAACGACGCTCACCACGGCGGCTGGACTACAAAGATGGACTGGATCTTCCACACAATCCGCCAGCACGCCATGAACTAAAATGAGGACTGAAACAGAAGAAGAGTCGAGGATTGTTGTGACAGCAGTGAGCTCTGAACAGTGAGCAAGGTATTTGCCCAAACACACTAAGGCCTGGTTAATACTTCAACCAGTGCGTGACTGCGAACGTTACCTGCAAGTGCACCAGAGAAGAAAGGGTCCTCTGAAGGGCCAGTTTTAGGGCCATGACGCCTAAATGCTCCTGCAGGGTTCTGAATTTCTTCTCCCTGCACTTTGAACTTTAAAAAAAAGCAGGGCGGAGATATATTCTATCAGTCTTCATAGGAACTAAACAAAAGTATAATGGACCTCAACAACGTTGGCCTTTTTCATGTTAACTAACTATGGACACATTTTTATTTTCTTATTTTTTAAAAACATATTTCACTACATCTTAAACCATCAGCATTAAGGAAAAAAAACCACCATGAAGTTGTAAACCATTAGCACAGCTTGTTTTTTCTAACTATGAACTGACAGAGAGTAACTGCATTTATTTCCACTACCTATTTCGAACGGATGAAGACGTTGGAGATCCAACCAAATCTTTAAAGCTACTAAAAAAGCAGTAAGTAGAACATACAGAGGACGTGTTGTAAAACACTTAGCTAGCATTTTTTAAGGACTTCTTTGTAGCCTACAGATGACTTATCCTCCGCTCATAACCCTCCATAGAAAACTGACTTTTGTACAGCAGTATATCCAGAGACTTGTATGAATTCGGTGCATATACTCCTTTTTTAAATATATTTTCTACTGAGCCAAAGGACTAGATGTGTAACCCCACTACTCCGCAGTCTTATTGTTAAAAAGGTCACTACTATTCCAAGTCTCCTGTGTACTCATAGCACTGATCTCTGCAGTATTTTTGTTTGATTTTGTTTTGTTTATCAGTATTATTCTGTCAGTTTGTGAGGCACCAGTGTGCATCATTCGACCCCCGAGCAGTTTGTACGCAGACGGACTGGAGGAAAACGTTCAGATGGTCAGCTGTGAGAGACGCACAGTATTGTTTTCAGGAGCTGATAAAGGCGAGATACAGATATGCAGTGTTCTTTTAGTGTGCTGTGCTGTTACACTATGCAAGTTGTGATCCTAATATGTACTGTTTACTGCAACAACAAAAAAAAAGGTGATGTCAGAGTGCAAAACAAGAGAGAGGTGCATCCTCCCCCCCCAGACATGCTAACACAGAGCAGTGTCAACAGACTTTACACAGACAGTACATGGAAGAGAAAATGTTGCACTGTAACAGGATCGTCGTCTTCTTCCCTACGAAAAACACAGCAGTGAGAAACGCCTTTGGTCCCTGCCTTTTGCTTCTTCTTACCAGCTATATGTGGAGCTTCAATCTAAGCCATCTGTAAAAAAAAAAAAAAAATACTCCTGTCTTCTTGTTCTAGATCAGACGAATATTTTTAAAACGCACTCTTCTCCTTACCTTTGGTTCCAGATCGTGACATCCAGGTAAAGAAAAGCAGCCGAAGTGAATTGTTTTCAACCTTCCCAAGTGTCTTCATCCCTCCTCTTTTCCTATGATTGTCACCCTTATGTGTGGAAGAAAAGTCTCTGCAGGTTTGCTACACTGCACAGACACATGCGTAAGAGGTCAGTAAATGTTCTAGCTTTACCAAATGAAACACAACAGGGCGGTTTCCTGGACACTCGTATGTCTGAAAGTCCGATTTATGTTTGCTGTACATCTGTGGGGACTTTATTATGCCCAGGAAACTGATCCTACTGAGATGGATGTGCTTCTGTACGGGCTACAGAGCGACGGGCAGGACCCAAACTCAAAATAAAATCCCCTAATACTTTATGGAAGAACTATCTAAATGATGCTATTTCCCTTTGTATTTACATGTTATGTTTGTTGTTTTTCTGTTTCTTACACTGCATTATGCATGAGGTCCTCGACTATCTACTTTTTTTTTTTTTTGACCTGATGTTGTTTACTTGAATTTCATGTATAAATAATGACCTTGTTACTTGTGTGAGGTACAACAGAGTCACAATGAAGTTAACATAGAACTGCTACAAGTGCAAATGCTTTTTTTCCTTGAATAACTACAGAGGTAATATATTTTTGTATTTTTAAATGTAAGCAAACTCACATATGTAACTGCTAACCAAAAAAAAAAAAAAAAGGAGGAATCATGCAATTCATGCACCATCCTCATAGAGACCCAGTAGACAGCTTCTAGTTGTTGAAACGAAATGAATGAGAAAGCAGCAGAAGCGAATTGTTGAATGAAGGACAAGGACTTGATGCTGTTGTCGAGTTGAGATCTCTTGCCCCGAGTGGAAGTCTGTAAGCACAATAAGGAGGAAAAAGCTAACCTGCATGAAAAGAACCAGAGTCATATGTTAGTTATATTCATCTGTATATATATCATAAAACCTCTTCAAATACTTGTTTTAGTCATCCGCATACGATCCTCATAAGAAACTGTATTCATTCATGTATTGTACTGATGAATAAAAAACATTTCTCCCTATATGAATACATTGTTTATTTACAGGCACTTCGATTACTTACAGTACAATTATAGCCCAACAGATTCATCGGCTGTTATTAGCATATCCAGTGACTTTTTGTATTGGCTACCTATATCGCAGATACGTATTTGCTGTTGATTTATTTACTAGTCAAATAGCATTTGAGGTTCATTGTATTAAACTTAGTTCTCTTAACATTGCAACAAGCATTATCACCCTCCAATTGCACAGTTACTTTCCAGTTGAGTGACCATCTCGTTTTTATTATACTGTATATTCCTCAAGTGTTTGAGGGACCAACACAATAAATGTGTACATCTGTATCTCTACAGATCGAACATAGATCTAAGAAAGTTATCGGCATCTGATTTTTTTTTTTCTCCCCAATATTTGTATTGTATACGTATCGGTCGGTCGATGTGGAACAAGGCTAGTATCAGAATTATAGAGAACCCTTATTTGTTTTTGGTGTATTCTATAGAGAACTGCACAAAAGACTTAAAAATGTGGTAAATGGAAGACTACTACTAACTCAGTACATTCACATCAAAGCCTCTCCCCTCTGATGTTAGAAACAGGATACAAAGCTAAATATCTGTTATTAAAGGGTAATGCTCGTCCTTCCTGGTAGAGTGTAGACTAAGGGAACCTAACATATTTGTTAACACAACACATTCTGCTGGACTACAGCTAACTCCAACATTCAGTGACTTCCTAGTCAACATTTGCCTTTGAAAAATCATGCACATCTAAGACACTGGGATTGAAAATCAGGATGCAATCGAGCTTGCGTAGTCTTGCTGACTATGTTTGAAAGACTAACAATGACATTCAATGTTTTATTGTATCAATGCAGACTCATGTTAAAGGTGTGTGCGGTTAGCTTTGTTAGCTCATTTGCTCTTCACTGACAGTGGACTGAGCTAAATCATTTAAAGCTCTAGTGAAGAACTTTTGGTTTTGTGTTGATTTTGGCGCCGCCCTTTGGACGAATTGGTACCTTTGTTCTTTAACCGATTTGGTCCTGTTAATAGATAATCAAAAAATCGCACCCTGCTTTGTTTTAACAGTCAAATGTAACACTCACTTCAAAGCCTTCCCAGAAAAATATATTTTACAAGAAAGAGTCTGTTTCTGCTGTGAATCATTCGTCTGTCACCTATACTGTGACAGGAAGTTTCAGCACTAAAAACAAAAATCTGAATTAATCAATCACTATGCTGATGGTGCTTTTGTAGGCCATTAAGAGGCATTAATATTCGTTTCAGTCTGTTTCATAACTTTGATAAAAACTCATCACAGAAGCTTTAAAAGCTACAACTCTACGACAACAGGCTTCTGAAAGGATCTTTTTAGTTAAGATCATAAGATTTTTGCCACACCTGAGAAAACATTTTCATTCTGAGCAGCGTTATAAATATTGGAGCTAATTCATATTATGTGCCTGTGAAATAGTCACATAGAGTTGTTGGTCATTTCGGAGTGTAAACACGGGATAAGTCATGAAGGAGACGTCATGCTGGACTTGCGGAGCAGTCTGTACACTTGTCCCTGAGTGTGTCTGGATGTCAGCCTGCCTTCTGCAGCCTCACTGCATATCCCAGAGGAAACGTGCTAAGTACTGTGTCAGCTTCACCAGGCCCACCAGTAGAGCCCCGCCCCCCAACATCAGACACGGCCAAAGCAGTGCGAACAAAATCTTCTTATAAGTGTACTTCCTCTTCAAGATGGCGTCCCTGGGGTGCCTTGTGGGGTCAGTTAGGCATGAAGACGTGATTCCAAGCTGAGTGTCGAGACTGTTTTTAACTTTCTCCACTTCCTTCTGAAGCTCCGCTCTGTCCATCAGACATTTAGGTATGTAGAAACACTGAAAAGAGGAGGTTAATATTAAAGAGTGAATTTATTAAATGACCTGCCACTAAGTTCCTGCAGATCTTATTTCAATCAGTTGGATGATTAGCAATGCTTTTTTTGAACGCACTTTTTGTCATTGAAAAGAAAAAGAGTGGTGTGTCTAGGGTGTGGCCTGGGGTGCACCTCAAATCGTATAGGTGCCACCTTATTAGGTTAGAGTTTTGACTAAATGTTCATTCAAACCAATACCTTTTTTACCCGCTCACATGGCTTACATGGCTGCAGGATGACAGCTGTTGTACACAGACTTAAAGCTGTAATGCTCAAATCTCCTCCTCAGGCCCTACCCTGAAGCTGTCCTCCCTTCCAACACCTAGTGACACCTAGTGAGAAACAGATCCAAACCCCTGGAGCCTTCAGGTAAGACACAAAACCTGGACTTTACTACCATAATTCCCTACCTCAGGAGCCAGGAGGACAGATTCCTCGTCAAAGTGTAGAGCAAATGTCTGATTGGAGCCAGTGAGGTTAACCTTCACCCTGAGACAGGGCACAGAGCTCACACCTCTGCAGTCCATCCACTCCTCCAGGATTTCAGAGTGCAGCACAGCACAGCTGGCCTCCTCCCACTTACTGCAAAACAAGAGGGAATGTTTCCTAAATCAAAACCAAGGTCACACCAGAAGGCAGTAATAGTAGTTTCTCATATCTCTCTATCTAATATGAGGATTGTTTTCATTTTAGATATTTATTAAACTTTTTAATTTGGGCAATTTCTAAAAAAATGTAGATGAAGGCTAAAAGCACAACTGGCTAAAAAAAGAGATACTATCTTAATTTTGACTTAAGTCAACATTTAAACATATAGTGTATGTATTGGTTATCACTGGTCTAGACTAGATTATCTTACTGAAGATTAATCAAACTAACCTTTTTTTCAGATATTCATGTCACCCATGGAATAAATCATTTTGACTCTGGGGTTTATCTGACACTTTTCTTGTTAATGTAATTAGCGATAAGCAGCTAGCAGCAAAAGAAACTGTGACGTAATGCACTTTGTACGCACCTTTCTTTTGGGCTTTTGTGCCTTTATTGTCAAGATAGGACAGTGTATAGAGTCAGAAATCAGGAAGAGAGAGAGTGGGGAATGACATGTGGGGCCACAGGTTGGATTTGAACCTGTGCCACCTGCTTGGAGGACCATAGCCTCCATACGTGGGGCGCGCACACTAACCAATGCGCCACCAGTGCCCCTGTACACACCTTTTTAACTAATATATATTGTTAATGAAATATAACCAATATGCCTAGAACTTTCTGTTTTTGTGCTGATTAGCAAACATTAGCATGCTAACAGACTCAGCAAAGATTGCATTAGTAGTGAACATTGTATCTGCTCATGAGCTGCTTGTACCTATTTTCATTATGAGCATACATTCTCATTAAGCTTACTCTTATATGCTAGGCTAATATAGTCTTGTTTTAAATTTAGAGCTTTAAATTGCCAGTTCGACTTACTAACTGCATACATTGAGTTTGTTCTTCACTGATAATTGAATAATAATGTTATCTTTAAAACAGTTTGGATTATAATTTCTTAAACTCTTAAATGGCTTAAACTTTCTTTAAGCCATTCAAACAGTGCTTCAATTCACAAGAAATCAAAATGAGAATCATTTTGTACGCAGCACTTGCTCTTTTGTTATATCTGTGAATTTCTGAATGTAGTGTTCATTTGCATGAGTAAATAAGAGACAAAAAAAATAAAAGTTATACTAAATTATATAGAAGTCGTAACTGTTTATCGTATGTCATGCTTGCCATGATCAACGCACTTCAGAGTACCTGTTAATGTAGGGTTTGACCACCGTGATGCCGACCACAAAGAACATGAGCACAGAGAAGGCCATCATGGTGAAGCCCAGCAGGATGGCTCGGTCCTCGCCAGCACTCGAAACAGGAACCTGAGTCCGAGCCCGCTGACCCCCACAACCATCCACCCCCCTGCTGCAGTCCTGCTCCTGAACCCTGGCTGCATGGAGGAGCTCTCTGTGTCCCTCACACACACACACACACACACACACACACACACACACACACACACACACACACACACACACACACACACACACAATACATTCATGTACTTCAGGGATTATTCGATTTAATCCATCAGTGATACAAATAGATTTTCTTATTCTATGCATGAACAAATTAAGCGTCCACTTTAGATTTCATTTTGAATCATTTTGTAATTCTTTAATTGAATAATTATTACGCAATTAATGCATGACTGATTTTTGTGATCTTTATTTATTTATTCATTTAAATGACTGACTGACCAACACCTCCACCACACGAAAGCATAATCAAAACAAAGGTTGCAGAGGTCCATCACAATCTTTTTAATCAACTCAAAACATGGATCTCACATTAAAGATAATTAAAAGTATAAACAAACCCATACGCAGCGCAGGGTTTGATGAATATCTCAAATCTCAAGACCAACACAAGTGTTTGTGAGCTCATCAGATGTTCTTTTATAGGATAATCATTTTAGAAAAAACAGAAGACTTCCTACAAACTTTAAATGGCTGATTTGTGATCCTTGGACACTGAACATGAAAAGCAAATCAGTGAAGTGCTCATTAAAGGTAATAATAAAGGATTTTGCTCTATTCAAACTTTTCTGTTGTGTGTCTGACTTTACAACCTTGTGTTTTTCTTAACCCTGACAGAAACATAAAGTATGACCAATCAATTTAAAGCTTTTTCAAACATCACCTGTGTTTCACCTCTATAATAAACTCCCAACAGTGTGTTCAAAGCTGCCCGGCTCAGTCGATGCTCTTCTCTTACCGTGTCTGCCGCCTGCGAGCGCCCTGCAAGTTGATGTTAATAGGGATGTTGAGTGACCTCCGGGGGGAAGTTGTGTTCAAGAACATGCCCACTCCTATCTGTACCTCAACCCTCTTCCAAGGCTGAGTCTGAACATCCAACTAACAAGCTCGTCTCTATCTGAAAGTCAAATGTCTGTGGGTGGACAGCCCTTCATCTTATATCTCATACAGGCTCCAGTGCAGCGCTGTGACTGACTGAGTGGACCAGATTGCAGTTTTATTTCCCCGGGGGACTCCCTGTTGTTTACCCAAACTCAAAGGTGAGCACCAACACCTCCACCCTCATGTGTGTTTCTGTAGAAACCACCACAGGTAAGGCAGGTAGGATGCTAATGGCCTCTCAGTGGGCCCGTGACGCTCGGCTGCATGCAGTCATTTGTCATGGAAAAGCTGAATGATCCTTTCTTGATTATCAGCCTCTTAACAAGAACAGCAAGAAGACACTGAGCGTGATGGGAAGACACTTGCTCTACAAGCTCTAGTAAAATTAAAACTACAGTAATGTTAAGTTGGAGATAAATGAAGTTTTTTTTTGCAAATTAAGCTACTTTCTCCTATTTAAAAAAAATTAAGAGTTTACAAGTGATACACAATAAAGAAAACAGTACAAATCCCTAAAGAGAGAAACATGTAATTAAAAAATGTGATCAATTGATTTTACAACAAAATGTTTCCACTTGTTTGCAGTTTATACGTAAAAACAATAAACCCACTGTTATAAGGACAGCGCATGAAATGTTAGCTTTGATTTAAAAAGTCTGTAAGTAAGCCAAGTGTCTTTTTCAGAAACTTCAGTCCAGGTAGAGGTAAGGCATGAAGCAGGATTACTCAGTTAGGCAATAACTTTAAAACTTGCATACATCAAAGCTCTGAACATTTTGTCAACAGCAACAATAAATGCAGAGGAGGGTTGAACTGCTGAAGAGAAACTAAATCGAAGAAAAAAGCAATGACTAGTTATTTGGACCTTCTAATCATAGAAGACTTTCAGCCAAGATGTCCTTACAGCCCAACTAGCAACATGGGAAAGAAAAATTAAGTTTGAGTCTAGAGGCGACATCTAAGAGATTCATTAACGCAAACTCTTCATTAGACGTCCGCAGACTGGATCCTGCAACACAGAGGATTGCGTTCATCCACATGGACTGGTTTCCTGTGTTTAACAAATTCCTGCTGAAAAGCTAGTGGACAATAAAACTCAGCTACTGTGAGGAACTTTCATCTAGATTTTGACGCCCCCTGTGGTCATAATGTTACTTTCTACCTCTTTGCTGATCCCGACCTGTATGTGTGTATTATTTCCAATGAAATGCCTCAAAAAGGCAAAATAAAGTAGTTGAAGTATAAATCACTGTTGAAATTTGAATGAGGTTTGGTCATCAGCTACTGCAAAATGTATTTGATTTATTTTATCACATGCAGCTCAATAATCTCCAACACCACACACTTGATGAAATTTGTATGAAAAGTTGTAAAGTTGTGATGAAATGCCAGATAATTCCCCTTTACATTCATTAACACACAAACACATACATACAGTGGAGATCCTGACCCGATTATTCATCTTCATGATGAGCTCTCAGAAAGTCCCAACACTCTCTGATATGAGTGCAGAGAGTTTATATGTGTTATTCAAACAATTGAAAGTCTCTGTATTATTCATGGGTTGCTGGGGGAAAAAAACATGTGGCGGTATTAACTTGGTGACAGTTCTGTTTAATATAACAAGCCTAAGGCATAGAGCAGCGGAGCAGCTTGAAAATGGAGCCAGCCTTTCAATAAAGCAGACAGCGGTGTCATACCTAATTTATTCAGTATTGAATACAATCAAGTGATGCAGAATATTTTACTCAACCCTTTATCACTCTTTCTGGTGTTAGGCTTCATATTCAGGGAAATGTAATCCTGGTTGATCTGATCTATTTTATGAGCTGTATGTTTTTATTACCTGCTGATGTATTATATGAGAAAATGGGCAAATGGAGTCTCTTTTTGTAACAGTGCAAAAACCTATAAGAGAAAGCTGGAAGTGCAGGTATATTTCTTCCCCAGTAGGTGGGATTCGTTTGATGAAACTGAAGCAAACAAGATTAAAAATGTATAAAGCTCAGTGTACTTTACCTCACCTGGTAACCTGAGACATTGCCTTGACCGCGAGGCTCACAGTATGGTGTTGCACTGCCGACGTGACTCAAACAGTATTTCACCTTTAACATAAATTCCTGATGGAAACAGACTGCTGCAACTATTTCAACCTGTTCTGTGCTGTTTTGCTTGTTGATTCTGTTTTTGCTTTTTTTTTACACAGTTTTTGGTGTCCATCCTGCTGAACGTTGACTCCAGGAGAAGCCTTCAAATCTCTCTTTTTTTAAGATCTGAGATGCCTCTTAAAAGGAGTGAGACAAATGCCTCTGATTACCAGCAGGCCAGCCGTTGTAATTGGACACATAGTGACTCCTGTTATCTGATTATGCTGCTGACCGTTTGTCAGCAACACACACAGACATAGTTTGGTGAATAAAAGGCAGAAAATCACCAAACAGGATGGATAATCACCGAAAGAGGAATCTAACTTTTCTCACCATTGGGCTGATATTTATGCTGAGCGGCATCGAGTACGGTAAGCTCATAATGACAGCTTTATGGACTTGAAGACATGAGATAATGGTCTCATTAGAGCAGAATCTGCCTGACATTTTGGCTGTGAGCACACATCACAGAGGATACAGCTTCTGCTTTAATTAAAATCTGTTTTCTCTGTGGTTAAATGAGGCTTGTCAGTTACTCGTCTCCCTCCTTTACCTCCTCGCTCTTCCTCCCTCATATCTCGCTCTGCTGCTTTCAGCTGTCATTCTGCCGACAATATGGAGGTATCTACAGATCCTGGAGGCCCCTCCATATTTCCTCGGTCTGGGTCTGTCTGCTTTCAGTCTGAGTGGGCTCCTGACAGGCCCCCTTTTTGGGCTCTGGTCAGACCGGAGCAAAACTACAAAGTCCATCATCCTTTTCTCCAATCTTTTTGAGATTGCTGGTGAGTAATTAAAGCTCGAGACAAATCACATGACACAGACGTTCAGATTTAAGAAGTCACTTGTATAAACAACTTGTGTGACATTCAAACTGTGGCTGATGTTTAGGCAACATCTTTACACAATGTTTTAACTGCACAAGGAATTTTATGTATGAATTTATGAATTGATCCTTCCAGCCCCATGGTACAGTTTTCGCATGAAGAGGGGGTGAGGGCCTCTGAGAACTCAGCAGGAAATATTCCTGAAAAGGGAATCGGCGGGGGTTATGTCATTTTGGTCCTGCAATGCAATGCTGCATGCGGAAACTGCTTCATCATGTTTGCTGTTCACAAATAGGCCTATGTTCTTGTCCACTCTTTTGTCCATATGGTGATTATTTCAAACTATGATGGCCAAAAAACACTGGTGTATCAAACTTAATTTCAATTAAGCAACCCCAGTCATGCTGGTGGCTAACACACTCTACCTCAGCTGTATTATTACTTTTACTCTGCGATAAATCCTTCGGAGGGTCATTTGTGATATTTGTCCAGCAGTACAAAATAGCAAAACTGATGATTTGTGAGGATGACGATAATTAGTGGGTATAATGTTTACCTTGTAGTTTCACATCTGGTAATAATCCACTAAATTCACAGCACTGAAAAGGGAGATTTGAGCAGTTACCATTTGTATAGGTAATGCTTTCTTTTTGATATTCAAGCCATGATGCAAGTTCATCAGATGGCTGTACTGGGTTTAAATGATGCATTATTTGTTTTACACTGGAGATTCATGATTTGAACTCTTTAACTTTTGCCTTTCCTCAGGTAACTTCATGTATTTTATAGGATATTCAAAGTGGCTGTTGTTATGTAGTCGTCTTGTAGCAGGTGAGCACACACACACACACACACACACACACACACACACACACACACACAGTGTATTTCACAAACTTCAATGTCATGATTTATCATCCAAATCCTTTCTTCTATGGTCCTGTGTGTGTGTGTTGTGAAAGTTTTAACAGAAGGGTGATGCTTTCCTCTCAGGGATCGGTGCAGGAGCCGGCTCCTCCATCTTTGGTTTCCTAACTCGGAGCACTAGGCCAGAGGAGCGTGCTGGTATCTTTGCAGCCATCATGGCCTGTCGACAAGCTGGCCTCCTTGTCGGTCAGTTTTTCTCCCTTTATCTTACCCTAGAGTGGGTGAGGTGTCATCTCACCTCTCTGCACCTCCTCTGTACCGTCAGAACTATCAGACACTAAGACATATTTGGTTATGTTCTCTTTGAGGTTCAAGTTTAACTGTGAGGAAGAGGCACTCGATAAAAATCACTGAGGTGGTGGCTACTGTCTTCTCACATCCTCTTTTGATTCCAACTACTCTTTAAAGCATTTCCTCCTCTCTGTCTCTCCAGGGCCGGCGTTCAACCTGTTCCTGCGGCTGTGTGATTTCGAACTGGGGCCCTTTGTTGTGAACAAATACACATCTCCTGGGGTAACAGCCTTCACATAATCAGTAATCTGAGGTTCTCTGAAAGCCGTATGAATACAGAAACAATCCTCAGAAAAAGTCGCTCTACATTCTGTACCATAGTCTTTTCTCAAATGTTTTTTCTTCTTTGTTCTGCTCTGAGGTATAAGAATACAAAATGCCTGCAGCCATACTCAGGCCGGTAACAACCCGTATTGATTAATTTCTGTCTCATGAGTCTAAGAATAAAACACCTTTAGAACAGATGAGGCTTAAATGAGATAGAACAAAGCTCACACACCTACTTACAATTTTCCCACATAATAGGACACTGCATGTTTTTTACCACTCTGCCGGTTTCTTTATTTATTGAACACTCTCCTCCTTGAATCCTTAATCTCTCCTGAGAGTTTTCCAGGATTGTACTAAAAAACATTTCTTTGCAGCTGAACTTGAATCTTCAGGAAAATGTCAAGTATAATTTTAAGGATATTTTTTTTTCTGTCAGATCTTTATGTGCCTTTTATGGGTGCTGCTCCAGTTTGTCGTCCTGGTAATGTACTGGGATATACCACCCAACAGTTCGGAGGGGGTTGCAGTGATGGTGGAGATGAAACAAGAGGATGGTTATGAGGAGGAGGCCCCGCTGATGGGGTCCGATGAGGAGCCAGTGCAGATTTACAGAGCTGTCAACTCTGACGAATTAGGGACCTCCACCTCGTCCAGGATGCAGGGTTTGAACCCCTTTGAGAACTTCAGTGTTAGCAGAGGTGAGTGACTGTAGACTGCTTGTCATGTGCCATGATATTTCAGGAAAACTGATAAATATTCTGTATTAAATTGCCAATACTTTCAGACAAATTTAAAAAAATAAAAAATTCCCAACAATTTTCCAACAACTTGGCTAAGATTCCTGAAGAAAATTCTCAAAAGTTCCAGGGAATTATAAAAAATTGAAGAACATTTTCTGTGAAACTTCAAACGATAATTCAAGAGAATTTTCTTATAAATGTATCAATGGAAGTTTCTGAATAGTCCAGGATTTTTTTGGGGCACATTCCCCAACAGTTTTGATTAAAGAAAATGCCCAAAGCTGCAAAATAAATTTCCCATAAAATTTACAAAAAGAGTTGACAAAAATCACTTTCTTGAATAATTTTTTTTGGCAAGACTTCATGAAAGTTCTGATTCTGATTTTTTTCTGATGAAACTCCTAAACTAATTATTTGAAATCTCAGTATAATTTCTGGGAAAAAGTTCCCTAAATTCCCCAAACATTCCATTGAAAATTCACACAATTCCTGAAGATTCAATGGTCCCAGAAATTCCTAGGAATATTCAATAAAAATGCCTGTAAAAAATCCTGAAATTTCCAAAAGAAAATTTCCAAAAAAGCTGTGGATAATTTAATGGAAATTCCCAGGAATTTAATAAAAATAACCAACACTCTTGGAGAACTTCTGGAGAAAATAAGACAAGATTTCACAAGAAAAACTCATAATTTCCTGTCAATTCTGATGAAAAATTCCCCAAAACTTTCAGAAATTCCAGAGATTCTTTCAGATTGCCTGAAAAATATAAAAAATTGCCAACAAGAATTCCTGACAGAAATAAGCAATAGAAATTCCACAAGATGTTTTTGACAACATTTCCTTAAATTACCGAAACTACTGAGAAAATTTGCAGAAAAATCTCAATAATTTCCCCAAAAATTCCATATATTTCCGCCTTTTTAAGGAAATTTCTCCAAAATATTTCCCCACGACTGTTCCCAGGAAGAATTCAGAGCTTTTCCACAAAGTTCTCTAAAATTCACCTCCCAAAAGACCAGGAACAAATCTCCATGATTGTTTCCCCAAATGTCCTTTAAAAATTTCCTTTAAAAATGTCTGTGGGACACATAATTACACACCTGCAGGCAAACTTTTACTTTCACTCACTCTTAACTGCCCAAACACTTTTACCTGCATGAACTTTTTTTTATAAAATATACCTGCAAACCTCCTTATACCTGCACAAAGACTTTTACCTGTAAGCACACTTTTACCTGGAAACTTGTTCATACCTACACACACTTTCCACCCTTCCAGATCCCCCTGAGAATTTTTTGTGGCGTGTCGGATCGGATTCCTTGTGTATTGATTGTACTTGTGAGTGTGTGTGTGTTTCTGGTTTAAGTCAGCGTGTTGTATACGTATGATGCCAGGTGTCTTATTGGATTAAGTTTACATAGGATGCAGGCAGTGATTGTGTGTCATTATTGATTAGCTTTACTTTGTTGCAGTGTGTTTGTTGGAGTGTGTGTGTGTGTGTCAAACCTCAATATCGATTCTCTCACTCTTTGAAGATGTGGCAAAGGGGAATGGATGGCAGACTTCCTTTTGTATTGACTGGCTTGCTGTGGTTGACTTGTGGATGAAATGGAGACAGAATTGGTGATGTGACCAACATTCTTCTTATTGATTCCTTTTTGTTGGGGAGAAAATCTACAGCAGGAGAAACTCTGGAGTGAAACCAGGGGATATCTGCAGCTTTGGTTCATACTGTAGCTGTGTCTGTTAGCCGTTACATGAGTCTGGTGTTCACTCTCTTGAATTATTGATCCTCCCTGACTTGATCTGTGTGAGTGAGGAATCTTTAACACTCAGGCACATCTTTCACCAGCTTTCATCAAGTTGTTGCATTTCTGGTGGGATTTGTGCATTTCATACAACACCGGCAGCGCCTGTCTACATTCATACGCTGATGGCAAAGGCTACTACGTACAGCATCCATCACTATTAACTAATCCCACTAAAACACATTCACACAATGCCGATGTAGCAGTCGGAGCAATTTTGGGTACAGTTTCTTACCCAAGCGGCTGCAGTAGCTGGGGATCGAACCTCCTGGACTTTCCAGTTGAAAGACAACACAACCACTGAGCCAAAGCCACCCCACATATATGCTAAATATCAAGTCACAGTCATCTGCAAGTTAGCCCAGCTAAGCATAAAGATAATTTTCTGGTTATGGAAAAGGAATGGGAATAGGAGTTAGACGAGGAGTATTTATTTTTTATTTGGAGAAATAGAGTGACCTCGAGTAGGTAGCAATTTAAGTAATGATTTAAAAATGATCTTAGAGAAGCGATTGAAAAACTTTATGATAAGATTGTTCCCTCACATGTTTGTACACTTAATACTACAGCCAGCCGTCAATTATCTTAGCTTAGAATAAATATTGGAACCAGGGGAAACAGCTAGCTTACCTAAGAAGTAGTTAAGCTAAGCTACAAGTTAGCGTTTGTTGCCTACCACCATTAGAGTCTCAATAAAGCACATAGGGCTAATTTTTAAAAATCGTAATAAATCATAATAAAGTTAGGCCTATGTCATGCGCCCCATGTACAGAGTCTATATAGTCACTCATTGAAGCGACCATGGGTTGGAATCCGACCTCGGCCCTTGGCTTCATGTCATCCTACTCTCTCCTGCCAAACATTGCCTCTCTTCAGCTGTCTAACTAAACCAAATCATGTTTGTAGCTGGTTATTTGTTTGAGGAGTTCAGCAGGTTAATCTGACATGAGGAATAGAATAATGGGTGAGAACCTGGCAGCGTGATTCCAAGTAATGAAAAATGATGTTGTTGGAACTTGTCTTGGACAAGGGAGCCAAAATCTCCCATCTTTAAAATGAATTTTGAAATCCTTTCTCCTCTAAGTGCCCAAGCTTTGTTTAACTGCAATAATACATCACTTTTAGACACATTTCTCCTATATTATAATGTTTAAACCCATATCAACCATACATAAAATAGAATACAGCCATGCTATAGATACATGCTATCCTGTAAATGCAAAAGTTAAACAAATATTTTCATATAAATAATTAAACAGAAAGATCTGGACCATAGCAGATCACACACTGTAATATCAAGCCATTCCTCCAGCCATCTGGCACTTTCTTCCAAATTTAGCTGCAAGCCCAGCTCATTTTTGTTCCTCTCCAAGTCCATAAGGGGGTTTTTGTTCCAGGAAAGCTGGTATAAAAATGTGAATTTCTTATTATTATGTTACCGTGTTTTGGACATGAGAAACAGGGAACACTGAGATCTCTCTTATCTATAGAAAAAGAAATAGTCAGTTTGTTGGACTGAGGGGATCAACATGACCAACCAGCCGGGATGGTCACGCCCGTCTCTTTCAATTTTAGGATTACGACTTTCAGATTTCAAGGTTTTCTTTTCTCTTCAAACTTCTTTATCTTTCTCTTCATCTCAACCCAACTCGCCGTTTGAAACTTTCGATTTAATGCTACCACTTGAGCTTGGTTTATGATTATCTCTCGTTCTTCAGTATCTCTCTCTGTCTCTCCCTGTGCAGAGTTCCTGAGAGAGGAGGTGGTTGTTCTGCTCACAGCTCAGTTCATCACTCTCTTCAATCAGACAGCGCTGGAGGTGAGAGCAGCTACCGTTGAGATCCATCAGCTGGAGTTTCCAAGCATTTCACACAATGTCACACTATTTTACCCCTAGCTTCGCCCAAACTTCCTCAATCTGAGCCATAAAACCTGCAAAGATGTGTGCTGTCACTTAGAGAAAATAATCATTAAACACTCAAACAGGAGCTGATGTAACTACGGTACATAATCTATCTATTTGTCCCTGACATGAATATAATGAGGCCATCTCTTTTCTCATTAAACTCTGCTTATTGAATAATCAAACAATCCTGACCTGGATTATGTAATCCTTTCAATTTAAAATCAGAACATTCTTTTGATCAGAACTGAATGGGGCCTTTGATGGACACAAAACTCCACCTCATCTAACTGACCGACCTTGCTTACATGTTTAAAAAAAATTCCCTCAGACGATGGTGACTCCTCTGACGCAGCGCTACTTCGGCTTCGACGAGCTGGGCAACAGCCTGATGTACAGCCTGTGCGGGGTGGAGGTCATCCTGGGCTTCTTCTTCGTGCGCTGGCTGAGCAAGAAGGTGGCGGACCGCGTTGTGCTGGCCGTGGGCCTGGTCATCTGCTGTACCGCCTGTATCTGGTGCCTTGTCTTCCTCTGCAACCCACGAGGTGCTAACCTGTCCGGGGAAAACATACAAACACACACAAAATGACACACACTGGATTCAAAAGGCCTCATGTTCTTTTGCCAAATCTTTCTCTGGGGTGGTGTGTACGCGCAGGGCAGCCATATTAGGTTACACACAGGCTGAATGTGCTCAGTAAATGATATCACTCAGGCCAGCAGGAGATCACAGGCGCACTGGATCCTGTATGTTCATGTTGGCTTGCGTCTGTTACAGTTTGTCACGTTTATCGCTCTTATTACATGTGACAGGTGCTGGAGCTGGGGGGAGCCGGGTACACATAACAGGATTACAGTAATCTAATTAGACAAAAATGCTTTTTGTTAAAGCATATCCTGCATTTGTTTACTTTTTTGTTACAGCCAGGGTTAAAAACGGCACACAAAGGAAGGCAGATACCTGTGGGAATAAAATAGTTTATTTTTGTGTGGTTGTTAAATTTGCTTTTTCATTATATGATGAAAGACTTGTAGCTTTCAGGGACATCCAACAGTTTGAGTGGGCTCACATATACATCAACATGAGTGCGCATGATGCAAAGCAGCAGAGAACAAAAATGTGGTGTATGCCAGCTTGGCAGGGGTTTCATTTTCAGATAGAGCTATCTCTGGTGCTGCCAAACCATTTGTGGAAGGATTTAAAAAAAACGAGAGAAGAGGGGATGGACAATTGAAGTAGGATCTGTTGCACACTTTGAATCTCCATCAACACATGGCAAAAGCAACAGCATTTAATCCTGGCTTCATCAGATCTTTAAATATATGGATTTCATTTTGGCTATGTTATACTTACTAATATATTAAAGGCTGTTAAACCAATTCTTACGACATGTATCATAAGTCATAATTTCAGGGCAAACCACAATAATTCAGTAATCCAGGGTTTCATTTTTCTGCCCCTTCCAGGTGGTTATAGATGGGAGCTGTCTGCCTTCATCATCGGGGTGTTTCTGCAGCTGCTGGGTCTTCCCTTCGTGGCCGTGTCTCAGGTGTCTCTCTTCTCCAAAGTGACTGCAGAGAAAACACAGGGTTGGCTCATTTTACATTGGCTCTGTTTGCACGGCTCAACATATTCAAACAACAGCTTGCTGCTCAGCATATGTGAAGCAAATAAACCGTTTAAACATGCTGTGATCCCGAGCCATATTTTAATGATTGTAGATGGAAAAGTAACCTTTGTTTTCTTTTGTGATGCTTCACTGAAAGGATTCAGCCAAGGTGTCAGACGCTCTGTGGGGGGCCTTGCCACCATCTTGGGTCCTTTGTGGGCGGGAGGATTGACCAATAATTTGTACATAATGTTAGGCATGATGCTAGCTCTCCTCCTAATGATTTCAGTAAGTACAACACAGCTCATTAAATACCTGGTAGAAAATGTGTTATATGATACAGGACAAGGACACGATTGAAAATATGTGGCTAAGGCGCACTTGCTCTCTGCGACGTTAGGCAATTTATACCACTTTCATGTCACTATGATATATGTTACCATCCTCAACAGCCGGTTAGCTTAGCATAAGGCTGAAAAGCGGAAATTGCAAGCAATATTTTGTTCTTTAGGAGACTTCTGTCCAACAACCGAAATCTTGCTAGCTTAAGATAAGATAAGATAAGATAATACTTTATTGATTTTCTTGCTACCTTAGGAGAGTATTTCAGGGGATTGATACAACTCTTAATTAAATTAAGTTCTCTTTTAATCTTACAAAAGCACCTCTTAAGCACACAACAACTATTGTCCTACAAATGCTACAAATCCAAGCGTAAATAAATACAATTTTAAAAGGATGCAAAATTCAACATAAAGTCTTTATTGGCTAGCTTTTGAGGCGCTGGTAGATTTGTTTAACCTCCTGACAGAGGTAGGCTAGTGTCCTCATTTCTTTTAGCTTAGCTCGTTTAGCTGTAGCTCCACAATAAAATTCACCTTCTCACGCCTTTAAAGGTGTCTCATACAAATGATATTTATGTTTTATTCCACACCAAAAGAAAACACAAGAATTGGATGCATGCACAGTCAACCTCTTCTACACTAAAGCTCTGCTCGATGTACGTAGCTTCATATGAAGAATTTGCCAACTCACACCTGTAGAGTTTACTTATTTAAAAAAGTGATTTTAATTAAGTTCAAACCATATCAAAAGTTTAAAACAGAACCATTTGTTTGTATTTGTTCGAGGAGGAGTTATGTGCTACTGTAAGTCACTTCCTGCATGCTAAGCTAAGCTAACTGGCTGGTGGCTGTAACTTCATATTAACTGCTCAGAAATATAAGTTGTGTAATTCTTTCGTCATGAGATGGATAAATCGTCTTATCTAACACTTGGCAGGGAAGCAATTGAGGGGATTGCCAATTTTTTTTTGACTACTACTGCTCCAATTTCATACTCTCTGGGAGCTGGAATTGACATACATAGTTAAAGCTTCTTATCCCCCCCCCCACCCCCATGTCTGTGTGTACCTTCCTCATTAGAAACTAGTCAAAGCGCTGAAGTCTGTGCCTTTTTTTACCTAAAAAAACTGTAGAAATCTTTAACTCAGCATATATTTCATAGCCTTCACTTCTTTGCCCTCTGTATTTTCTTAAGACATATCACCAGGTTTATTTTCACAGGTTATGACAGCTCTTTCCTACGAGCGCCTGACTGAGCCCAGGGCCGTGCAGAGCGCCCAGAGCTGTGACAGCGGAGGGTAGGGCTGCAGTCAGTCTGACGATCCGATGAGGCTAAAGACCAACAGAAGGGACTGGCCTGCACTTCCAACAGAATCAATAAAAGTGTACTGCAGAGGAAACTGTATGAAAGTTGAATTAAAAAAATATCAAACACATACTGTAACTCAGAGCCTTCCAGAGAGGTGAGCACACTTCACAGGTAAAACCACTGTATGTTGTCAGACTTGATTAGAATCCAAATCACCATCACACTGTTAATTACATCTCACACAAGGGGGCACCATTGCTCTCACATTGAATATTCAGAGGCGTAATTGAAGATGAAAGCCATTATTTTTAAACAGAACTATTTATATTCCCAGGTGTTGATGAAGAGATGAAAGAGCAGGTTTTTCTATGTGACCCACGTATCAAATTTTCATTTCTTGTCCTGATTCTTTCTTCTTGTTCTCTACTTGCAAAAAAAACAACAAAAAACTGAAACTGTCGCTGACAATGAAACAGTTGACACAATGGGTGCAGAAGTAGAGTTGTCAACATCTTAGCAGCTGCGTGTCTGCGTGGCTGATAGAAGACGCGGGTCAAAAAGAGGCGAAGCTTTACAGATTTTCATGATACTTATTTGTAGTGTTGGAGTGAAGCTGTGTTCTTTTAGTGCTAAATTTAAACACCAAGCCTTGGAGACACATAGATATGATCTGAAACTATTCCTCTATATCTTATGCGAAAATTAGAAGCTCCTAAATTAAAACCAACATTTAAAAATACTTGTTAATGAGCTGTCTCTATCTTTTTACTATAGGGGGGATTTAAAATTTTAATTGGCTGTATTCATATTTTAAAACATGACAAGGTGTGAGTGTGTGTAGTCAGCTGTTCTTGCCTCTATTCTCCTCTAGGATGTGCTGTATGCTACACATCCACATGCTTAAAGCAACATGAAGGCATTGTACATTCTCTTTGTACCAATGAACATGGGTTTGGCCAATTCCTTTTTTTTTTTTTGCATAATTGCAGATAAGGCTCAGCAACCTTTCCAGTTCTCTCTACACTCAGCAGGTGATGTTTGGCTTTCCACCGGCTTTTTCCGCCCCAAAATGAAAATTCTAATCTGGGGGACTTGAGGACATAATATATATAAGTACTTTCATGCCTTGATCAGCATATTCAGGTGCTTGACATTTTAAGAGAGATAACAAGGTGCAGAGATTGAGGTCAAGCCTGATTTTTTTTGGGAACAGGAGTACGTCTTTTAGCTTCATTCCTGCTGTCGTGTGTCAGAGACTCTGATAAAACAACTTCAATATCCAAACCATTTTTTAAAACCTCAGAAAACTTTCATTTGAATAATATTAATATTAAAAGTGCATGTTTAAATAATCATCAATCAGGCAACACTTTAACATTCAAGATGTTACTATTCAGGCTGACAGGATATTATTTATTAAGACAGGTTCATGTAAGTTTTTCAAAGGAGAAATAAATCAAAAATTAACACAATCCTTTAATATTGGAAATTAAAAGTTACATTTATAAATAAAAGAATACCTAGCTGCTATTTAGCCTGACGTCTCCGCTTATATAGTAATTTGTGGTCTGGTATGATTGGGTGTGTATGGCTGACAGTTACTTTTTAAACTTTGGATTCCTATTGGTTCACAGTAAATATCACTGCGAAAAGTTAACAGACTGTATTCACCTGGCGATAAAGTATATATTCTATCCTATTCTATTTGCCCCACAAACAGGGGAAAGTAATTGACCCTTTAGTTAGTTCTTACTTATATTTAAAAGTAAATTCCTATGTTATTTTCATCTCTTTGAATAAGGCAGTATGAAAATGTTGCTTCATGATGCTCTCAGTCTCTCTGGTGCAGCTAAAACATTTGTTGTTTCATAAGTTTTCATATATGGTGGCTACAGAGAACAACAGGCTACTTCATCATCTTTTATTATTTTTTAGTCTTCGTCTGTAGTCATTGTGAACTAGTGATGAAATCATGCTTTGAACAGTGAAAATGCTCGTAAGCTGCAGAGTATTTTATTGACTAGATAGTGTTTAAGAGCCTTTTGGCAAACTTGCTGTTTTTCAACAGTTTTTCAACAATCTATTAAATGTTTGAAGAAATCATTGAGTGTAAATATTATGGGACTACTGTAAGAGTGACGTCAACCATCTGTCACTGCAGGGGGCTTTGGAGTCCCATCGGTGGCTGTCGCAATCCTTGAAATGCTGTCTCACCCTCACTTTCAGTCAACCTACAACAGGCAAAGAGCTGGAAGACAGATTTTACCTAGAGACTGGTTTTAAGCCTCTTCACAAACCATTACATTGCACCGCCTGTCACTCAGGTCGTTCCTTATTTTGAGTAATGCTTATCCTTCATGAAATCATAACTGATGAGTTATAAATAATCCACCCCCCTGTACAGTGTGCGCCGATTGAGGCATGGGCTAAAAATACCTATTTTGTTTTTTTAACCAGGCTGTAAACATCTTAAATTCTGCTGTAAAAACTGGCTTTTTTTAAATGTGGTGAGTATATGACTTCTGGTGCTTCTGCAGCCAGCCTTAAGCGGACACTCGACGAACTGCAGGATTTGACACTTCTGTTTTGGCTTCATTTTCAACATCGGAGGTTACCGCTTGGAAGAAATGTAGTAGAGCGAGGCTACAGATGCTCATGGGCAATGCATCTTGGAACTGCTGACTCACCCAAATGATATTTACTACCAGCAATGATTGCACATCCATATGAACCATTAAAAGATTCCCTTTTATTGTAGTGTTGTTTCTTGTAATGTAGATTAAGAGTTTGCATTGCTTTTAGGTAAAAAGGCAATGTATGGGAAGTCCATTGACAGAACCAGAGTGTTTGTGTTAACATTTATTTTATCAGAAGGACCCTGCACACCTTCTTAATGAATTTATGTTTTTTATGAAGTTAGACAGGAGGTTAACATGTGACATGTTTAATATTTTTATCAGAGACCAAACAAAAATCAGATTCTGACTTCTGAGAGTTTTGTTCAAGAAATAATTATCCCATTTCTTCTTTTTTAAGTCCTCGTCACTGAGAGAAGCGCACAGATAATGAAAGTAGACAAATATCAGAGATAAAAATAAACAAAACAGTTCATTTGTAGCTGAAAATTGTGATGATGTAGGACCTAAACACCTGTAAAAAAATGAGGATACCAGAATGGGACAAACTACTTCTGCTGTGCTGTGATGATCCTGCTTTGAAACAAGCTCTCTGAATCGATGCATTCAACTGTGCACTGATTTTCAGATTCAGATAGAGACAGCACAACATCCCCCCAAGGACATAAATAGCCCGAGAGCTTTTATGTTAAATATATCAAAGATAGGCACAGATGCAGAACTTATGAAAATTTAACGAAACACAGAACAGCCATTTGATCCAACATCACTCCTCTGAAGCATGGACGACTGTTGCTTTGGAGATGGAGAGTTGTTAAGGGGGAGTAAAAGGCAAAGATACAATTTCATTATGTAATGGTAGCGAGGAAACCCTGGGTACGCTGAACAGATGAAGACGTACAGGAGCTCAGTGGAGCATCTGCATGTTGTACTACGATGTGACTATAAATGGCTCACTCTGTTGTCAAAATACTAACTGTTTTCATGCCACGTTCGAGGAGGAACAACTCAGCCATGAGCACTTATTTTAGATATTCTGTCAAGTGTAAAAATATCTTGGTAGCCGTTTTTTTATTCTGTGTTGACTGTTGTTTCTGCACTACAATGAACTGAGGTGTGTGTGTGTGTGTGTGTGTGTGTGTGTGTGTGTGTGTGTAGAGGACAGAAAGTCTTACCCTAGTATTTGTCACACACTTTATTCAACAAGTTAATGTGAAGCTGAGAATGATGACAGCAGTTAAATCTAATAAATCTCCCCAACAATATGTTGTTAAACCGCAGACATACGTTTAAAAAAGAGCACAAAGCCCACAATTTTAAATGGTATAGCCAATGCAGAAGCACCTTTAACCTGTATTATTCTCATGGCCTTTAGGGGGCAACCATTGAATGCAAAAAATGTGTTATTGTTAGTAAGTAAGTAAGTAAGTAAAGTTAATTTGGTATAGCATCATTCACAGAGCAAGGTCAAAAAGTGCTTTAAAACTACAATAACCACAATTATATAGACTGATAGAAGTCTATGAGAAAATATCCCTATATCTTAGGTGATTTATCATATCAGTAAACATTTTCCTTATACATGATGTGGAATGACATTCATCTTTTAAATCATGGTCTAAAAGAAGAGAAAAAATTATGATGAAGAACGGGACACTTAGGGGCTTGACTGGTTGACCATATTCACACAGCATCTATTTTTCTCTGTCATGTTTGGGATGATTGTAGACTGGTGTTCCAGGTTTTTAGTCACATTCATTTAGTAAATAAGACAAATCATTATAATTTCAACGCTTCTTGGCAGCAACTGAAAAGACCATGCCTAATGAGAAGACATGAGGGACACTTCACATTTAAAACAACATTTTGATAACTGCTTTGCTACGGTCACACAACAGTTCAGTTAGCATTTAGCCAATTAGTAGCTCATATAAGATATATAGTGACTGATTGCTAAACTTACTGTTTTATAGTCTCACATAATCAAATAGTAAAAACACTGATTCTTAGTTAAAGTACTGTTAGTGAAGAATGTAATACCTTGCTAACATAATATTAGCTCAGAAGTGGTTGTAATAGGGAACAGGCTTTCAAATATGTTGCGTTACTCTAAAATAGGCCTCAGCCTCTTGTCCCATCAGCACCAACACATGCAGTCAAAACTAACACGACTCTGTGAAGAGGCAGCTAAGACTGGCCTGAGGATAAAACAAGACAAAGACAGAAAATATGCAAATTAACAATAAACAGAATCTCTGATCCATCTACAGGGAGAGAACATCAAAGAAACTGACCACTTCACATATCTGGGAAGCATAGTCAGCAAAGATGGACATCAAGAGCCGAATAAACAAGGCAAGACATGCCTATAACACACTGCAACCCATCTGGAACTCAAAGGCGTTTTCCCTCCATAACAAGATCAGGATATTCAATACCAATGTCAAGGCAGTCCTCCTATGTGGATCCGAGACATGGAGAGTGAACAACACCACCAACTAACTCCAGACCTTCACCAGCAGGTGCCTTAGACACATATTGAACATCAGATGGCCTGACGGGATAACCAACAACAATCTGTGGGAGAGAACAGACCAGAAGCCACAGACAACATCACAAGGCAGTCACTGGACTGGAACCCACAGGGGAAGAGGAAAGTGGGGAGGCCGAGACAGACTTGGAGAAGATCAGTCGTGAGTGAAGCCAAGAAAACCAGACAAACATGGGCCCAGCTGAAGAATACTGCTCAAAACCGAATCCGTTGGAGGAGTGTGGTTGCTGCCCGATGCTCCACTTAGGAGTCTAAAGGAACAAGAAGACTAAAATATTGTGTAAGGTCCCTTTACATTTTCAAAAACAATTGAAATGACAGATATGACAGATACCCCCCATTTATAAGTCTCAAACCTTGGAACGGCAGTACAGCCATTGACTGTATAAAACATGGACGTAGTCTCAGTGACGTCACCCATTGGTTTCTGAAGAGGCTTGATGAAGCCAAAGGACGGCAGCCGCCATGTTGGAGATGCTGACTCCAGCTAACTTCATAATCGTGAAGCAGAAAAAGTGTTGGAGCTGAGGATAGACGAAGGAGTTTATTGGTTGTTTATACACGCCCATCCAGCTTGTCGAGCTCATCATCCTGCTAGCAAATAGTCTAAACGATGAAAAGAACATGAACAAAGCTGACGGTTTGAAGTCAGTATAGAATTTTGCTGAAGTAAAACCTAACCGTCTGTATAACAAGACCACCTGTAGAGTCTAATCAAATCAAACACACATCTTATTGTGCCAAATAATGCTCTTAGCCTAATCAAAACCGCTTACTTAATATGGTGAACTGGGGTGTAGCAATGTGTATCCACCCTGTCTTTTATATATGCTCTCTAATGGCTCCATAAAAACCAAGATAGCAATTGCTAAATGATGAACCAGAGGATTTGACACTGTATTTCATTCAAAACAAAAAGACTAATTTCATGGTCTTATATCCACTTGGTCTAAGCAGAATCTGCAATTTTTGAAAAGCATCTCTGCAGGGGAGGAAAGTTGTAATATCTTGACTGATCACAAGCCTTGAATCCTTAAATGAAAAAAATCACATCTTTCCTCGCCTAAGAAAAACACAACCAATGCAGAAGCGGTGAATTAAAGTATGTGCACATTTTATGAAAGGGAAATCTACCAAGGCCTGTTCACTGTATTCTTGCATTGACCAGCTTTGAACACTAACTGACAGCATCATTTAACAAAGATAAAGGTAATTGGTCATAAAGGGGAAAACATCATTTGACTGGAACAGAGTCGAAGAATGACGTAAGCAGCAGCAGAAGAGGGGCAGAGAGCGGCTCCTGTCTTCCTGACAGTATTAACCGGACTGAGGACGCTTGTTAATGGCTCGTAGATGATAGATGAGATATCGTCTGCGGAAAAATACAGAGGGGGGATGAAATCAGGCCAGCAATATTCATTCCATGATTCATTTTTTCCCCCCTGCTGCCATCCATATTTTGTGTGGAAAGATTGCTCTCTACAAATCATTCATTAGGAGATATAATTTTACAGGAATATATCTATACAGGATGTAATTTTGTTTCGTCCGCAGAGGCTATTCATTAAAAAAATCTTTTAAAATAGATGTCAGCGCTTGGTCTCCTGCCAGGGCTGGTAAAAGATTTACTGTTTTAACGTTATTGTTGCTGACTTAAGAAGTTAACTTCTGAATGTCATTGCTGGATTGTGGCTCCAGTCCAAAACTGTGTGTGTAGAGAGGATTTAAGGGAACCTTATTGTTGCACACACACACAATTACACCTACCTCTGACCAGTCACCTTTATCTTGGCTTCGCACAGAGGGAGGGGAGTTTGCTACCAATTATGTGACAATTTTCTTGATCTAATTCTCTCTATTATTATGTGTGAGCATGCGTATGAATCTACACCTTACAGCAATATGAAGAGAGGCGGCTAATGAGCTGACAGGGGAAGTAGGGAGGAGGCGACAGTGTGCTCGTGGCTCGGGTATCGATGAATCACAATTTTCCCCGTGTCCCCCTCTCTCATAAGCAGCTTCAGATTCAAAAACAGGACCAGCATGCAGGCGGAGGGAGGCAAATGGTTTGATTTATTACATGTGACGCTTAGCTCAGGGGTATGTATATATGTAGAGTCACTCAGGTAACCCCCTCTGCATTCCTTACAGCTCCCATCACTGTGTGTGTATATGTGTGTGCTGGTATTCTGCACGGCTGGCATCACCTCAGATACATTGACTCAAGTGCCTCCACCCACAGCAACCATCCACCCCCATACTCATATGTGAAATTAAAGCCTCTGGGACTGAGTTTAACGCAGCCTCGCTCATTGATTGCAGTCTATTGTAATAGCGATGGAAATATATTCAGATAATTATCAGGCTCATTTAGGTGTGTGGCTTGCTTGTGAACCTGGTGTTGCTTAAAAAGAAAGAGAGAGACTGTGAGATGGGGAAGAGAGAGAGAGAGAGAGAGAGAGAGAGAGAGAGCAAGACACAGAGAAACATAGGGAAAGAAATTGAGACTGAGAGAGACAGAAAGAGAGAGGGGACAGAGAGAAAGAGAGAGGGGACAGAGACAGAAAGAGAGAGGGGACAGAGACAGAAAGAGAGAGGGGACAGAGAGAAAGAGAGAGGGGACAGAGACAGAAAGAGAGAGGGGACAGAGACAGGGAAAGAGGGAGAGAAACAGAGAGAAAGACAGAAAAGACCAATACAAAGAGACAGAGGAAGAGAGACAGAACGAGAGTGAGGAAAGACTAGAGACAGAGGAAGAGAGATAAATCAATCCCTAGGAAGACCTAAGGACAGACGGAGAGGCAAAGGGAAGAGACAGAGAGAGAGACAGATGGACACAAAGAGAGACATGGAAAGAGACTGAAAGACTGTGAGAGAAACACAGAAAGACAGAGAGATCGACAGAGACGGATAAAGACAGAAAGATAGAGAAAACGAAAGACACAGGGAGAAAGGAAAAGAGAGACAGAGATAGTTTCTCTCCTGCTGTAGCTCCAGAGAGCTCAGAGCTGACAGTAAATTCACTCATCAACTAGCTTCGTTCCAGTGTGAGGTGAAATTATCCAATATTTCACGGTCTGCTCCTTTGAAGGTGGCGTTACTCAGCAAAGCTCGATGTGCTATGAAGCTAGAATGTAACAGCGCCCAAACTCTCAGCATACTTTCATGGGTGGATGGGGAACCTGTCCAACCCGCTGCACGAAGAAATGATGAGAAACTCGTCTTCTTCATTGTCAAAAACCTGCAGTAAGCTGATCAAGTAAACAAGCAGCTTCATTTCACCCTCCTTTATCTTCCTGTGGTGGGTTTAAAAAAAAAAAAAAAAGAAGCGCGGTCATGCTGGTTTTCTGAGGTCAAGGTTTATCTGCTTGCAGACATGTGGGAGCTCATTGATCTCATTAACAGTGTGCGTGAAGAATATCATAAAATGATGAGAACTTCATAGGAGGTCAGCCGAGGATCAATATTAAATCTCATTTATAATCCTGCCGAGCAGAGAGGCTCCGCGGGGCTTAGCTGCTTAAAGAAGACGCCGTTTGACAATTCACTTTAATGCTCATATGAATAAATGTAATAGCACACAAGCGCTTTGAGATGATATTTTTTAGTGTCTGTTTGCAGGCACTTTAGTACTGTTTGGTTGTCAACAAATGAACTATAAATACACTGATGGATGATGGAGAGGATCGAGCGAAAAGAAGCTCTCAAACACGCACATGATCAAGCAAAGTAGTGACGTAGAAGCAATATGAAATTAAAATCAATTCATCAAATGTTTGTTACATCTCCTTGTGTCCTCTGCTATTTTTAAAGAGATTTGGCTGCTCTTATCTCGCCATCTCCTCCTTCTGAGATGCAAGCATCTTCAGATCAGGGATTAAGCTTCTCATTATACATATCACTTAGAGGATTAACCCTTTTCGCACACTCTTATCTCCTCGAGTTATGAATCTGACCGCTGATGGACGTAAAATTGGGTGTGGAGCTTTCATAAGATTGATTTTGACACTGATTCTAGCGGGCAGCTGTGGATAAAAAAAAAAAAAAATCTCCCAAACTTTGTCTCCTTCTCTCTCTCAGATCTAGGAATGGTACTCTGAGTTTGTATGTTCCTGAGCCAATTAAGCTGTGAGATTTGTTTGAAGTCTTAGATTGAAAAGAGAGCTTGAGGTTTCAGGCCCTAACAGAGAAGGGAGACCACAGGGGTCCAGGTTCCCAGAGCCTGCATGTGTAATCCAGTCAAACATGCATGCAAATCTCATCTGTGCCCGCACACAATGGCCTGCCTGTATGCAGGAGGGGAGGAAGGGAAGGGAGAGAGAGTCAAAGTGAAAGTGTGTGTCCTCTGTGCCAGAGAATAGGCCATGATACTGTTGCAGACAGAGCAGAAGGCACACTGAGGTTCACAGACTGGTAGGAGGCTTTTATTGGGGCTGATATTTAAACATCTGCATAATTAATCCAATATCTGTGCAGCTCTCTGAGGAGGAAGAAAAACACAGCATTGCCCGTGGAAAAAAAAAAGAACATTGTAAATTCTTGGCAGCGCTCTGAGTGCAGCTCTTCTTCTCTGTGGTGTAAAAACAAAAGTTGGCAACCCAGATCTCGGGGGAAATTAAGAATCTTTGTCTTATCCAGCCAATTAAATAAAATACACCTTTTTGTACATGACTGGAGTTGGCCCCTGGAATCTATTTAAGGCTGTGTATTGGTTAACACTTCTACATGCTGCATGATAAAGCTGGAAGTCAGGGGGAGAAGGGGGAGATGTTTTTTTTTTCCCAGAGTCAGAAACATAAAGAACTTACTTTCCATCTGTCTCGATCAAATAGATGTTATAGGATTAGACTCTTTGATGTGAAACATTGAATTGAGTCAGGAGTCCTTTGTTTGTGTCGTCCCCACTTCTTAGATAGCTTCTTTCTCAGCGGTCTTATTGTTATTATTATGATTGTGTGTGTGTGTTTTTGTATGAATGCCACGCCTCGAACTTTATTACTATCTGATAACTTTACGTGTGTGTGTGTGTGTGTGTGTGTGTGTGTGTGTGTGTGTGTGTGTGTGTGTGTGTGTGTTCTATTCTCCCAAGCTAGCACCTCTGCTCTATCGGGACCCCCACAGGCAGACCATAGCTCAGCAGGAGGCCTTCACTCCAATTTGCCATCGTTTGTCACCATTTGTTCGTCCTGACAAACAAAATGTTGGCCCTCGGCCCCCCTCCTGTTTGGCCACGGTCACACATGGGTTCAGCTGCTGTCTCCTTCTCATGCTTTCATTTTAGTAGGATCTCTTTTTCTTTCTCTGAAGAATTCAGCCGAGAATTCGAGACGTGCGCTTCGAATAGAAAGAAAAAATCTCCATCGAATTACTTTATTTCATCTGACATTAATATTGTATCATGTTACTGTTGCATTATTGATGGTGTGTTTGTCTCCGAGTGTGTGATGTTAATTAAAAGATAAACTGAAGCTGTACCGGTTTGACAGTTTCTTTATCCGGGAGTCAAGAGATTTCTTTTCTCCGAACCACGTCTTCTTGTCTATTGTTGATTCAGCCTCTTTCCTGACTCTTTGTGCTCTCCAACATCTCTATTATAGACCCTTACATTTCGAGGTAATTACATAATGCAGTGTAAAGGCCGTTTTACGATAAACCCCAGCTGGATAGACGTGCATGCCGGGTTGAGCTCTGATGAATGTTGTAGAGATCTTTCAGGCAGATATAAGCTCCTGCGTATAGCCGTCATGGCAACCTCCTCCCAGAACAGATAGCTGAAGCTGATTTCTTCATATCACTTTCTTGCATCTCGGCTGGTCCTGCAGAGAAACTCAAACATGTTAAATTGCTCCCTGTCTCCATAAAAACACAGGAAGGTCAGGCAGTTAAGTCGCTTTCTGAGGCTTCCTGGAGGAGTTGAGCCTCTCTTTGAATGGCTTGCAAAAGGACGGGCAATAAACTTTAGGTGACTTTACGGTGTTAAAAGCAAGGAGTGATCCAGTTGGGGGTGGGGTTGGTTTCATTCTCCACCTCCACTCCTCTGTGAAGCAATAGCCTGAGTGTCTGGATGTTTCTCTAGTCAATGAAAGCCACAGTGACAAATAAGTTGGCTAAGATATAGACAACAGGCTCCCTTGGCATCGAGGCTGCTTCCTTTCAGCCCCACAATGAGGGGCGAACAACAGATGTCTGCTTTAAAGCTGCACAGTTTCTCTTAAGCTCTAATTTTTGTTTGAAGTGAGCCAGAGGCATGTCTCATTTTCGTTCCTTGCATACCTTTATTCACATCTTGAAGGCTCTCATTACGTGAAATGAAGAGTGTCAGATACGGAGGAAGCTATTAAGGGAGAACAGCAAGCCCAATGGTCTGTCGTAATTGGAGAGACTAGTGATAAGATGAGCTTTATATGACCAACTCCAGAGTTTATACTGATCTTGCTTTATACTGATCTTTCCATGTTTGTGGCCCTGGGGGTGTTTTAGTCTCCTGTTGTGATTCATAGACATGTAATGGTGGAACATAAATTCTGTCCTAGGGAAAAAGCACCAATATGTTGGCTTTTGCCCGCAATGGAGAAAAATATATTCTGATCATTAAGAGGATTTATGTAAAGAAAACTCCCAAGCTCAAAGGATAAAGTCTGGTGATATTTTACAATTGTTTTATTGTCAACAAATCACACTCATAAAAAGAGAAAGGAAAATAGGAAATCAAAATAAAATATATGTCCAGCTACAGACTAACGGAGGTTATAGTATCTGATGTCTTTATGTCAATGTTTGAACTGGCTAAAATGTTCCATTATTACAATAAACATGGGCACTGTAATTTATGTTGAATCAGTTAAACATACTGTCCTGCTTCTGTGAATAGTCTCTGTGGCACTAAATGTGTGTTAATCCAGAGAAAATAATCCGTAATCCAGTTTGAGTCAAATTTTGGCACACTACAGTGACCCAGCTGTTTTGGGTAATTTTTGCCATATTTTACGGGGAAAGTGTTCAAAATAATAAGACAGCACTGTGAATATTTTACTGAGTGGGAATCAGACAGAAACCTGTTGTTTTAAGCCTGGCACACACTAACCGATTCATTCGCCGACAACCAGAGTCTCAACTATCACAACGTGTAATCTTGCGCGGTCAGACGCGATTTAAGAGTAAAAAAACATGATGGGCAAGCAAGCAGTTAGCTGTACGTCCATTACAGTAAACATTAAGGTCCAACTCCTTTCCTTGTCAGTTGGATTGTGGTTTGTTTTACAGGGCACGTTGTAATATAACTTGTGTTGTTGCCACAAATCAACAACTTGCCCCCTGAATTTATGACATCTATCTAACTTTATGCTTCGCAATTGTTGTTGTTGCCATGGTAATGTTTGTTGTGCTCCTTGCTTCAGTCAGCTTACTTCCCTATTGGCTATTGTTCCGTTCCACATGACAATTTTACAGAGTCCGTTCTCGGCCGTCCTCGGTGTTCTCCCCACACAACAGGATTTCTGATCGTAAATATTGAACGAATATTTACGATTTCAAAACGGGGTCGATCGTCTTCCGAGCAGATCGTGGGAGGTTAAAATCACTCTTAACACACTTCACACCACAGGAGGATCTGGCAAGATAACCTTCGGAACATCAGATAATCTGCCTTTGCTGACTTTGGTCGGAAGAAGGGAATCGGGCCCAAAATTGGCTCGATTATCTTGTAGTGTGTACCCCGCTTAACTGGTCTCTATTGATCTTTTTTTTTTTACCCTTCTTTGAATTCTTGCCATTTTGATGCTAAAGGATGGGGTGTGGGTGGGGTGGGTATTCCAGTGAATGAACTTTAAATCCAAAACAGCCTTGCATGCTATTGTCTGTGAGGCTTTGGACCTGCTCAGCCACAGTTAACCATTAACACACATCTTATTCTCATGTTATGCTAATTGCGAGTAGCTAAAATGCTAATATAACGTTGATCTTTTTTAGGTCTATGGTTTGTAAGTCAAAAGTATGAAGGGGATCTAAAAATTCCATTATTTCATTGCCCCTGAACTGATGAAGTGATGAAGTGCTAACTCTGTTTTAAAAGGGAGCTAAGTAACCAAATATGTCTTATTCTGTCTTTATTGTTGTTCTAAGAAAACTGGATCGGATCACCCAGATGTACAGACATTTAAGAAATGACCTTCACAATACATACTTTGTCCACAGGGGGCGCCAAAATCCACACAAACGGAAAGATCTTCACAGCCACTTTAAATTAGATATTTATTAATGATGTTTTTTGGTGAAATATTTTACAAGGCCAAATCCTTTGTTGGTTTTACAACCTTACTTTGTAACTTATCAGCTTTGTTATTGAAGCCACTCAGAGTTCTAGAGAGAGATATATGTTTAAAAAAGCCTTAAAATAGAAACCTTGTAAATGTTGTTTGAGCAATTTAATAGTTTTCTTACGTGATCCAGTCTGAATCCAGCCCTCTGCCCCCAAGATATTCAAATCTACCTAAAAGTTTTGAACCACACAAACTAAAGGTTTTATCCAATTAAAAACCAGGAGTGCATTTCCTGATCCTATCCAATTACATAATCCTTTTCTTTTTCTTTTGAACAACCCGATTTCAAGATCTAATCCTACACGATAGCTTTAATCCTGGAGGATTACTTTTGAACAACCAGGCTTTGGGACCATGCAATAAAAAAACTCAGGGCATCTATCATAATTTATGTAATATTTCAGTTTAGACCAAGGATGCAAACACAGCTATTAACAAAGCAAGAGTGACTTTGAATTCGGATTCTGGCATTGTGACCCATTCTTACAGATTCACATCTTCAGAAAGACCAAACAGACTCAGGGCTGAGAGCATCAGACAGAGAGGGTAATGAACTGTATGTCAATGGATTTGTCACAAAATGTCACTATCACTACACTTTTCTATTTTAATATTAAGGTGTTTTATTTCTGTCTTTTAATGTGTTCTAGTTATTAAAAATAAAGTAGATGAAACTGAAGAACTATTTGATACATCTTTTATGCTTTTTAAAACCAGGATCCTCAAGATGATCACTTATCTCCGAGTGAGCAGTCGTTTGATATGAAAATCCTCCTCTTTGAAATCTGAATTATTGATTTAAACAGCTGCAATAAAACCTCATCAGCAAATTCACTTTAACTGACAGGAACAAGCCGCTGGTTTCGTAACTTCTTGGTTGATTTATGTTTAAGGTTGATTTTATTGGCATTGAGACTCACCCGGGGGAATATAGTGTGGAATGATCTCACTTTCTGCACCCTCACCACCCTCCTAAAGGAGATCAGAGAGTGTTTGTGTTCAGGGTTTTGAAGGTCTGTCTTTTCACACCACGCTGCTGCCACAATGTCCTCAATCTGATGTAAGTCAATGAAATACTGATACGACCGAATACAGAAACAATTCATCAGAATCAGCGCTCATTTTGGAGGATTGTTGTTTAAAGTTAGGCTCCTTTAAAAAGAAAATGATTTCAGGTTGGTATACTTGTCAGTAATGAGAATAATAATATATTCTCTTGTTTGTGTCAGTATTGGCAGCTCTTTTTCAGGAGAAGTGCAATCAGTGAGTATACTACAAATCACTTCTAAGTCCAATTAACGGAGGTGTTTCTCGCCTTCAGTTCATAACCATCCACCATTTTATAATCAAATCACTTTCATCAAGAGCTCATCTAGTTGTTGGAAACTATGTTAATGTCTTAAAATGAGCAAAGGATCCACCAACCTGCCTGCAATCAGTGCAGACTTTCATTACTGTATGTTCACAAGTAATGGGACGGCACTGCAGAGGGAAAAAAAACAAGGCGATTATACAGTAAGTCAGCACCCGGAAAAATCTGCCTCCTAATTAAATCAAGTGAGCCCTTCACTTTGTGAAACTTCCATATCTTGTTTTGATCGCGATGTGACTGCGGGTAACCTGTATGAGACTTTTATGAAAAATTTAAGCTCACTGAATTGGATTAAACTCTTGTCCTCGCTGGATTCATGGGACTGCTTAAATGAAAATCACTCAAGAAAATGTTGTGTGTTTCATAAAGACAGCAGGTCGACTCATCGTGGACCTCTAACTGCAAACTGCAGATAGTAGACTGACTTCAAATAGAAGCTTAACCACTGCATTTCAAAAAGGCTTAAAAACAACTTCATTCATCTTGTTTTTCACTTATTTCTGTTCAGGAAAAGAATCATTACATTGGTGCACATTTTATGTTAAAAACATCACACATTATAAAGGTTATTAAAAGCCAGTGTTCCAGTTTTAATAATGGACATTTAATGAGTGTTTTGTTGCCTACCTGGCTATGAGGACTTTAGAGATCCGTAATGACAATTAGACAGACACAAATTAGGCTGGAAAAAAAACGTGTTCGTTCTTATTCCTATTCCTATTCAAAACCTTGCAACCAAAAATATGCTCATTACTGAAAAAGAGAGATATTGTAAATTCTTTATCAACTTGAATAAAGACCAAAGTTACTGTTGTAACAAATAGTTTGAAGGTATCATATGCCACTTTCAGAGTAGATGTTGAGTAGATGTTGCACTTTAGCACCAGTCACTAAGACCAAAAAAAACAAACTTTTCTTTAAAGGAGTAAAGTGTGGCACCCATACGTAGGTGTTGTGACTCTCCTCCCAATGTAGAAGTATCCTTGAGCAAGACACTAAATCCAAGATTGCTCTAAATACGTGTTCAAATAGAAAAAATGAAGGGGTTTTTGGTAAAAGCATGTATCAAATGATACCCATGTTCACCTTAAAATAACCATTTGTGACACAGAATTCAACCTTTCCAAAGTGCCTTCACAGAAAAAGAGGATGCTTGGAGTGGCTCTCCTCTTACAGGTCCTATACTCTTGAAAATGAGCTTGAAACTGCAACCAATGATTTATGTACTTCCAGAAATTTGGAGGACTTACCAAGATAGATGAAAAGTGCTATCAAAACTCGAGCAGAGATGGGTCGGCAGAGCAGGCACCCATGAATGAATACAGATGCAAAGACCTTGATGTAACTCCCGGCTTGTGACTATGTGGTGCATGTCATCGCCACTCTCTCTTTAGCACATTTCTCTCAGCTATTCTGTGATTTAGGGCAAAGATCAAAAAAGTAATTTTGGACAAATAAACAATTCCAACAAATCCACAAATGGGCTGATGAATTTGTACAGCACTATAATCATCGCTAACTTGAAGAAACAGTAACATCAAATACAAGACTTCTGAAGTAGTCAGCTAACATAATGCATGTCCTTGTATGAATGATCAAAAGAATCTTTTACGTTAAAGTTGCCTGCATCAATGTGATTGTAACCTGAAAAGCTCAAGAGAACTTCAGAGATGTGCTCAAGATGAGTGTTAATATGTACAACTAATATATGCCTTTACATCTGATCTGTGATTCTTAAAGCTAAATATGTAAATATATCTAGGAGGTGGCTGAATGCTAACATTGTCTAAATGGGTGATATCTTTTCATGGCTCCAAGTCTCTCCTGCAGGCTCTCCTGGCTCCAAGTCCCAAGCTGTGTTCTGACTCGAGCAACAGGATTTGATTACCATGTGTTAATTCCTGTTAGTTTGACCCAAGATCATTAGTGTTTAATCATAAAAATTAGGTAAAAACAGAAAACTTATTTCAAGGTTCATAAAATCACCCAGAGGCGTACAAAGCCACAGGTTAATTTCAGCACTTCTCCAGGAACATTGTCTTGATTAACTCTGCTGCTGCTTCAGGCTATTTGAATGCTGACCAGCCTTCAGTTTGATTTCCCGTTGGTCAGGTCAGGCTCGGCTTGGAACCAGGATTTGTCAGATGGGCACCAACCACAGACTTTTAGTTTCAGCCCTGGGAATCGCATCCATCTGCATCCAGCCTGTGGCAGGTTAAATTTACAAGTCACACATTGCATGCAATCTGGTTCACTATAGTGGAATGTGTCCATGAATGAGTAGATTTTTCTGTGATTTAATTGAAAGAAGCAGACAAAATAAAACATGGTGCAGAAAAGTAAAAAAAGTCCTTTCTCAGGTCTGCCTGCAAGACCAGATATGCTGTTGTGGTTTCAATTGAATTCATGTCAAGAATCTCAGATTGAATTTAAGGAAAACTGAGAAATATCGACACAGAAAGGCCCTCACAACACAGCTTCTGAAAAATGTATTTCCAGGTAGAAAAAAAAACACTTTTATTGCTTGACTTTAGTAGGAAAAGAAAAACATCATTATCCTATTCACTGGATTTAATTCTGTCTTTGCATTGAGCCTATCAAGCTACATTAATATAAGTCCTTTGCTTTTGTCACCTGGAGATTAGTTAACCCATGTGACATCACTGTGACATCATCAGAGTTATTGCAAAAACATCCTTGTATACAACTGAGCCATTATACAACATAAGACATGGCAGGGTCGTACTCCCAATGACTAGCAAATTGACTTGACATTTTAAAATATTGGATTGCCCCTTAAAGCTGACTTACACTAATCAATATGACAAAAGATTATTATAAAATGTACACCATGTGTCTATAGAGGTCATGGTATTGATAGGTTTTACGATTATTTATTATGTTTTAAAGAGCTTCATCCACTTTATTCTTCCTCTTTACCTGTACACACACACACACACACACACACACACACACACACACACACACACACACACACACACACACACACACACACGCACACACACTCCCTCTGTCCTTGTTTCTATGTCTAATTGTTTACAGCAGAAACAGCAGGAACATGTCTTCTTCTGCAGTCCTCCTAAAATCAGATTACAGAGCGTCTGAATTCCTGAATTTCTGCCAGTTCTTTGATGACCAGGGCACGATTGAGACATGAAAACCCACAAGAAAACCTTTTTCTTCTACGAAACTTGTGGAAACAGAAAAGCACATTTTAAGCCTCAGAGTTCGACTGGGGCTAAAAGGTTGGGTGTCATTTTCTGCATTTTGAATCCTTCAAACTATGAAGAATCATCATCAAGACAATGTGTCCCAACTGGCCACCACTTCTATAGCAAGCATAGTATAGTATAAAGCATTAAACAAGCTTTGTTTCAATAGAGGAGCATGTAACATCATTAACATACTGATTGTTAATTATCTGAAACAGTTCAACTGGTTTCATTATGTTTAATTAAGAAAGATTTAACAGGTTTTCTGACATATTGCAAATTGGATAAACCCTTATAAGAGTAAAATAGATTATAACTTGCAAACATGCCATGCATTATAATGCTTTCCATAATATTATGCACTTTCAGGGGGCTGACTGGATTAGCCATTTGACCTTAAGAAGTCAGCAGCTGTGAGTGCAACATGATTTTAATGAATATTAAAAAGATAACTCTTTAGGGAGTTTATACATTTACTTGAGGCATTATTAGAATGTTTTCTTGCACTACAAAGCGTGCTATTTTAATGATTCTGTTTGTCAATAAACTGTGTTAGCTAATAGCTCAGTAAGTGGGTCTAAAGGGACACATGGTGCTGCATGATTCTGCCACACAGGCGACTAAAAATGGAGCAGCGAATGTGAGACAAATATGACTGTAATTAGCATGATCAATGTGTGTGACATGTTAGTGTGAGAACAACAAGAAAACATCTGTCAGTGAACATCTTTAAAACTTTAAAAGGCGATTATAACCAATGAGCATGTTCAGCTGAAAGCAGACAGGCTTATTTCAAATCCACAGATTTGTGTTCAGAGTAAAAACATGTAGCTTTTCCGTGCTTGTGAAAACACAGATTCACTTTATTTAACAGTTTCTACTTCGCCTTCTGGCTGTACAGTTTATTTTAGTGGGAATTTACATTTTCATTAGCATTGCGGAAAAAAGCCCATTTACATGTTTTAGTTAAGTCAGCTTTCAAGTTTGTTGTGTTAGTTCACTTAGCTGAGTCAGTCTGGCTGAGAGCCTGAAATCATATTTACGCTCCTTCAAACTGAAATTGTGTGCTTTAAAAAGATCTTTGTGCTGTAAAGTGCAGACTGCAAACCCATATGTTGACTTTAGCACAAGATTAACATTTTGGCTTTAATCATGAAAACTGGAGGTATTTTTGCACTTGCAGGACATGTTTCAGAAAAAAAAAAAACAAGTCCCAAAGACCCTCTTCTTCTTCCTGCAGAATCTCCCATCATGTACCGACTTTTCATTATCCTTACAAATCTCCCAGTGTGCTAACAAGCGGCTACGCTCCATGAGTGAACAGACGGAGCTCAGGGGGGAGAAGAGGATCAGAGAGACTTGGAGCTCTTGGGTGTGAGTGTGTGTGTGTGTGTGCGCGCTTAGAGATTCACATCTTTTTTGGTGTTTTTTTTTGTTTTTTTTCAACATACAGCTGGGGCTCAATTAGTGTCCATTTTTTACTAATTAAGAACACTCTGGCTGAATCAGTGGTGCAAAAATGAACGTTGTTTGTGAAATCAGACGCTGTATCCGGCGTGCTGCCCCTGAGGCAGGCTGGAGGCCTTTTTACTGTACTCTTCTCATCCTCTTCCTCTTTTTCTCTCTGTTCTTGTGTTGAGAGCCGGAGAGAGCAAATAAGCATTCCCAGCGGTTTTCTTTAGCTAGCACGTCTTTTCTTCCTACCCTTGTTTACACAAAATCAGACTTGCAAGAAGTGCAATTTTTTAACAAATTAGGCAGGAGCGAGAGTGTCAATATTTAATTTGACGTCTCATGTCTTCCTCTCCTTTTAAACTGGAGCCCTTGATGCTGAACGTCTATTTCTGCATGACATCCATTACTGAAGCAGCGTGCTAAAGCCCGGCTAAAGGCATGGAAGTGCAGTTTTGTGCATATTTCCCTAACAATGTGAGGCAGAGTAAGCTTGGCACAGCAGATAAATCCTGAAGGACTTGAAGAAGAGACCCACAGTCACAGACATTTACAGTGTGAAAATACCCTCTCTGGTGTCTGAAGTTAACACTTTGTAGTATGATATGTGTTAAATTGCTACCACAGAAGAGAGAGCCGGGTCCGAGACTGTCAATCTCTACACACCATCTGCGTATGGTATTAATTTCCCAGACAAGACGACGGTCCTTCTGCAGAAGGGTCAGACTTCTCCAAAATGATCTGTCAACCCCTTCATCCCCTGTCGCACTCTTATCAATGCTGCACACTTCCCTCTACACTGTTGCCATGGCTACGGTTTTGGCAGGGATGAGCAGTATCAAAAGCGCTGTGGAGTTTAGCGAAGACTCCTCTCCACACTTACCTCTGTTATGTTGCTCTAATCCCTTCCTTTTGATCTTCTTTTGATGGAGATATTAAACCTGGAGGAATTCAGGATGTAGCTAACCTTATGCTACTGTTTGACTGGATGAGATGCTGATTCTCCGTGGACTGACGCTTTGGTCCGGCTCTGCTCTCTTCCTGCTAACAGATACCGCCTCATTATCTGCAGTCCACAGATAGAGAACCTCTAGCTGTCTTCTTTCTTCTGCTACAGTCTTTGAAGCAAAGCAAAACAATGAACTGCAAACTTTCAGCTTGAAGAACACTTTAAAAGACATTCTCTTTGTGCCATATTAGGCCTTTCAAATACTGCAGACGAGAAAAGCACACAGAGATCTGTATTTAAATAAACCTCAGCGTACACAGTCAAGCTGGCAGCTCAGTGAGGCTGAATTGCTCTGAACTAGATGCTAACAAGCTTTCATCAATTAGTGTTTGTGGTATCGCAAACAGCAGTTAACTTTTAGCATTCAATAAGTGTCAGAATCACTACTGTTTACATGTTTTAATAATAAGATGATCTAAAAGTAAAAAAGTAGTGTCCATGCTTGTACTCTGTTGACGATCACACTAAGCAATGCAATGTTACATTTTTGACTTTAAAGCAACAATAGTGGCACTATACCTGTAAGTGAAGCTAAGTTAATGGAAGTATGAGAACTAGGGTTGACCCCAAATAGTCTTACTTTGACGATTCGTCAGTTGTCAGTCGACTGCCAATCTGTCAGTCAAACACCTGTTTATGAAGCAAAGATTATTCCATTCAAGCTGTATATGGGGGTGCTCTGTTTCTAATTTAATATATAATTGTCAGTTTCTTTCTGGTTAGAAGTTTTTTAAAGTGAAATGAGACATTCAAAGATTCAGCAGTGTCGTTCTTCTCCATCACTGTGACAACAGGAAGACACTTCTGTGGCTGCGACTGACCTACAGTGCGTCTTAAGTGATAAAAAAAGCGTGTAATTAATACAGAATGCATTGATTTTTAAACCTTAATTGATCACGATTTAATAGTTTCTTCTGACATCCCTAGTTTGGATGAAATCTTTGACTGGATTAGGATTAAGTGCTACAGATGCTAGTCTCTGGAGATGGCTTAATTGTTCAGATTGTGTCCACACTGCAGTTTGTTTTGTTTGTGATGGAATTTCTTTAAATACATGTGGATGAATTGTTGAAGACTAGTTCACAGATTTCACAATGTAAAATACTCATTTTAAAATAACATGAATTTGCAAGCCATTTTTGTTGGATTATTATGATCCGAAGAGTAGGGGTGTGGAAATGCAACATTTTCCACATCACTCGTCCCATTGTTAAAGCGAGTACTCGAGTATCATCATTTTTTTTGTTTATTTTTTTGGTTGCAAACAAAAACAGTTTGTTTTGATAAGATGATGGTTTTAATTGTGCCTGATTTCAGGGGGTTCTTCAACCCCCCTACTTCCTGTGTACCGGCACAAACAGCAACAATTTGATCGTCACACTATCAGCAGCACAACAGAGAATAGTTATTTGAGAAGGTTCAACATCAAAGATGTATTCTTTTTCATATTTTAAATACCGCCAGACATGATTTACACGTAACCATATCTCTTCCTTCATCCAGGTCAAAGTGCTGCCATGCCATGCTTTTCTTTTTTTTTGCACTGGTCTGGTCAGGACTGGTTTCACCAGCTAGGCTTAATCTGTTAGCTAGCTAGCTCTCACAGGATTAATATTAAGTTCCGATTCTTTTTTTAACCTTATAAGCACACAGGTTATTTACTGGAATAAAATGTAGAATAATGTCGACTATAAAACCATCAGCGATTACAACTATTTTGTAACTGATTATTAATTATTTAACAAGTACTCATCCACATCCCTACCAGAGAGTAAAATGAATCTCCAATTGTTAAGTCAAAAGACAGTAAAAGTCGTGGTTTCTTTGTCGGTGGTCTGACTTGTGGTCTGTTCATGGCTTCAGGTGGATTTTTTGAACAGGTTAAGGTGGACTATTCCATTTTGAGGGATTGGAGCAGCAGCATGTCGCTTGGTCTTTAAATCTTCTTAGTTTCCCTGGCCTCATTTCAGTGTTTGATGTTTGATCAGCTAGTTGTTTCTCTGTGCAACATAGATAAATACAGTTTTGTACCTAGCTAAACTATGAACCTTCTGTAAATCGGCACGTGATATCAAGGTCTCTGTACTGCAGACTGAGTGAGAAAAGGATGGATCTAGTCCTATCATAGAATAAACTGTTGTTCAAAGTCTAGAAGACAAATAGTTCAATTATGTTGTTAGTCGCTTCTGTTGAAAATAGAATATGGGTCAATGAGCGCCCCCCAAAAAAGACATTCGACCATCTAGTTGACAATTGGCTAAATGTGACCACTTAGATTTGACAAAGTAAAACCCCTAATGATAACTCTTTTCATTAATGACTTCTTACTTTAAAGTACACAACACTTAACTTTTCATTTTCACTTGGATCTGAACAGATCTTTCACCATGGAAAACTGGATGCAGTCCAGCTCCCAGATAAAACCCTGAATCTCTCTCTCTCTCTCTCTTTGCCCCCAGACTCTCTGTGAAGGAGTGATGAGAAGATGTGTGCAGCTACATCCCACCAATATTTCCTCTCTCTCGCTCCTCTCCTTCATTCTGCGCCCTGTAGCCCTCTGTGAGAAACATCAATATCACTGACAGATGGTTCAAACACAGCCAGTGTGAGGAGAAAAAATAACATACAGTAGGCCTACTATTTGTACGATGTGTGTATCCTCATCAAGACTAATCTGAAGCCAAAGAATTTCCCTTTCTGCTTGTGTTGGTGCTAAATGCGGCTCTGATTCCTGAATATTCATCCACTGACGTCGCACGCACGACTACCTGATATAAACTATTGCAGCGCATTAGAGTCAAAGCCATCTTAACAAATTCACTCTCACCTGTCACATTAACGCCTATGACTCACAATTAATGTTCGGGAAGTGCATGATGCAAGCATAAAGCTCACACATGCCCGCGCACACACATTCAGAGAGGATGTGCAGCTCGGACTAATGAGTAGATTTGATCCTGAACACATCATCATGCACAGACATGTTTTAGTGGCTATTTGTCGGCAGCAGGTACACAAAACAAAGTTGCCTGTGTGACTTGTTGTGGGGAATATGTTGCAGTTTATATGGGCTGCATGATGAATAGCTGGTGTCAGGTGTTACCATGGGGATGATTACTTGAAAGCAGCCAAGGTAGTATAAGCATTTGGGATTTCTAGCTAACCCATCAAATGCTTGGCAGGCCATTTATTTACAATATACAGGTTGTTTTGGGGCGATAAGATCCGCCTGTGCATTTCTGTGTGTGTGTGTGTGTGTTTGTGTTTCTTTGTGATACAGACAAAAAGAAGTCATTTCGGTCAAACAGCCTCTTCCCATTTAATTACAAACCAGCACTGACAAATATCAGTGTCAACATCAGCGGTGTCGAGCCCTGTAACAGGACGAGTCAGAGCGACACACCGACTCAGAGAGAGGAAGTGTTTTTATTCCTTGTCTCTCCTCATCTTTCCAGCGAACTGTGCAGCCCTCCGCATGTAGACAAGAGTCCCTGAAGCCAGCCTTTTCTCGCTCACGGCCTTGTTGCTAACACGCTTCACAGGCCACAACAAAAAGGGGAGCAGGGGGGGGGGGGGCTCTGAAAACAACCTCTCCAAACTTTGACTGGCAGCACTGCGGTGTGATCAACCCTGATGCTCCACACGGATACTTTGCAGATTTAGAGAGATGGGAGAAAAGCTCAGGATCCACCAATTCCCCCCCCCCCCCCCTTTGGTCTTCTTTTCTTTTCTTTTTCAATTTGGGACATCTGCTCTGAGACCACAGCATCACACACACACACCCCCTCCCCACCACGTTTACTCAAAAGCCTAAAGTCTGTCTCTTCCTGCTCTTCTCTATCCCTGGCCTTTCCCCTCCCCTGGTGGGGGATTTGTGATTCAAACTGGGCTGAGGAACCTAAACCCCTCTATCTCATCAGCAAACATACAAATGCATAATCTGCTCATTCTTTCCAGCCCATTCACATGCATGCTAATGATCTCTGCTAGCCCCCTCTTTTCATGAGAGCTCCCTGCTCTGCTGCTTTGAAACGCATCCCAGCAGTCACATGTGGTCTTTCAGATGTTGCATCAGGAAGGATTTTGTTTTAGTTTTACAGGGCACAATGGACACTGTCGCAGTTGTTCCTGGACTTTTTTCACCACAAGGCGACATGGCAGCGCTGTCTTGGCTTCCTAGTCAAACACAGACACAGCTAAGCTTTGAATGATCAGATCAGCAGCCTGTCAGAGTCAGAGTCATGGGTGGCATGTTCAGTCGTATTATATCAGCTTATGGTTGCCTAGACTTTGAAACCACTTTCAAGTGAGCGTACAATAAATATGTAGCTAAATCCAGTAGCTTTTTATTTTATATTAACAAGGAAACGAGGAAACGACTAGCCTGAGTCTGTTCAACGGCTCCTCTAAAGCTCAGAAATCCATGTTTTATCTCGATCAAGTATTTCATTAAGATATTACAACTGCTGCTACTTTCACAGTATGTTAAACCATCAACATGAAGCAGGATGAGATTTATTTATTACAGAAAACAAAATCAACACAACATGAAAGTTCCTCAGAGTGACTTTAAGCATTTCTGGTGAAACACAAATTGTCTTTTCACTTTGGTTTTTGTCTCGGCGTGACTTCAGAGAGCTGAACTTCTGACGTCAGCTTAGTCTCTGTTCCTCCGGTCTCTGTAACTCAACGCAATCTCTTTCATCAGTCTTTGTTAAAAATGAAAGCTTCTTCTTTAGGTTATGTTTCCATATTCTGAGGAACATTTTCATCCACTGCAACAGACTCTAATAGACAATGAAACCTTTGTAATTTTAATAGACTTAGACAAAGATTACTCTTTGAGCTTACAAAAACTACAACACCAATTAAATCTAACCGTTGCAGAAGTGCTGATACTCCCCAACACGCTCTTCTATGATTTACATAGAAGAGCGCTGTTATCCCTCCTGTCTGAAGCATTTGACTCTGTGCTGATGTTATCAGAGACATGTTAAGACTCAGGGAATTGTCTCTTTAGTGGCACCATGACATTTACGCTGTGATTGTGAAGGGTAATACAGAAAAGTTTCATAAACAACAACGTTACATGCAGTATTCATTTTTGTTTTAATGGCCATCCTTATCTGGAGTGGGGAAATAGGCTGTATTATACCGTTCATTTTTTTTAGCAAAAGGATTTCAGTTTCGGGTTTTTTTAGCGACAAAACTATGAATATGTTGCTTTCATTTCAGCTCTGTTTCTTGGCTGGGACCCGTTGCCGGGCAATCAACTGAGACTCCAGGAAGTTTCTGGTCCCCGCCAAGAAATAATCTGGCACATAACCCTTTATTAAGAGGCAATTTTTATACACTTCTAGGTTTGTACGAAGGAGAACAAAATTAGATTTGGACTATTCCCTCCCTTTTTCTAGTCTTAATGCTAAGCTAGCAGCCAACAGCCACTTTTCTGATTCCCCGGCCCCCTGTCCTTCAAACCAGTTGGATTTACTGACACACATTAATCAATGGCCCAGCCTTCAGAGGCCATTTAATGGATCACACAGTGCAGAGACGGAGCCACTGACGGGCAGAGGTGGGGAGGTCTCTGTGAGCACAAAGTGCACTGTCATGCTGATCATCAGTCCCACTGAAGGCCTTCGTGAGGTAAAAAGCTATAGGAGGAAAAAGAAGGGGAAAGATAGAGGCATGATTTACCATCACAGGCTTGTTTGTGTACATGTTTTGTTTGCGTGTGTGTGTGTGTGTGTGTGTGTGTGTGTGTAAGTCGTTTGTGTGTTTTTAATTAAATGTGAAGAAATCATTTGAGGGGAAAATTGAGTGTTTCTATAATGAGAGGTTTTTGAATCTCCCCATTTATATTGTTCATTAGACGTGGTGCTGCAGCAAATAGCACCGTTGCGTTCAGTGCTGCAGCTCGCTGAAACGTTTAGATATGATGCTTGAAGACCAGGGTAAGGGAGTGACGGATTATCTTTAACAAGATTACAATAATCGGGTTACAAGAAATGGAAAATGTAATCCATTAATTTGGATTAAATAAAAAAGAATAAGGTCTCATAAAGTGTGGCTTCATTCTGAATTATAGATTTAGTGTCAAATCAGAGGAAAGCTGAGAAATCATAAACCCCTTTTGAAGGTTTTATCGATGATTAATTAGTGTCTATGAATTTCTTTGTGAGTAATCGATTACACATTTAAATGCATCTTAATCTCCAGCTGCAGTAGTTCAGGTTGTCAACAAGTCAGCCTGTTTTTTAACATCTCTCTGCTTCTTGTATAAACTATAACATATTGTGATTATTAATGAAAATGGCCTCTTTCGGATTTATACAAACAAAATTTAAGAGACTATCAAGTCATTTTAAAAAGGAACATTTAAATATTCTAGCTGTCGAAGTGGGAGCTGGTTCATTAAGAATATAACATGAAGAAGACAAAAGCTTTCCCCTGACTGCCATATATTTAATGCACCATAAAACATGTTATGTTTCTGCAGCTATCTTCTTTGAATGCACTGCACCATGACGCTCTGCTGTACACATTCCAGAAGATTCAATTAAAATACAGCCCATTTGACATGAAAATCACTGTTGAAAAGACTTTGATTTCCATTTGTGCTTGCGGTGCAGAGATGCAGAAATTCCTTCACATCAAGGGCACAGCGTTTTTTTTTTTTTAAAAAGCCCTGATATTTTTTGTGTGTCTCTCCTCACAGTTTGGGCTTAGTGCTGCATGCCGCTTCAATATATAAGGAGGGTACTTTTCCATTGATGAGCGGGTGCAGGCAGCTTCAGCAGCAGCAGCAGCAGCAGCAGCAGCAAATCACTACTCTGTTAAAAGGCCCTGATGCGTAGCAAACTCTCCTGCCAAGCCTCTTCGCTCCAAATCTGCCTGCTTGCAGACCCCCTGTAATTGGAGGCATTAAACTTGCTTTGGACAGGATGGCAAATGAGAGCTTTGAGCTTTGGAGGAGAACACACTGGTGCATCCAGAAGGGGTATACAAGGAGGAGCAGCTAAATCTGGCAAATCACTACCAGTCCAGCAGATCTGTGTTTGAGTGGGCGCTGTAGAGTGTACAGTTCTACATCTGAATGTGTTTTTTGCAGAGACTTTATGTGTCCTCTTTTTTTCTGTGTCCTGTCTCGGCTGGTGTTAATGTGTGATTATGTTCGTCCAGTTTAACAGCAGAGCTGCTGTTAATCTTGCAGTAATCGTGGGGATCACTGGGCTGATGATGCAGGGATTTGACGTTGAACCGCAGACTGTCCGGTCAGTGATGAGCAACCAGCAGCCATGAAATAAAACCTGTCTGTCATCCTGCCATCACTTCCTCAGCTTTCCCTCCACGAGGCACGCTCATTAAAATCTCTGTGAGGAACTGTCGCCGCCGATTTCTCATCACCCTAATAGTCAGTAATACGATAATGAGATATTTTCCTTTAGGTTTGCTGCCATTTTGCATCATCTTTGAGTTGCGGCGGGTGGAAAAATATGTCACCCAGCTCTGCCGGGATGTGCGGCGAGCCGGAGCTAAAGCGGCCTGCAAAAGGCTGGAAAAGCATCAAATGCCTAATGGTAAACAGGATGCGAAATCTCAATTTTGACATTGTGTCAGATCTCAATGAAAATACCAAGCAAACACATTTAAAAAAACTATTTTTCTGTGTTTCAGAGCTCATTAAAAAAAGCTGGAACCTCTTCAAGATAGATGCAAATACAGCTTTTCACTGGACTTCTTCCTCAGCAGCCTTGCATGCATATTATTCATTTCCAAGGTCAAGCACGTCTTCACATCTTTTCTTTCTATGAACGGTAAGAGCAGCGACACCACCACACAGCACGTATCAGCGATCTAGCTACAAAGCTTTGACACAGATGATAAATGTCGTGCTTCCAAAGTCACTGAGGGGAGTAACACTCAGCCTCACATCGTCTGCGTATGAACACATTTCGATTTACTTCTGAAGGCCTTCATGATGACCTGCTGTGTACACATCCTGTGGGAGCAGCAGAGATGATTAGAGGACATGCAGAGAACACAACAGAACCAGTGCTCCCTTTGGTAGCCGATCATACTGCCGTTGTGTGAGCAGAGAATCCAAAAAAAAATGGAAAAAGTATGAACTCCCTGGAGCTCCAATAGACGAGCAACCGCTGTGTCAATAAAAACAGAAGGTGACAGCTTCACTCATGTGCTCCGGTTAGGGAGAGAGACCCAGTTTGTCTCCTGGCTGGCAGATTAAAGCCAAACAACACTGACTCTTGGTGTGAAGCCAGATTATCTTTGCTTCCTTGAAGCGTCTCCAGCAGAGACGCTTCAAGAAATCCCCGGAATAGTCCTTTGGTCTCGCTAATTGGTGAGCCGCGTGGACCATGCTTTGATTAACCTTAAATCTTAATGAATTCAATCCGGAGCTGCTGCGATATTCCAAACTGAGGAGGTGAAACCCACTTGCTATTCCCTCTTTTCATGCGCGGATAAGAGAAACCTGAAACTCCAGCCTTGGTGAACCCGCCGAGAAATCAAAGAGAATACCAGAGATCTGTTTAATAATTTATTTGCATATGATTATCGTAAAAATACTGAAAGAGAAATACTTATTTTCGTTTCTGGTTTTCTGGCATTTTTTTTTCTTTTTTTACAACCTAATACACCCTTAATTGCACAGGAAAACGTCTGCCCGAACAGACACACATTTTCTTCTTTCAATGTCACATTTAGTTTCAGATATGTAATGACCATTAAACTGGAATTTCTTCATTTGTTCGCTCCTCCACACCAAACAAGCATATAAACGAGGGTCATAGAGAGGCCACAGTCAGGTCAGATTGTAGTGAATGCTGAGCTGACTGCTCTAATAGAAATATAGTATTTACAGGCAGTTGTTGTAGATTACTGCTCTGACAGCTGGCGTGCTGGAATAAACACAGATCAGGAGAAATGAACCAAAGAGTGAATTTGTTCTACATCAATTTTTTCCAGGTCAGTATTAAGGTTGCAAACTTGTAATCTAGACAGTGACCTTTTATTTCCCACTGATCTGTGACACATTTACACTACAGCACTACCACTGGCGCGTTTCATTTGAAGAACACTTGATCTCCACTAAGTCCCTTCAGTGTTTAGGAAGGTAACTATTCTGTCATTGCAGAGAATGTCCTCCTTAATCCACTCATTCATGTCTGTCTGGTTTGTTAATGTGTGTGGGGGGGAAAAAAAAACAAGCAGAGTAATAAAAAAGTTAAGCCCTGGTGCTCGTAAAAAACACTCACAAAAAAAACACTTCTTTGCAATAATAAGGTAATAACTTAGCATTCAAAAACAATGCGTATATGAATCAAACAAGGTTAAGAAAAACCAGGACTTTAAAGTCCGCACAGCTAAATGCCACCAAAGCAAACAGCAAACGTGGAACTTATTTGTACTTTTCTCGTGAATAAGTTTCCACTTTGGCATGCACATGACGTGTCCCGCACAGTGTCAGTTCCATCTCGGCTCTGAAGGGGAGACGTTGTGAAGACTTGGACGCTTTGTACACATTTGTAACAAGTTTGTCTCCCAGTACATGTGGAAGACAGTATTTAAGAGGAAGCAGATGAAAGGTGGGTTTTTTTTTTTTCTTGTTCCTTAAAATCAACAAAATAACAGAAGAGAGTTGGTTGGGTTTAAAAGAATCAAAGGGAAAAGATCAACTGGGTTGAAGATGTACAGGAAGGTTTGGAGTTGTCTTTAAAAGTTTGTTTCAAGCTTTGTCTTGGCACTGAGTCCTCAGGCTGAGGGCGGGCGGGCGGGCGGGGGAGGGGGGGAAAGACTGATTCCCAACCAGCAGAAAACACATGCAGACATGCAAACACAACCTGAGAAGGGGCAATAGGAAGTTTGGTTTATGTCAATAGTCACAAATCCACAAGTGTCAAGTAGTGAACACACACACTGCAATGGAAAGTCTTTTGAAACGCACATTAAATCTCCAGTTGGAAAAGAAATCTCCAACACGGTCCTCGTTCTGTCTCCTCCATCTTTAATCTTCTTTTTATGTTACATCAGGCTCTTGGCGTCAGAGTTTTTCAGGTAGTTTTTTTTTCCGCTCTGTATCCTCGGCTCATACACGGATGGGGAGAGTTTGGCTCATCTGTTGCCGAACGATTTCCTGACTGCTGTCCGGACTCTTCCTGTTGTGTCCTGGCAGGGTCCCCCCGAGCCGCAGCAAATCCCTGCCAACACAAAGCAGCCTCACGGGTCAGCAGCAGGTTCACAGCCACTTTAAACAAAAGACACAGCTCATTATTACTTTGCTAAGTGCTCTCATTGAAGGTGGATAAAGGTCTAATCCATCTTTGCGTCCATGTAGCTACATTCTGCAGAGTATTTGCACCTTAGACCTCGTGGATATAAACAATAAAACAGAGGAGAGTGAAAATGTGCTGATCGAGAGCTTCATCTGCGATAAATAAAGTCCGACTGAAATGCAGAGCCAAATCTATTCATCACATCTCCAGTTTTAATAAAAGTTCAACATATTTCTCAGCTATCTTGGAAAAGGCGGCAGTGTCCTTTGTTCCTCGGCCAGTGTCCTTGATTTTAAGGCCCTTGTGGCTGAAGATACTCTACAGATAGCGCTGCATCTCATATCCTCTCCCTCCTTTTCTTATCTGCCCCAACATCAACAAGCAGTCAAAGGCAGGTGAGGGGGAGACAGAGACGCAAACGCAGGGGGGGACGCTCCCTGAATCGTGCTCTGACAACATGAACCTTTTCTTTCTTCTCCTGCTCTGTCCATCGCTCTTACTGTTGAATACAGACGAGTCCGTGTATATATCACTGGCATGTAATCTGCTCCGAAGCAAAACATACACACATAAGCATCAAACACACGAATATCCCCTTCCTATTGGCCCATCCAAGCATTGGGCAGCTCTTCCCTGATGCATTAAAAAGCTCATTAGCAACCTAATTAAACACATTCCTCTCTTTTAGCTTCTCCTCAATCTCCCTTATTACTCACACTTCATCACCTCCTGCTTTTCCACATCAGCAGCTCTGGCTGCTGTCTGTCCTATCACCTACATTCCAGCATCCAGCCAAGTATAGGGGGAATTAAACCGAGGTCAGCCATTACATTTCCACACACAATTAGCTTCACTGAGCCCGAATCCTGGCATAGGAGTCGCCCTTGGGGCTCCGTGTTAGAGTGGAACTCTGAGCCAAGGAGCTGGCACCAGACCTGGATACTGTATGTATGAATTCAGCCTTTTGTGAAACAGGAAGCCATCACAGAGTTGAGGATGTGCGCTTAATTCATAATACATCACTACAGAGCTAAGGATCCAGCACTAATCATATTGTTGACTGGATGCCAGGCGAACAAAACTCAGAACAAACATGTCAGTGAAAGTATCTGAAACACTCAGAGTCACTGCGCTCAAAACAAAGTTAAAAAACAATCCTCCGCTTGAGGACGGCTACCTATGAATAAGTCAACTCCTTCACTTCCAAGGGGGAAAACAAGCAGATGACTGACTAGAAAAAAAAAAAGAAAAAACTCAAGTCAAAGAAAAATCCTTCAAAATCAACTAAAAGCAAAAACAATAAGAACATAGCAAACATGGACTTTGTGTCTTTTTAAAAAAAAAAGTCCAGCCCGTTATTTTTTACACCGACATCTTACTCTAACAAACTAAGACACACAACTCCTCTCGGCTTCGCACCACAAGTGGTCTTCATCCTTCACTTCACAGCCGTCATGTGCAATATAGAGGACCATCTCACACAAGGTGAAAAGGAGGGAATTGCATCATCCTTCTTTGTGTTAAAAGTATCCTGCTGTTATTGTAGAAAAACCTCAAAAGCACTTGGTGCTTATATGAAGAGCCCAGCAGCGGGATAATGCAACTATATTTTCAACAAAGGTCAGCTACAGTAGCAGCCGGACTGCAAGAACACAGCAAACTTTTGACAAAAGTTCCTGTAAATTTGTTATGAAATATCAAAGCAATTCTACTATGAGCTTCTGCTTTTACAATCTAAGCTTTGGTTGCTGTTGTGTGCTGAGTTTTCTCACTTTTGTCCCTCTTCACATATCCTTTAAATCCAGTAAGAGCATTTATTGCTGCTGCTATTTAAAAAGTAAATTCAGCAAGTTTGTCTGAAGAGTTTCTCAATCTCTGAGTAATTTGCCAAGTTGGCAACAAAGAAGTGCTTTTCTCTTTAAAAAAAAAGAACTGAGATAAAGCATTTTCAAAAGGAAACAGTTTCTATCCAAAGTGAAAAACTTTTTTATGTAAGAAGAAACTCAACTATGAAACAAATATTAGTGGAAGTGGCTTCCTCAGTTCCAGCAGAGAGACGTACCCTGAGTAGGAACTGGTCACCACCTTCAGACTGGCAGCGTTACGGAGCAACTTGTCCAGGGTGCTGACGATGCGGGAGAACTTGGGCCTCAGGTTTCTCTCCTTCATCCAGCACTCCAGCATTAGCTGGTGCAGCACCATTGGACAGTCCATGGGCGGAGGCAGCCGGTAGTCCTGCTCCACTGCCGTCATCACCTGCGAGACAGGACACCAAGTTCAGATCTATCTATCCAGCCATCAATTAACAGAGTAAAAAGGCTAAAAACAGTCTGAAAAGGTCTCTGTCATGCCTAAATTGACACAGTGGGGCTTCTTGCTAACATGTATATGCTAACATGCTAACAATGTCAATGTTGGGTAAAATGTCTCATGCAGTGATTTTCAAAGTGTGTGTTAGGCCTGAACCTGCTGTAAGTGAGTCACAAATAGTCACTGACTAATAGATAAATAAAAAAATGACCATATTGTGGCGCTTATAAATGAAACAGCGATAACTGAGGCATTTCTGTGCAAGATATCAACCCAGACTATGTTACAAAGACGGATTAAATCATGTTTCATGTGGTGCCTCTACACAGTGTTAACTTTAGCCTCTGACTCATCTGTATTTTGCTCACTGTGTTTGGCCTTTGTTAGTGCGGTGAGAGAATAATCCTTAGTTACTGTGTTTATTATGTCCCACTTGAGAAAGTGTCTCAGCTCACGCTGCCACACACCCCAATCTTCTCTTCAGCATCTTTACAAAACTATAAAAACAATTTTTCTCTAGGATTCTCAAAGTTGCTCCTTCAAAACTGCCGTGATTGATGGGAGAAACAATAAGTGGAGGATGAAAATGTTGGCTCATTGATTTGATTTCGCCTAGCAACTGCTTTCCCCTCCGCAAGCTCTGTATGGGTTTTAAACTCCCCACAACAATAAAAAATTGCCATTTGGGAACAATAAAACATTTCTGCTGCACTCCTCTCCTCCTGCTGCTTGTCCTTTGATTTTTATGTCGCACTCCTAGCCGGCGAGCACCTCTGTTTATATCTCACATTTGTTGACTCTGTTGCTTATTGAGCGATGACTGAGGCACAAAAGGCTATTGGGAACAAAAGAGGGCCTTGACTTTGAAGCTTTCATTACTGGATGTGGGTTTTGTTATGAAAGTTATACATACATTACTGGCATTTTCATTCATTCTTTTTTTTTTTTTTTTTTGCTTTATTGCTTTCAGCTTTTACAAGTCGCTTTTTTTGAAGCACAATACAGAGCAGATATTCCGTTGGGAATAAAGTGGAGGTGTACACATTGCTTCAGTGCTTTTGTTTAGGACGGAGGAACCAAGAGGTTTCTTTGCTGCAAGTCCCGCTGTTGTAGTTGTGATGTCTGTGAGGTGCAGATAGCCTACAGGTAACAGCGCCTGAAAAAAATAAATAAAAAGCCTTTTTCCTGTGTATTCCTTTGTTAGTGTGAGGAGTTTGGCTTTGCAGTATGGATTTGCAGTGGGAGGGAAGGCTGTAAATAAGGAGGTAAAAAGTAGAACACAGCTGCAAAAGCATCTGCAATGAGGAGATAAAAACAGCAGGTCCAACATGTCACACTGGAAATCAAAGCCACAACTGCTCAAAAGAAACTCTCTGCCGGCGCCCTAACTTTAGTGCCTTTCACGTCTGCACTGCACTACTGAACATTTTCGGACGTTGTCCTGGTGGGCTGAATGTCTGAAAACAAAAGTCTCCATCTGTTCACCCAGAATTCATGCAGACATTTTCATGCCAGCATCCTAGTGTATTTACATGAAGTGGGGTTAAGACAGTGTGTGAAAGCAGTAGGTAATAGTCTGGAACATTCACAGTCAAGGAAGCTGACACAAAAGTGCAAAAAAAAAAAAAAAAAAAAAAAAAATGCAGTTCTTTTGAGTTTCCAGTTTGGGTCCCATTTTAAAATGCTTATTTTTTTACAGGAGAAGTAAACATGTTTTGGTAAAAACTGTATAATAACTCATCAAGCAAGATAGGTGTGTCATTCAGCCCACCTCCACCTCTCCATTCGTCCAAAGTTACTGGAGTTCATGGTTTCCAATATGGCGACAACCATCATTGGGTTCATGATGCCTATTCTGAAACCAGCGGTTGACGTCACTGAGACGACGCCCATGTTTTATATTCTTTGGGTCTCGCTCGAGGCCCCACTTCAACAAAATTCTAAGTATCTGAGATTCAGCTAGGTTTTTTTTTTTTTTTTTTTTTAATGAGCTTAGTGTCCTGAAACGATCCAGCGGGATAAACGGAATTATAGACACAAAACTCCCAGAGGGATCATTCAGCCTGTAGAGAGGTGTGTTTATAACATGTAAAGCTCACTCACATCCTGGTTGCTCATGTCCCAATATGGCCGCTCCCCATAGGACACCACCTCCCACATGACGATGCCGTAGCTCCACACATCGCTGGCGGAGGTGAACTTTCTGAAGGCGATGGCTTCTGGCGCTGTCCACCGGATGGGAATTTTCCCTCCCTGCTCACACACACACACACACACACACACACACACACACACACACACACACACACACACACACACACACACACACACACACACACACACACACACACACACACACACACACACACACACACACACACACAAGTGGTATCAGCTACAGTCACACTACAGTCTCATGACAGCAAACACAGACATGCAGAAGCTAATGCAAATTTCACACAAGGCTTTGCACACTAACGCAAATATTGGCACACATGAACAGTGTCACATGCTTCCATATGTACATGTGAGGCAAGTGACGGGGGGCAGATTAAGGCACTCAATTAGAAATGTATACAGGCATACAGTCAACACACAAACACACACACGGGATACTGACCAGGGAGCTGGTGTAAGTGGGGTCAGCAGACGTGTCGTCCAGGAAGCGTGACAAACCGAAGTCTGAGACCTTGCACACCAAGTTGCTGTTGACCAGAATGTTCCGGGCGGCGAGGTCTCGGTGGACGTAGTTCATATCTGACAGGTACTTCATTCCCGAGGCGATGCCACGCAGCATCCCGACCAGCTGTGTCATCGTGAAGCGCCCGTCGTTCAGCTACAAAAACACAGCAGCCAGAGATAGAGCAGAGAGGGATGGGGAGGAGGGGAAGAGGAGGTTAATGAGGGAGGCGAGGGAAGCGAGGGAATGAGAAATGAGAAAAAAAGATGGGTTGAAATACGCGGAAGGAGACGATAGGGAAGAGTAAAGAGAGGAGATGAGGAGAAAATACCAAAGAGTCAATCAATCACTGAGGCCACATAAACATGACATCTGTCATCATGCTCCTGACAGTCACTGACAGCCGACCTTTTCACACATGCTGTCCAATTAGCTGATTAATTAGAGTCTTTACTGTCGTACTAAAACCATTAACGCTCAATGCTGGCTGCAACACAACAACAAGGAGGGAGCTGCAACAATCACAACCAGGCAACTGAAGGGATTTTACTTTTTCTTCCAAACTAGTCCAAATAATTATAATTTATAGAGCTCTTCTTAAAAAAACAAGTTACACCGTGCTTCACAAAGACATAAAATTACAAAAGGCAGGTCACAAAAACATCAGCGATTTCTATGCAGCTGCATAAAATAGGGTAGTAATCATTTTTATAAGCATAAAATATGACAAAAAAAACCTAAATATCAAAATGTATGCAAAAAGAAGGTCCTTTTTAGTAGAAACTTGCTGACTTTGCTCACCTAATCCTGATAAACACAGCTTTGTTTGCAGGTTTTTTTGCTGCTCGACATTAAAGCAAAAATCATCCTGGAATTATAAATGCGTGTTGCTCAAAGCCTTTTTTAGATGCTAATTTAAAAGACCTTCATTTGCAGATTTCTGCCCTTTCTTATTAACATTTGAGAAGCATGAAACAAAATCAGAGATCAGGGTTTCAGGGTTTAATTTAAGATTCTCCACGTTTACAAAGCGTGACATGGGGGGATGAACAGGAGACGCTTCTAAATCAGGACTCCAGCCTGTGAAGCCTCGTGAAACCTCACGTGTGTGGATTGCCACCAATCCATCGCAAGTCAATACACAATTACCCATTATCAAAAACGAGAAATTCTGCAAATCTGAAGAGGCTGATTCTACCCTGTGAGCTTTTCTCTCATGACCTGAATATTAAGTAGAGTTTTGATGGGGGGGGGGAAAGAAAACAATTTCGACATAATCAATCCCGTCTTTGACTCCAGAAAGAGACGGCAAAGAACACAAGACGTGACATGACAAAACCATAAACATCCTGCTTTGTAGTCTGCACACTTCACTGAAGTCTGACAGCAAAGCACGCTGGGATGGATGGATGTGTAAACAGCCATGATTCATAGCAGGCGCTCAAAGCCACAGCCGAGTGTATGCATGAATGTGTGTGTGAGTGTGACTTTTTTCTGTATATCTGCATTTACATGTGCATATGTTACGTGCATGCATGCGTGTGTGTGTGTGTGTGTGTGTGTGTGTGTGTGTATATCCAGGAGGTGATTTACAAAGTCTCATGAGACACACATTGAAAGTTTGTTCAGCGGGCGAGTGTGTTTGTGTGTTTTTAACTCTTTGGTTTCTTCGTTAGAGAAGAACTCAGAGTTCCTCTGAGTCACAGGCCGGGTGACAGCACGGGGAGCGAGGGTGAGGACAGCACAGGCCGCGGAAACGTTTGTGTTATAATGGGACAGCTGAGTGAGAGGAGGAGGGTGAGAAGGAGGAAGAGGGTCAGGCTGTGCTCAGTGATTAAGAGCTGTGGCTAATGATTGATTAATCACTCCATGGCTGAATTGTCCGCTGTGTCAAATGTCAAGAAAATTGTAAATATTGTCCATTACAGTGTCCAAGATCCCACATCGATGTTTCCACCAGAGGAAAAAAGAATTGGTAATAACTTAATTAATGCTTCATCATTTCAGTCCGTTTTTTAAAAGCTGACAATTATTTTGCTTTCAGCTCCGCGGTTGTGACAATTTTCTGCCTCTCTTCTGACAGTAAACTGTTGGTTGGACAAAACAAGCTATTTGGAGATGCCACCTGGGGCTTTTCACTATTTTCCTGACATCTCATAAACAAGATGATTAAGGGATTTTTGAGAAAATAATTGTCAGATTAATCGATGAAGATGTTATCAAAGCTATTTCAAACTGCTTTCTTTACCTGAGAACAATATAGAGCTGAAACACTTTGACTGATAAAACAGTCAGTAAACATGTTTCACAGGATGACTGCAGCGAAAGAAAAGTCCGTCCAATACATCAACGACGAATTGATTGTAAAAAATATTGCTCAATTATTTTGATTCTTATTGGTGTCTCATTACTCCGGTTCTTTCAAGCCACAAAGACACAAAATGTAACATCTTAGAAATAACATATTTAAGAATTTCGCATTATTTTTAAAGAAAGGTTCCTTCATTTGAGATGTCGCTTCGAGCTCACACTGTGAGGATTATTAAAGCGGCAGGGCTGAAATCGATTTCATTTCATTTTCAAATAACCTGGTGATTTTTTTTTCTTCAGAGTTGTAATTGAAACTTAATCTTTTTGGGATATTTAAAAATGTTCATTACAACTTCCAAGTTCATAGAACCAAGATATTTAATCTACATATAAATGAAGCCAAGAGAAAAGGAGGATCTTTACATTTAGACAATTATTTTCTTCATCCTTCTATTATAAATGAAAACAATTCTATTCATTTATTTCCAGTCAAAAATATTTTCGATGAAATGTCTAATTCTTTAAGCCCTTAATGAAGACAGGAGCGGACCATCATTGTCATTATCGATAAATTTGGTTAATTAGTCCGAGTGGAATTATGTCCCGATCCCCCGAAAATAACGTCAGATGTTGTTTTTTTTCTTACTGAAGAATAAGTAGGTGCGTTTACTTTTAAATATTAACCAACCACACTTCAGCCCAACCTCTTTCAATAAATCCTGGTAAATCTGTTTTGTCCTCTCTGCTCTGTCAGTCATTGCGACCCTCCTCCCCCCTCCAGTCACCTTCAATCCATTCCTTCAGTGTCAGGGTTAAGTTCTTCAGATGTCCTTTCCTGCTCTCGGCCTCACTACCTCTTTAAATACATGAAGACTTCACCATGTGGGGTGTTAGTGCCAAGGACAATACACAATTCACACTCTTTTCTTAACTTAAATAATGTTTTGTTCTTTTTTAATTAAGTCTCTCAGAGTGGAACTAGATCGAGGCAGTTCATCACACATTAGTGAAAACTGTGTCAGCAAATGTTTGGTACTCTGTGCCTCAAAAACAGGTAGAAAAAAACATCAGAAGTCTTTTTTTACTGATTTTGTATATTCAGATCTAATTTGTCTGAGTGAGTTTTTTTTCTGTGTAATTGTTAAACTATTTGGAAATGGAGAGATTGTGTGTCTATAGAGACAGGCAACATGCAGCACTAGATCATAAGACTATGAAACAAAAGTCCACAGACCGACGTGAAACATTATTCTCGCATGAACACACTAAACACAGAGATCGAAAAACAAGCCTGCTTCTCTCACCGATAACACAAAATGTCTCAACTTCCAAACAACCAGCTACATGTTGCTCAAAGGTAAAAAAAAACAGCAGAAAGCCATGGATCCAGCAGAAAGCATTAAGTAACCTCATCCAGCAGAACAGTTACAGTAAGTGGACTTCCTCACAGTGCAGCCATCCAAGAAAACAGGTTTATTGGATGTAAATGACATGTAATGGCCCCCACGCAGCTGGAAATGTACTGTGTGACACCTCATTTCTCACCTGCCTTTGTTCAGCAGTTTGTGTAGGTGGAAGAGGTCTGTAACAAACCCTGATCAGTAATGTATTCCGCAGTTGTACAAAGGCTCTCTAATACAGTGCTGCAAACGTATCCAAAGGTCTGCTGTGTGACAGTTTTCCACCAGGAGTTTGAGCGTTGCAAAGCCTGTCAGCATCAGTCAGTCACGTCAGGCAGAGACACTATGCCTGTCTGCAGGCGTTATATTGCACATTTAATCTCTATCACTCAGCAAGCGAGCGCCTCGGGGTGTTTTACAGAGAGTAAAACATTCCGATAACCCAGAGGTGTCGTGAATGACTGTCTGTCTGTGTGTGTGTGTTCATCTCGGCTTTGATACAAACAGAAAGTAATCTTCTCTGTCAGAGGTGTCGCGGCACACGCCTCTCACCAAGCTTACCCTGAGGAAAGAATCCAGCGCTCCGTTCTCCATGAACTCGGTGATGATGAGGACCGGGCAGCTCCTCGTCAGGACGCCCTCCAGCCGGATCACGTTGGGGTGGTCGAACTGGCCCATGATGGAGGCCTCGGCCAGGAAGTCCCGCCTCTGTCGCTCGGTGTAGCCGGCTTTCAGCGTCTTGATCGCCACGACCATCTCTCTGCGGCTGGCCTGTTTGAGACGTCCTCGGCAAACCTCGCCAAACTCGCCTGGTTCGAGAAAATAAGGTTGGGGAGAGGTACGGGGAAGGGGAGGGGGGGGTGAGGGTGATAGGGGAGAGGAGGTTCGAGTGAGAGGAGGGGTGGAGGGAAAGTGCAAGGAGAGGGAACGTTACTGGTCGGATTCGGGAGTGAAGGAACTGATTTGAGAGAGTCGAGGGTCGGCTTTAGCTGCGGGAAAGGACTCGAGAAGAGGCGTGGGAAAAGGGACGGGATATCACAGGTCAAAGATATTGGGGAGAGAGGGAGTGGCAGGTATCGATCGAGTGTGCAACCTGGGAGCAGTGTAAGGAGACAGAGGATGGGCAAGGAGTTTGGGGGGTCTGCATGTGGTGCCTGAGTGTTCACAAGGGGGAGAGAGAGAGAAAGAAAAAAAAAAAGAGACAGGGAGGATTGGGCGAACAGGACCACACTGTCATTTGAAGGTGAAGTTAGGACACAACATGCTGCTGGAGAGAAAGATAGAAAAAAAAAAGAACAGACTCAAAGGGGGATTTGAGCGAGAAGATTTTCGCTTCAATCCCTCCCACTGGCAGCTCTCGTGCACACTCTGAGTCCTGAAGAGGGACTCTCTTACAGAACAGACCTCGGGGCTTGATGGCACACTCCTGTTCGAATAAATGATTAATAATCCAGAATCTTTCTCCATCCTTGCGGACAAAAAAAAATACAGCGCTGTTTACCTGCACCGATGACTTCTTCTATTTTCACGCAGGAGATGTCGATCTCTTTGGCAAACTCGTGCACAGCGTCGTTTGGGTCTTCGTAGGTGAAAGGGTCGATGTACACTTTGACACCTGGAGAAACTGAGAGAGAAAACATTCATCAGCATGTAGCCATAGCTGCCTGGCTGTCTGGCTGAACTTGAAATGCTACTATTCATATCAATATATATTAAATATTTATTATAAAATATTTGTTCAATTTGAGCCAGAATAATTAAATACATAGTTTGACATGTTCGGGAAATAGGCTTGCTGTCAATACTAGTTAGCTTAGCTTAGCATAAGGACTGTAAGCAGGAGGAAACAGCTAGCACAACTCACAGCTTTTTTCGTCTTTTTTTTCCCATGCTGAAGGAAAAATTGTATTTTGTAATTTCTTGTTTGTGCTTGAAGGGGGGGGGGCAATTTCATGGCTGGGCGCAGTTACTTCCTTGAAGTTCCTCTGGTTGCCTAGCAACCTCACAGTGATAACATGACCTTGTTTTTTTTGAGTCCAACAGACAAGATAAAGCATGTTTATTCTAAGAATCAGAGGCTCTTATTGTAGTAGTTATCAAATGCTCGAAAAAGCCGGACTAACTGGTTCCACGTATCTAGGCTATGCTAAGCTAAGCTAAATCCCTTTTTATAATTAACAGACACGAGAAAGGCATTTATTTTCTCTCAGCAAGAGAATGAATTAAGGGAATTTCCCAAAATGAAACGTGATCTCACAGAAAGTCTGAGTACATTTATTGCTACATGGAGGAAGGACAGTGTGTTTACTTCTGATCTAAAAACTTGTGATGTGTTTGATCTTTATTCATTTATTTCTTACTTAACTAATTCAATGATCAGAAACATTCCTTATTAATTAACAGAAGACATAGACAGTAAGTGAGCTGATTTGAATGTATGACCACATATGCAGTAAGTAACATTTCTTGTCGGTAAAGTTCACATACAAAGGGTACTATCATGCCAAACAAGATACAGACAGCATGGTCTGGGTTTCCTCTGTGCTAATAGGGAAATGGTCCTGCTTCAATCAGGTGATTGGATAATTGATTAAATCAGGTGGATAACTGCACTGGCATGACCAAAGGTACACAGGAGAGTTCTCAGGCTGAGCACATAAACTTACTGTATTGCTGCAGTTTCTCAGTGTACTCCAGCTCTGAGCCGCTGCGCTGCTTCCTGTAAACAAGCAGCATATAAACAGAGTCACATTCAAAGAATCATCCTGGACATTTTCACGTAGAACGAAGAAACATCTGACTGGACTATAAGATGAAACCTCTGGAAGAAACTCAAGAGGAGCCGTTTTTTTTTTTGTCCTGCAGAGCTTCTTTTTGAAGCGAAGATGTTAGTATGCACCCTTTGAAAGCACTTTAAAATTTAATGAGCCTCTTTGTTCAGGCTCTAACTAACAAAATGAAACATGTACTTCAGCCTGTCAGCAATAAATATCAAACACTTACTTAAGGCAGACAACAGCAATAACCACCATGGCTACAATGACCACCAGACCTGCAGAGGCCGAGCCGACGATGAGAGGCAGCTGGTCCTGCACCGACTTCTGAGGGTCACCTGGACCACATAACATGCAGACACACATGAGTAAATAACACCAGAAACAGCAGCTTGGAGATTAAAGGTTAGCCTGTACTGCAAGTGTAAAGTCTGTTAATTAAGGCAGCAATAAAAACTACTAAGCTAGAACCCTCACTAGGACAAGCATAAGAAGCAGATTATCAAGATCAGACTTGACGCAGGAGAGAGTTTATCCGTACTGTGAAGGCTGGTGCTGAAATCCATGGGGTTGCTGTATCGTCCGTATCCTGCAACAGTGCGAGCTCTGACCTGCACCACGTAGGGCGTAGCAGCCCTCAGCCCCTCCACCTTGGCTGAGCTGTGTTGGGCTGTTACTGTGTGGGACATCACCTGGCCCTGAAGTAAAACACAGCACACAGCAGCTGCATCAAGCTTCTTCCAGATGCTTCAGATGTTTGAGTTCTCGGTCAGCATTAGTTTCAAAAAGTCGAATAAAAAAACACAAGGTTATCTTTAGAGTTGAAAAAAAATAGTTTCCAACTGAGCTGAATGTTTTTCTGTTACAGTTCTCTTTAATCTGCGTGGCCTAGCTTGAGGTTGCTAATGTAAGCTAATGTTAGTTTACATGTACACAAGCTCCGTTTTTTAGCTTTCGGTACTAAAGAAAAATGGAAGAAAGAAGTCTTACTCAAATAAAAGAAAAGTATACATTAATAAGCAATAAAAACACATTTTACTCATTCAAAAGTAAAATATTTGAATAAGTTAAAACGGCCTCTCGTTCTGGCGTTGCTAGTAGTTTATAGTGAATAATGTTAGCTAATGATAGCTAACTTAAGATTTTGGTAAATTGGCAGATTTCTTTTAAACTGAAACTATTAAATTCACTTCAGCCTACTTGTTTCCAGACTGAAGTTTTGCTTTTATAGTTTTAAACTAAGAAACGATATTACATATTTATATACAGTATATATGACAGTTCTTTAAGACATTAGCTATAACATTTCAAATGAATTAAGCTACGTTGGTCTAATGTCAGTCAAGCAAATTAAGTTGTTACTAAAACTGGTGTGTGAGTGACTGAAACAAACACAAGCCTTTTAATTCTTTAACACAGTGTTGTTTTCAGACTGCCTGCAAGGATCTAAGAATCTTTGATTTTACCACAAAAGGTTAAAAAGAAATATGTATAATAACTACAGGGCCTTACTTGGGAAGTCTATACCAGTGAGGAAGCATTTACATCAACATTTTTTGAAGTCTGACTTGCTCACACTCTCCAACAACAAACATTTCTATCCCCTAAACGCATCACATTTCCGTGTTATATTTTTCTCCACTCTTAAAAGGCGTCTGTAGATACAGGGTTGGAAAAGTTCAGAGTCAATAAGGCATACAGTGTGACCTAGATAGATGTAACAGCTAAAAATTCAGAGCTTACCCTCTCATGGTATTTAATTTCGTAATCGAGGATGACCCCATTTGGTTTCTCAGGCGGCAGCCATGACAGACTGAGAGTGTCTGAGGTGGAGCGCATCAGATGAACGGTGGGCACAGCTGAAGGTGCTGCAGTGAGACAATGGAGAGGACACAGGTTACACGGCAAGTCGGGGAAAGTCTCTTCATATTGTCTGCCGCCAATAGTCTCTCCTTCCAAGTCACAAACCATCAAAGAGAGATAATGTTATTCAAAATCCTTCAACCTGAACGATTTAAGAAAAACGGTACAACATGTTTCACCTTCAGCGTTCTGCAGTTTATTGATTAGTGAGGCCTGAAAGTGACTCAATTGACAGTCATTGTCTTGGGTCCATAAACTGCAGAAAGCTGGATTAAGTGCAGGTTAACTGGGAGAGTAATTACAGTCTGTGGAAAGGTGCTGAGCAGTTTTGGTGATGATGACGCTGCAGATATTAAGAGGAGGTGTTGAAAGGTGACATTGTCAGTGACGGCTGACAGTACACTGAAAGCTGACAGTAGAGATATAACGTTTATTTATGATTCCATCTACCCTTCCTGTTATTTCTTTAGCTGTTTGTTTTCCGTCTGTCACTCTCTCTCCAGTGTTCACTGTGTGTTAACTGATAACATTGCTCTGGATACTAAGACTCATGAATACACTGATTGACATTGACTGAACATAACCAGCCTTTTCCATCGTGTTGTTAAGTGCTATTGATCCAAGCTGCCCTAAGAATTAACTCAGTTTGTGGACACATTAAGTGTCGCTGACTTGACTGACTGTTCTTGTACTAACCGGCTTGGTTGGTGGTGATGTTGACCGTAGAGTAGCTGGGTGAGGTGGGGTTTTTCCCAGAAACCCCGTTGACCGCCTGTACCTCGAAGCTGTAGCGGGTGTGAGCCTGCAAGTTCCTCACCACCACCTTCCTCTGCCGCAGCCCCAGCCCCAGCCTGCGAGGAGCGATGTCAACGTTGTCGTCGCAGCGCGTGCAGGGGCTCCGGTCCTGCAGGCATTTCTTACACACCACGTTATAGACGAGGTCGCTCCTCCCGCCGGTGTCTTCAGGCTCCTCCCACTCCAAGGACAGCGAGGTCTCGTTCACGCTGGAGATAACGTTGCGAGGCGCCGAGGGGATGGCTGCACAAACACGCACACACAGACACACGTAGGTGTTTAATGGGTGGGCAGGAAGAGAAAAGCAAACAGCTGAGGCTTTAGTCATGTTCCCTATGCAGTGCTTACATTATCCTCCCTGAATGGTGCATTAATGTATCAATGTCTCTGTAAGAAGGCAACAACAGGACGTACTTCTCATACAAAAAAAAGAGTTTAATCCTTAAAAAAAGAAACAGTTTGCACAAATAAAAGTTTAAAATGCTTCACATGCCCCAAACAAATCTTTTAGATGGAGAAAAGTGCAAGGAGGCATGTAAAAACATAAGAATGGGAGAAATCCTTCCTGGTGCAGATAAATAAATCAACATATTCAGAAACAGGAGAATAAAAACATCTTGTTATGCACAAGCAGAACTTCCACTGTTCATGACTAAGTAATGCTCCTTTATGAAAAGCACAATCCTTCACAGCTCTGCTCTGAAACCTGCCTCCATCCCTATGTATGTGTAACCCATCATGGTGCTAGTGGGACTTAATCCATACTTCATATAAATTCATGTTGTTTTATCAGTACAACCTGACTCCATGTTTCAATAGGCAGTGCTGCGGTATGAGTGAAAGGTGTTTGAAACCTGGATAAAGTGTGATAACCGCAGAGGGGGGCAACAAAGATTTTCTTTTTCATTTTTATCCTATTTCAGCGAGAGAAGAGACAGGGCTCTAACTCTAAGCTTCCAGCTGCAGAGAGTCTAACCTGTCTCGAAGCAGAGAGAAGAGAGACAGAAAGAGAGCAATGGGAAGACTCTCAGGCCGTCAGCTCATGTTGGCCAAAACTGCCAGTCTCTGTTCAGCTCGCCCTGAGCCGAGTTTCACTCGTACTGTCCTTCCTAATTAGGCCTGCACAGTTCAGAGTGGAGGCTCTTCTAATTGGACACCCGTCTAAAACACACGCTGAGCCCAAGCTGCCGGCCATTGACTAGCTGAGCCGCTCTTGTGCAACACAGCGCTCCAAACACAAAGCACATTCTGCCTGGCACAAACTCTGACAGACCACAGGGACAGAGCTGTCATCCCTGTGTGTGCTTGTGTTTGTGATAGTGTGTGTTTTTGTTCAGAGGTGGTGCTTGTGTCCATGCCCGCCTGTCTGTGTGCGCTGGTCAGTGTCCACAGTGTTCCTGTGACAAGGATCTGGGGAAGACAGTTGCGGTCCGTGTGTGTCATTTAACGCGGCGAAAGGCCCCTGGGGGGGTGATTTTACACGGTCAAGGCAGCACATGTCGCTCTCCATCAGCACGACGGCTGGGACTTCTCTTCTCAGGCCTGAGCATGCAGAACAAGCACGGACGCTGCGGTCAGTATCAGACGAGACTAGTTTGAACGTGGAATCCGGCTGCAGATTTGTGACGGATTTAGGAATTTACCCGTAATTGTTTGAGAGGAAATATCAGCTACAGTAATTGTGCAGCTATAGTGAATAAATGTACAAATTCACAGAGACGATTAACAGTCGTTCAGAGACAGCATCTAAGCCTCGGGACTAAACGTGGAGGTTTCAGTGTTTAGTTTTTGTCAGAAGATGCGCTGTCAATTTACAAACACGGATTAAAGAGGTGTTTTCCCTTTTCCCACAAGGGATTAAGGCACAGAGGACAGACCAACAATGTGTGAGCCCTAGCTGGTTAACTGTAAAGTGATTTGAGTAATTCATTTAGAATTTAAAAAATGTACATCGGTCCAGTCCAATAACTTGAGGAGATATCATCCCTGCTGAAACATTAACACTATTTTTTTAACTACAATTGTTTAGGGGCACTGACGAGTTGAAAGACATGTGACTGGTGTTATTATCATGCATGTAATCAAGCCGCTTCATACTCTCTTTTTTTTTGTTTGCAAAAGGCAATAAACTGGCGTCGTAATCAGGGACTCTCTTGCTTTGTCAGCCATCTTGGTTTCTGCAGCGTCCTTATTTTCACGGCATGTCTTGCCCCCTGAGCCCCCATCCAACAGGAACATTTTCACACTGAAGGACAAGCGTGAGTAGGAACTCAGGAGGATTTCAGGGACAGGATGGCCTGAGATTTTCTAGCAGCTTAACGCTATCATTGCAACCGTCATTAAAACAGATTCAACCTGGCATTTATTGGACTGTGCTTACTGTGTGTCTCCTACTTTTCAAATATGGGATCAAGGACTTTTTTTGAGTGAGTGCATTGGATGGATGACTTACTGGTGCAGTCTGAGTCAGGGGGGTCACTGTCAGCCCGGTAAAAGCCACTCTGGCAGGGACAAATATTGGCTCCTCGTGCACTGGTGCGACTGTTGGACGGGCAGGGGGAGCAGGATCCCTCCCCGAATTTGGATTTGAAGGTCCCAGGGAAGCAGGCTGAAAAAGCGGCAGAGGAGATAAAATGGGACAATGAGAAGAGAAAAACAAAAAACAAACACTAAGCTGTCGCTTATCTGAAAAACAAGCGGCTGTCATATCAGCCACAGAACAAAAACTGTACCTTTGAAGTACCTGCAACGTTCGATTTTTGGGCAGAAAACGCTGATAAAACGTGACAAATGGCAAACACTTCAGCATACGGTCTTATCTATACATTTGCATCTGCTCTTTCGTTCTCACTCCCTTTCCCAGGTGACATTAATCTCCCCTAAAAGGGAGTCTGGATGACAGCTAAGTTTCATGTTGAAGAGGAGGAGAAGTAGGATAAAGATGAAGATAGACTGTTGACAGGAGATTGCTGTTGTCAGACAAACAGGGATGGAGAATGCTTTTCGAAGACGAGGGATACACCCCAAACCCATCAATCAGTGTCTGTTGCTTCCAAAACCACAGGGCTGCATACAAACAAGGCGTCCACATGCATGCAGAGTGGCTCCATAATAAGCCAATAAATCAATTCAAATGACGGGACATCAGAGTGAACGTAAATTAGCTGAGGATAGTTGTTAGGAAAAGTATACAAAGTGTATGGTAAGCTCGCACGATGTGTCCAAGCGATTAATTTTGAATTCCAAAAGTGTCGCGCTGAAGGTTGCCTGATATCGAGTCTTAAGGATAAACCAGCATAAGCCCGGACTAAAGACGGATTCAGATAAAGGGGATTAGCAGCAAAAAGGCCTGGATATATCTGCCTCCAGAGCCCCATGTTTTACTGTTTGCTACATTCCAAACTGGTGCTGTAAAAAGTTGGGTCTCTGGCAAACATCTGTCCTGTCAGCGTGACGGCTTCTAAAATCCAGCAGTGAGGGAGAGAGGGAGCAATTAACTAGTTTAGTCTAAGTGGTCTTTCTGTTTTAACTCCCAACAATGGCACTTTTAGGAAAATCTGCACAGCTAATGGCTCCACATTGTAGCTCTAAAGCCATGCAATAAAAAGCTAAAGATGATAAGATGAGAACGCTTCCATTTTTTTTCTTTCATAATTCACTGAGACCTTTAGGGCTCTGCCCTCTCTGATCTGATTTATGTCTCTTCTCTCACACAGTGCATCATCATCTTCTTTTATCTGTTTGTTTTCCTTACTTCCTTTCAAAGGAAATCCAAATCTGCACACTATCTGTTTGCAATCCTCTTTGCAGCACATGATTATACCTCAGTTTTTGATGCACTAATGTTTCCCCCCCTTCTCTACCAACTGTCCCTGTCTCCTCCTCTCCTCTTCTTCCCTCCTTTTCCTTCCCCCTCTTTCCTTCTCAAGCAGCGTTTGGCTGCGAGCACGGCGAAACGAGAGGTAAGAAATGAAATGTCTGAGTGATTAATGTAAGCGTGGCAGTGCTGGCTCACGTTGGTCTGAATGGTGTTAATGAGTGTGGCCGCCTGTAGATTAACTAACGGGAGGCCGCGGAGGAAATTACACTTCCTCATCGCGGCGGCTCGCTGAAAACCCTGGAGAGCTTTTTATCAGTCTTTGGCGGCAAGCTTTTAACCTTGAGCCGCCAAATGGCAACGAATGAGCTCTCCAGCGCGTGTTCAACACTATTTCTCAAGCCCAGGTGAGAGGAGGCTTTGCTTGTCTGTCTTGGACTTCCTGCAGCCCCTCCCCCCTCCTTCCTTTTCATTCTTCTCCTTCTGGCTGCTGTTCACATCCCATCTCTGGCGATTCACACCTCTTTCCTCACACTATCTTTCTTTCTCTGTTAAAATCTTCTCCTCTGGAACCCCTTTTCTTTCTATTATCTGCATTTTTTCTCTCAGCCACTTGATTTTCTGCCTTCCCAGCTACCTCTCTCTCTCTTTCTCTCCCTCCCATCCTGCTCTCACAATATTTGTATGCTGCTCCTCTCTGCAACACCTCATTAATTCATACTCTCCTCCACCCTCCTTCACCCCCCTTTTCAGGAGCCACACAATAAATGCAGAGAAGAGGGCACACACTGAGGTGACTTGCACTGAGCATATAAAGGAGATTTGGTTAAATAAAAGTCGAAATGTCTGTTAACCACACATACCCTGGCACTGCGTGTCGTCTGCAGAGGGTTCAAAGCCTGCGACGCAGGTGCACGAGCCTACAGGAACCATCCACTCGCCGTCCCCGTTGCAGTAGAGCTTCAGAGGCACGGAAACCTCCATGGCGTTAGTCACACAGGCGCCAGGGGCAATCACTAAGGACGTGGCTTCTGCCCCTGTAGCGGTCTCTGGAAAGACGGCAAAGTTGGCGATAGTCGTGGAGCACTTTTTAAAGAAAACCCTGACAGAGATGAGAGACATGCAGGCGCCCAGGTCCTGGAACGCCAGGTAGAAGCCTGCCTTGGAAAGCGGTCCAAAGCTGCGTACTTTGGTGTTGATCCTTCCCGCCTCCAGCAAAGAGAAACTCTCATCTGGGGCGATGGTGTCCACCTTCACATAGGGGTTCTCCCTCCACAGTGGGTTGGTGTCTGTTGCTACGTCGCCCTCGGATTCGTAGTAAAACAGATTAAAAGTCTCTTTGCAGGAGCCAGGGATGTTGGGGATGCTGGCACAGTCACGGACTGAGAACTTGAGCTCCACATAGACTCGCAAAACGCCCTTGCGGGGGATAAAGTCCGTCCTGAGCCAGTTGTTCTGGTTGGGCTGTCGGACGTTGCACACTTGGTAGGTCCTGATCGGGCTCATTGAGTCATCGTAGCCGCTCACTTCCTCCCACTGTGAAGACAACAGAAAGACACTATGACACAGGAAAAGAGGACAGCAGGATACCTGGAAAAGCTTTTAGCAATCTTCATTAAAGTTGTCCCAACAACACCGATATCAATACTGATACCAGCGCTGACACCAATAGAGATACAAAACCAACACTCATACCAATACAGATACATATATTAATACTAGTACTGATACCAATACCAAAACCAATAGTAATTACCAATAACAATACGAGTACCATTTCTAATACCAATACCCATTAATACATATGTCATACCAATAAAGATAATACCCCCCCACCCCCCACCCCGCCAAAAAAAAAATACAAAAACACCAGAACTAAGGAAAATCGACATTTCGGCATGAGCCTGGTTTTGCCCAAGATTTCTGCCTCTTAAAAGGACGCTTTGTCTTGCCACTGTAACTTTGCTAAATGTTGGTAAGTGCTGTGCTCATGATGGATTAACGTTCGGTCTATGTAATATAACGATGAGTAAGGTCTTTTACCTGCTTTTTGTAAAGTGTCTCGAGATAACATTTGTAATGGACTGGCAAGATTCTATTAAAGACTGATTGATATGTGACAACTCCAGACAATATCAGTGTGAACAGAGTGCTAGCAGAGAATGCTAGTTAGTCTGGGCTGGACATTTTTGAGCAATCAGTTTTCTACCAATACGCTGTATTATTTGATCACCCCTTGTGTCAGACAATATTTGATACTAGCCAATACTCAAATCTCGGTATCAAATCTGGGTCGGTATTGGGACAGAAAAAGTGGTGTAGGGAGACCTCTACTCTTCATCATTGCTGATGGAGACGATAGTTGTAGAGTAGATTAAAATGAGGCTAAATTAAATGGATTATCTAATGTGTTTCATTGATGCGACAGCAGTACTGTTTCTGAGCCACTGAGCTACAGCAGAAGCCCACTTATCAAACATGTTGTTAATTAATATCAAGTAATGTTAAATGCGCTGCATCTTGATACAAGCCATTCAAGCATAGAGGGCATTCCAAACAGCAAACAAGTGGAGTGATAAAACAGAAAATCAAAATGCAGCACATGTCCCCCCTGTGTTTACTGTGTACATGTGGCCTGTGAGGAATCATTTGCTGCTAAAATGCTTCTAATTACATGAATCATTCAGAAAATTCCAATCATTTCAGACTATTAATAGGAAACATTTTCCCATTAAAGCAGATTTCACGCATTATACCTATTTGACAATCCGCTCTGATGCTGATCACGCGCTTATGGGATAGAGGGATGTTTTGCAGCTGTAAGATCACAAATGTGTTGGTGCACATACAGTTGCTCCTACACAAACTGCAGACACACACATAGAGGAAGCACACACATCCCTGTAAAGCAATTGAAATCACCTCAAGAGGAGATTTGGTTTCTATAACATAAATTTGCTATCTGTGCTGACAAGGGATGAGGGCATAAAACTGTATATTTCAACTAATATCTTTAATGCAAACAGGGAGTTATTTATTAAAAAGCCCATCTAAATGCAGAGCTGTTAATGTGATTGCACTGTGGCTGCCCTCCTGAGCACTTCAGGTTACGTTGGAAAGACATTATATTTTTTTCCCATGCCTACACATATAACCTGAGAGCACATATTTGCATCCAAGTGGTTTTTTTTGTCCAGCCTGTAGCTTTGAATGACTCACTGAAAGGCTAACATGTCACACACATGAAGAAGAAAACGGAGACTTAAGCTGTAAATGTGGCTAACACCGCTCTTTGTATGATGCAGCTAACCTAACAGGATATGATAAATGGCTTCATTGGTCAATACATTTAGTCCATTAGGAAATAACCTTGTGAGAAGTCAATCTTTTTTGATTTTTTCCTAATTCCCTCTTGGAGCGAATGTTTCGTTTCCATAACAAATGAGCTTCCCAGAAATTGATTATTTCAACTGGAAGAAAATAATGCATAACTCATCTCACGTCTGCGATCTCCTGTGCAATTTATCCCCAAACGATGAGCCCAGGAGTCTGCATTAGGCGTCATAAATCACCAGCAACACGTTGATGCACTACCTGACAAATATGATAATTGCCGGCCCCCCGAACGTATGGGCCTGTCAGGCTGCGAGGAGAGGGGCTGCCTCGCCTGGTCCTGACATATGACTTCATGGATGCTAGGACATTCAGAGCCGACCCTCATAGGAAAAAAAGGGAAAGAGGAGGGCTGCCGAAGATCGTTTCCATGGAAACCCACCATTTCCATTGACTCACTTTGCGCTCACGTAGCGAAGACAAATTACACTGGCCGGGAGTGGGGGAGGTCTGTCAGGCTGTTAGCCCCAGGGTCAAATTCGTGTTGTTTTATTTTCTCACCATTCCTACAGGGGGGGGATCAACTGAAAACCTTAATTTCTGCCTGTAATGCGCTCTTGGGCCTATAATATAGACGATACAGACACATGCTTTCAATTATCCGGCTCCCTATCCTGTGGAGACACGCAGGGTAGAGTCTACCTAAAAGGCCTTATGCGCTGTGGGGATTTACTTTGAGTATGTGCTCGTTTGCGCATTTGTTTAACGGCTTTATGTGTCGTCAAGCTTTTAACTGAACTTTTAGCTAAAAACTGAAAAACCTTGATTTCTTCCACTCATTGTGTGTTCCTCATTTGTTTTTTTAACTATCCAAGAAAGCAAACATACACAGCAAAAAACAACGATATAAAACAGTGGGAGGTGTGCTGTTCAAGGCAGACTGGGCTCTATTAACAAGCAAATGGAACAAATGCTGTTAAAGGGAGAAAAAACAAGGGAACGCAAAAAAAAAAAAAAAAAGAAAGACAAACACACACACACACACACACACACTTACTCACCCCACTCTCTGGGAACGTGGTCCATGCCAGCTCTGTAGTTGCCCACCGACTGTCCATAAGGGTTTCTGCAAAATAAAAAGAGTAGGAGGAAGGTTGACAAAGCTGAATTAAAAGGTGTGAGGAGGAGAAACTGTTGCATTAGGAAGCACACACACACACACACACACACACACACACACACACACACACACACACACACACACACACACACACACACACACACACACACACACACACACACACACACACACACAGTACACAGTACACAAGTACCCTCTGCGTCACAAGAGGAGCAGGTAAAACTTCCTCTCCCTCTTTCAAAACCTGCACCCACATGCACTCAAGTTTTTGAAAGCACTGACAATCAGCGCATATCTCTGACTCTGCCTAATTAATTCCTTCTCTCTGTGTGTGTGTTTTTTTTTTGCAAATGCACTCCTTTTCAATATTCATTTGTGAAGCTCAGAACAAAGCCTTCCCCAAGATGCCTTCAGTGGGAAGTATTCCATTAAGACGCAGCAGTTCAGAGAGGTCAAACAAGCACAGGGAGATTTAATAAATCATATTCGTAAGAGAAGTTTTCACCCAGAACACCCGAGTGTGACGCCTCTCAACTCAGATTAGTCAAATCTGAGTTAAAGGGTGATGCGTTTTTTTTTTTTCCCCTTCCCCTGGCTGTTTACGACTTCGCGGGGAGGTGAGAGCTGGGAAGAAATCAGAGGAGAGGAATGAAACAGCAGGATCAGTGAGCATTGTTCTGAGGCTGTCAATCAGTCGTCACCTGAGAGGTGGTCCGGGGAGTTTTATTTTGCACCCTTCACAAGAAGCGACCCGTTTTTCTGGGTTCTCAACATGCAGCTGCGGCCGCGTCGGCTCCCATTGTGCTGTTGTTGTTAGCACATAATTACAGCAACAATTACACTTTCCTCACGGAGACTCAATGACACAACGCCTGCTGTGCACCATTTGCTCGCAAGTCGTTGATAAAGACGCCCAAGGAGGGTGTGAGAGGGTAAACAAATAGCATGTTTCTGTGTGGAACAACAGCAGCACTCCTTCCAAGAAACACGGCTTTGTTCTGTTGTGTGATAAGAATGCTGTAGGTTTATGTTCTGCTTTAAAGACAGTTAAAGCACGGCGTGTCCTTGGCTTGCTGGGTGTCAATAATAGGAGTTGTGTGATTGAGTGAGAAGATTGCTGGTCCATCTGTAGCTGCTGAGCTAGAGACGTGTGTGTGTGTGTGTGTGTGTGTGTGTGTGTGTGTGTGTGTGTGTGTGTGTGTGTGTGTGTGTGTGTGTGTGCACACTCAGTGCTTCAGAGAAACCAAAATGACTTTTCTTCTTTTTAGATGATGAGAGATAAAAGCAAGTAAATCAAACCAAGGTTAAAACTAATGATTACTTAAATGTTGATTGATATGCCACTTAACGTCAATATTGTTCCATTTATTTTTACTATGTAATGCCTAAAATGTGAAAAAGCATAAAAACTTCTGAGAGTAAAGTTGAAAATATAAAAAAAAAAAAAAAAATCAGACTAAATTTAAGGAGCTGGAACAAACTAAGAATTCAACAGGAGAGATGCAATCTGTAATGGTAAACAATGCTCCACAGTGAGTGTGATTGTCCTATGGAGCACTAAAATGAGAAGTCATTTTAGTGCTCCATAGGACAACGTTTACTCTGCAGTCAGTGGTGAGGCTGAAAGTTAGTAGTAAAACTTCATGGTTTCTTTGTTTCTATGCAAATGAGCTTCACTTTGTGTGTAAATGAAAACAAGCTGACAAGAGCTGACAACTTGTGTTTGATGTAAAGTGATCAACTATTTATGAAACCTTCTCAGATCCTTTTGTTCTCCATCACAATAATGTCACAATTGACGAGTCTATAGAAAATTCAGCAGCACTTAATAACATGAGAACACAAACTCAAAGGAGCAGTTTGGCATTTACAGGATATATGCTAATGTGATTTATTGTAAGAGTACAATAAAGAAATTGATACCAGGCTTCCTAATGTCTATACACTAAAGTTAAGGGTAGAACTAGTACGCTTACGCTCAGCGCAAAGACAGGCAAACACGTTTACAGCTGGCCTGCTAACAAAAACCTGCCCAGCACTTTGATACGGCACAGGCCATCATACTTTTATTTATTTAATTAATTTGTATAAAAGTATGAACGAACGACACAACCCTGTGTGTTATTATGAGCAGCCACGTTGAACCACAGACTAGAGCCCGACCGATTATTCGGTCAGCCGATAACATCGGCCGATATCAGCGTATCCAGTGAATATAGGTATCGGCTATTTTAATCCACATATGCACTGAAGTTAGTAGATTTATTCACCAGTCAAATAGCATTTCATTTGAGTTTCATTAAACTATCTGTTCTCTTTCACCAGCAGAGTGTACTATATGGATTACAAAAAGCATTATCACTCTCCAGAGTGTTAAGCAGTGACGCACGTACGTGGACAGTTTCTTTCCAGTTGAGTGACCATCTTGTCTTCATTATATATCTTTTCCACAAGTGTTGATGATAACTGCATTTCAGGGATCAACACAATAAATGTGTATTTATATCTATGTAGCTCTATAGATTTCATAGATCTAAGAAAGATAGATTTGCCGATATATCAGTATCAGATTTCTTTTCTCCCCAATATCGATATTGGTCACCAAATTGTTGATATCGGCCCTAGCAAAGACCCCAGGCCCAGATAGAGACCACTCAGAAGAGCTGGGCTTGCATGTTACCCCTGTATCAAGGTTTTAGTTGCTAAGCTAAGCTGATGATGATTGTAGCTTCTTATTTAGCCTGACAGACACAAAGGGGTTTTGATGTTCTCTTCTAATGCTTCACAATTAGGCAAATAACGCATTTACCCAAGTTTTAAGGTTTTCCAGAAGTAACATAAAGCATGGCTCATTCATCACTTACTGTTTCAACCTCTAAGAAATAATCAAGGCTGAAAACATCCAGAAGTGATGTGGCATCATGAAAGATATACAAATAAAAATAATAATGTTATATATTATTTATATGAGAGGATGTTCTGTTTTCAAGCTGATCCAGTGTTCTGAAAATGTCCTTTCTTTTTAAAACGGGGGGACATTTTTATTTTAAACTGAGTTAACAACAACGTCTTCACATATGAAGCTCTGATTAGTCATTTTAAACTGACAGTGATTTGAAATGTCTTTGCAGTGAGTGCGGGGACCCCAGCATTAAGAAGTCATGTGATTAATAAGCAGACTTTGATTGGCAGATAAAAGTGTTTTCTGTAAAGGTTTGAATAAACAGATTATAAGTGCTGCACTAAATAAACATTTGTCAATCTTTTTACAACAGGGACTGCATTAACCTCTGCATATTGTTTAATGAGTAACATTTATGCAGAAAGCAAATGTAAATCTGAGCTTTAAATACAAAAACAAATCCTGCTATTCGTTTAAAAGCACCCTCTGTACGTGTGAGTGTGAGGACGTGAGCGGCAGCAGTTAATAACTTCACTTGTCGAGCTTAAATCCACGACTGCGAACAAGCTTGTTTTACTGATTAGCACGACTTGAGACGGAGAGGAGGAACTAATCAGGGAAATCAGCGTCTGTTGTCTTTGCCTGGCTACCCTCAGCCCTGTGAGGCCCACAGCTGACTGATCACTCCTGGACTTCATGCCGCTGATCCAGCTTGTCCCCTGGGTGTCTGAACCGCTGCGTCACCCAATTCCCTCTTCTCTCTCCTGGTGCCTGGAGGCAACACAGAGACAGAACCGCTCATCCTGAGCTAACCACAGGTCTGAGCTGATACTCTTTTAGAACAGGCTTCTCCTCACACAGCGGCGCACCAAGCATGGTGCATCCGTCCAATCTGGGTCCAAAACAGCAGGATTTCACCCTGCTGAGCTCTAGCAGCTCTACAGGTACCATTTGTATCCAAAACCTGACCTTTGACTTTGCGATAGAGAAAGAGAAGTCATTTCTTTTTAAAGAATACGGCTGTTTTAAAGGTTACGCATAAAAGTACCTAAACTGGTTTCTGTATCTACCTCTGATAACAACCCAATTACAAATTGAGTTATCTGTGAGAACATCAGTCAAAGCAACAACTGGAAACCTTAAAAATAAATTGTCCCTGAAAATCTACAGGTTTCAGCTGTAGTTTTTTACACTCTATCTTTGAGGGGAACTCTGTGTCAATACTGAAGTGCAGCTATCAGAATTAGTAAAAGGGAAGAAAAGGTGTGGTACTTCACATGTCACCGTATGATTCAATGTGCAGCCTTATATCCTCCACCTTCCCTCTCTATTTAGAATCGAGGTTTAAATCAAAAGGAGGACTGTGATTTTCCCTTTAAGGCAACTCAACTTTGAAACAACCTGCCAGAGAACGTACGGCTCCAGGAGTCAGTTGCATCTTTTCAATCACACCTTAAAAACACATGACTCCCTCCAGCGAAATGACGTCATATTTTTTTAAGTTTGAATTTGTTGTAATTTGTGTGTTTTTGTGTCCTCATCCTTCATCATCCCCCCCCCCCCCCCCGTCTTATCTCAACTTTGTTTTTGCGTCTTTGGTCCTCTTGTCCTCGTGTTTCACGATGTTTTCTGGGTTCCACTTGTTGCGTTGCCTTCTGATGATCTTGTTTTCGCTTTTTCTTTCGTCAAAGTACTTTACAAACTCTTGTTTCTAAAAGTGCTAAACATGCAACATGTGCTATATTTTTCATCACCTCTTTGTTATTCTCTCGGTCTGTTGTTCAAGTGAGCAATGCGATTGGATGTATTCAAAGTGTCGTTAGTAGTCCCTCCTCTTGTGATGTCACTGGAACACATCTTACAAACTAAATGCTGTTGTCTCTCCTCCACGCTGCCACTTTGTGTTCCACATTTGATAATGAAAACAGATTTCAGGCCAACAGGTGATTACTTCTGCCCAATTAAAAAAAACACTTTCTCTAAATCAGCAGTTAGCTACACTAGCTTGCCAGTATTCAATTGAGGCAACGCAACAGACAGACCGGCTACTGAATGTTGAATGGCACATTGGCCGTTGGGCGAATATCTGTCAACGGGGCTGATAACAATGTTCAACCAATACTAGGCTGCATTCCTACAAACAAACTACTCTACTCACTTATAGTAGATTCAGTCCTAGCATGATATTTGACCTTACATTAGAGTGAGAGGGGACAGTTTTCTTACAGAAGGCAGCAGAAGGGGCCGACAGTAAGTATCCTCAAGCTGAACATCTGAGTCCCGTCTTGTGATTTGCCCAAGAACACTCAAATTCCAGTCTGTAAAAGGTTCCTCCAACAACAACTCTCTTTACCTGAAGTGTGTTATCACCATCTCACTAAATCTTAAGATTGAAAAAGATCCCATTTGTTCCACAGTTCTCCCCCCCCCCCTACTGTCAAATTTACAATGCCTCTGAGATCGCCTGGCTGCTATAACTCAAATCCAGAAAATCTGCCCCCTCCTCTCCCATAAAACTACAGCAGCGCCGGAGTCGTTCTTCCCCCCGGGGTAAGAAAACAATGCTGCAGTGGGAACTTTAGAGCATCACCACCCGTGGCATTTAGTGCTTTT